>NC_060145.1:266446489-266756661 GCF_021461385.2 Schistocerca piceifrons | reverse complement strand
CTTCATTCGAGCCCTGCGATACCCTGCATTTCAGCAGGATAATGCACGACCGCATGTTGCAGGTCCTGTACGGGCCTTTCTGGATACAGAAAATGTTCGACTGCTGATCTGGCCAGCACATTCTCCAGATCTCTCACCAATTGAAAACGTCTGGTCAATGGTGGCCGAGCAACTGGCTCGTCACAATACGTCTGTCACTACTCTTGATGAACTATGGTATCGTGTTGAAGCTGCATGTGCAGCTGTATCTGTACGCGCCATCCAAGCTCTGTTTGACTCAATGCCCAGCCGTATCAAGGCAGTTATTACAACCACAGGTGGTTGTTCTGGGTACTGATTTCTCAGGATCTATGCACCCAAATTGCGTGAAAATGTAATCACATGTCAGTTCTAGTATAATATATTTTCCAATGAATACCCGTTTATTATCTGCATTTCTTCTTGGTGTAGCAATTTTAATGGCCAGTAGTGTATGCTTTCCATCTGGTCACCTAAGAAGCTTGCGGTAGAGCTAGAGTTTTGCAGAATATTATTTCACTCTCGTTAAAAATTAAATGCCATTCGAAGTTATATTGTTTCTCTGCTGTCTGAATCGCATCTGCTCACATAAGTATGTGCATGTAATACAGCATAAAACGTATGCTTATGATCGTACTTGACTGTACTGGACACAGCTTGGCTTCCGATCCACGTGATACGAAATCCAATGAGATTCTAGAAAACGCGAAAGAATACATGGTGAAGTATTTAGGTCAGGTTTGTTATTTCGATGAACGCAGTATACCATCTCCTGGCCATAGAGTACAGAACATATAGCTCGTGTCGGTCACTATACGAACACCAGTGGGCGGTGTCGACAGCCTCCAAACCCAGAGATGTGGATGGTGAGAGCCGGAAGGCGATGGCCAAGTGGTGGTTGTGTAGCCGAGGTCACGGCCGCCCGTCCAAGGACGCTCTCGTTGAGGAGGGCCAAGCAGCGACCGCTCACTGTCAAAACACGGCCCGTCTGCTACGACACGCTCTGCGGGCGGAGAGCCAGTTGACCGAAGCAGGTCACCGCCGGAGCGTGAGACTCAAACTCTATCGGTCCTTCCTTGTTCTTTTTTGTGATTTAGCGCACCAGGTGGTTACGGCAAGGGTGGAGGAACGAAACAGCTACAACTTTTTTTTTCCTTTTTCCATCGGTGTCCACAAGCTCCGGTAAACAGCGCTAAACTTACATGGAAATGACCAAATCATCATACAATAGAGTTTTTGCCCTGTATTGCACGTCCAATGCAGCATCGCCTCGTCGAAGGGTAGAAGGAACCTCCAGGCTTAACGTTCCGTCGATGTCAGTGCCATTAGAAACAGAGCACAAGTTCGGATTCAACAAGGATGGGGAAATCGGCCATAGACCTTTTAATAAAGTTATTCGGATGTTTCACCTCAAGTGATGTGAGGAAACCACGCTTGGCCTTAAAGGCCTACCATACCAATGGTCGTTCATTCAGCACGTGGTACGGTCTATGTTTAGTACTATCTATGTATCGAATAAAAATTAGGAAATGCTAAATCAAGAAATTAGTAACGGATGTAATGGAATTGGTCAGCCGGTCTTTGTGGCCGAGCGGTTCTAGGCGCTTCACTCTGGAACCGCGCGACCGCTACGGTCGCAGTTCGAATCCTGCCTCGGGCATGAATGTGTGTGATGTCCTTAGGTTAGTTAGGTTTAAGTAGTTCTAAGTTCTAGGGGGTGATGACCTCAGATGTTATGTCCCATAGTGCTCAGAGCCATTTGAACCATTTGAATTGGTCAGTGTCACATTTTTAGCTTTAGTGTGCAACTCAATACGTTCAATAAAGTCAGTAACTAACCCAACAACATTTTTCACACAACAGAAAATTTTGATTATCATTTAAATTTTTACAGACAGTAAAGAATAAGTTCCTCGTATTCAAATGCAAACACTTGTAATGAAAATTTGTTTCAGACGATTGAAATGAATATAATGTGTTAAACATATTTCATATTTTTGAAAACCCGCCCCAGGTAGCTGAGTGGTTAGCCAGCACGGTAGCTCATCGTGTTCGGTCAGAGAGCTGGTTGGCCTCTGTAATAAAAAAAACTGAGCAGAAGTATTAGCAAACTAACTTTAACGGAGGTCATGTGACATCCGCAACGATCAACGACGAAATATATATATATACGTGGTCAGCGCGACAGAATGTCAATCCTAAGGGCCCGGGTTCGATTTCCGGCTGGGTCGGAGATTTTCTCCGCTCAGGGACGGGGTGTTGTGTTGTCCTAATCATCGTCATTTCGTCCCCATCGACGCGCAAGTCACCGAAGTGGCGTCAAATCGAAAGACTTACACCCGACGAACTGTTTACCCGATGGGAGGCCCTAGTCACACGACATTTGCATTTTTAAATACTTCAGTAATCATTAATACTACTATTTCTACAGTTTTTATCACCATTTAAAATATTTGTAATGTGATGTATCAAAACTGTTAGTTACATACAAAATATCTATACTTGTATAGATCCATGGTAACTACTACATATACAGCTATACTCTGCAAATGGTTCAAATGGCTCTGAGCACTATGGGACTTAACTTCTGAGGTCATCAGTCCCCTAGAACATAGAACTACTTAAACCTAGTTAACCTAAGGACATCACACACATCCATGCCCGAGGCAGGATTCGAAGCTGCGACCGCAGCGGTCTCGCGGCTCCATATACTCTGCAAACCACCATGAGATGCATAGCAGAGGGTACGTCCCAATGTATCAGTTACTAGGGTTTCTTTCTGTTCCGTTCACGCATGGAGAGCGGGAAGAATGATTGTTTGGATGCCTCTGTGCGTGCAATAGTTATGTTAATCTTATCCTCACGATTCCTACGTGAGTGGTACGTACGGGGTGGTAATATATTCCTAGAGTCATCTTTTAAACCCGGTTGTTGAAATTTTGGTAATAGACATTGTCGGGATAGTTTACATATATCTTCAAGAGTAAAATAAGTGAATCTAGAACTTCCAATTCAAATACACGCGGTCTCACACAAAGTAAGATTCCGAAGTTGACGTTTATGTACAAATAAACGTGCGTATTGTACGGATTTTTCACTTAGCTGTTTCTATGCACAATTGTGCATAGGCGCGCCGAAGAAGGACATTGCAGCGTGAGTTTCTCTCGATCAGAATCGCTAAAATTTGCAACAGCAAGAAAGCGCGTCTTCTGCCTGTTGCAGCTAACAAGAACGTCCTTTGTGCACCGAAATAAATCACTGTTTTTTTTTGTCTTTTTGGTGTGTTTTTGGTAGTTTTTGTTGAGAAAGGCATGGTTGTGTTTCATAGAAAAGTTCTTTAGTTCAGCATTTTGTGTTCAAAACGAAGTAATAAAAGACGGAAAGAGAAAACGTTTTGCAATTATTCATTTTATAGTTGATGCGTAAGAAAATTTAAATTCCTGAATATCTTCCCTTCAAGCATGGATCATCTTTCTAGATACTGTGCCAATGAAAAACATCGAGTAAACTTCGGAGAGACAGAGATGAGCAACAAGGAATCTTACAAGTCTTGTTTACTGGTCTTATTTCTTGTTTCGGTCGATACTACCACTTTTCAAAATGTGGAATACTGTACATTGTTTTTAACACCCTATACACAAAGAACTGCACAGGAGCGTTCACCGGCCGCTGTGGTCTAGCGGTTCTAGGCGCTCAGTCCGGAACCGCGCGACTGCTATGGTCGCAGGTTCGAATCCTGCCTCGGGCATGGATGTGTGTGATGTCCTTAGGTTAGTTAGATTTAAGTAGTTCTAAGTTCTAGGGGACTGATGACCACAGATGTTAAGTCCCATAGTGCTCAGAGCCATTTGAACCATTTGAACAGGAGCGTTCACGTTGTGAACGAAAGTCTTTAGCGATGAATACTGGATGCTTTGTAGACGCAAAAGCGCGCAATGTAGACTAACTCAGAGAGATGAACGGTCTGTCTGCATTATTATGACTTCTCATTTCCTAAACTTGTAAACAGTGTCAAGCATAACTCTAGTACCGTAATGCGCGTGCGTCAAATCTGTGCCAAAGAGAACGAGACAGGTACTATGGACCAATAGATATGACCCCAGTATTGAGTACAGGCGCCTCATATGAGCTGTAGTGGTGACTATACACAGTATCTCAAAGTCTTTGGGTCAAACTGAAACAGGTGATAGTGGGCCATAACCGATTGTATAGAGATACAGAACCAATGGTCTGAAATGCATATTTACTGTGTTATGTGATGACCATCAGCCTCAGTGCATGTACTGCAAAGGCGCATGAAATTCTGCCGCTTTCTCCTAGAGATCCCGAGTGTCTGTTGTACTAGGGGCGTTTGAAAAGTCCTTGCAAAGCCCGAGAGATGGCACCACCGGCTCGTATCGAGGTCATGTATAGTTAGTAGCATCTTAGGAAAGAACGCACACCAAGTTTCAGCCATATTGGTCTATTTCTTTGTGTTTGGCACTCGTGTGAATCAAAGACGTCGACTGATTGTCAAGAAATGGACGAAACAAATTTCGTGTGGTGATTAAAGATTACTTTATGAAAGGCAAAACGCCTCAGGAGACTAGAGGCTTGATAAACGTTATGGTGACTCTGCACCTTCGATTAGGACAGTTTATAAGTGGTTTCATAATTTTTGGAGTGGTCATATGGGCACAAGTGATGCTGAACGTTCTGGACGCCCTGTGGAGGTTACAGCTCCAGAAATCATTGATAAAATCCATGATATGGTGATGGATTACAGAAGAGTTAAGGTGCGTGAGATTGCTAGTATTGTGGGCATCTAGAATGAATGGGTACATAATATTTTGCATAAACATTTGGACATGAGAAAGCTATCCGCAAGATGGGTTCCGCGATTGCTCAAGCTTGACCAAAAACGGAATCGTGTGAAATGTTGCAAGGATGGTTTGAAGCTGTTCAGGAAGAATCCTCAGGTTCTTTAAGCGTCGTTCCGTCACTGTGGATGAAATATGGATACATTACTATACTCCTGAGACCACACAACAATCTAAACAATGGGTTACCAAGGGAGAATCTACACCAAAATAGGCGAAGAACATTCCTTCGGCCGTAAAGGTTATGGCGACTGTCTTTTGGGATTCGCAAGGCATAATCGTCATCGACTATCTGGAAAAGTGTAAAACTATTACAGGTGAATTTTATTCATCGTTACTGGACCGTTTGAAAACCAAGCTGCAAGAAAAACGCCGGCGATTCGGCCGCAAAAAAGTCCTTTTCCATCACGACAATGCACCAGCACTCACCTCAGCAGTTGTGGTCGCAAAATTAATGGAAATTGGATTCTGGCTCGTTTTACATGCCCCCTATTCTCCAGACTTGGCTCCCTCGGAATACTAATTGTTCCCCAATTTGAAGAAATGGCTGGTGGAACAAAGATTTTTTTCAAACGAGGAGGTGATTGCAGCAACTAATAGCTATTTTGCGGACTTGGACAATTTTTGCTATTCAGAAGGGATGAACAAATTAGAACAGCGTTGGACGAAGTGTATAAGTCTAAAAGGAGAGTATGTCGGAAAATAAAAAAGGTTTACCCCAGACACATAAGTAGTTTTTATTTTTATATGCTTTTCAAACGCCCCTCGTACATTGGAAAGGGCAGCAGGTGGTAAACAGCGTATGCCCTTGACCACCAAGTAGATACACTGTACACAACTTAGCCCACGGCGTATGTGTCATGTGATGACAGTTCTCCACTGCATCAGGCGGCTTGTGATGTGTCCATGGTGAGGTGTGTCTCTGTGTACAGAGCATGACGCGCAGTCAAAGATGGAACGTTACTTGTGACAGAAGGTGGCAGATATGCTTTTAATTTACGATGTGGCAGGATGTAGTTCCCGTAAAACAGCACCAATGTACAGAAAACGCTTACACAAAAGGCGTTATCCTAACTGGAAGAAGCTTATCTCCGTGGATACCAACTTACGAGAGACTGGGTTGTTCACGCCACAGAGAGCCGGCCAAGTTTCTCGCCAAAGACATATCCACACACCAGACTTTGAGGAGGACTTTGTGGCCGACCACCTAACAATAAGCACCCGCCAACTTAACTGTGAAACGCACACTTCGAAGGATACAGTATGGAGAGTATTGGTGGAACTGGTATCCACCCGATTCATAAATCGCAGTGCCGTAGTACCGAACTTCGTACAGTTTATATTGTTCACAGATGAGGCCTCATTCACCCGTGACGGAGTTTCAGTCATGTATGGAGTGAGGGTAACCCCTGCGCCACACACATCGGTGGCGCAATAATGAGCGCGCATTGTTCGAGACCATTGCCCGTTTGACTGGTCCGTGTTACCTGGTGTTCCTGCGAGATTTGCTGCCACAGTTATTGGAGACAGTACCCCTTGTTGTCCATGAAAGGATGTGGTTTCAACATGACGCTGCACTCACCAGCCAAATTTGGTGTTGACGTCTGTCCGCATCTCGTGGTCGTGCGGTAGCGTTCTCGCTTCCCACGCCCGGGTTCGATTCCCGGCGGGGTCAGGGATTTTCTCTGCCTCGTGATGACTGGGTGGTGTGTGACGTCCTTAGGTTAGTTAGGTATCAGTAGTTCTATGTTCTAGGGGACTGATGACCATAGATGTTAAGTCCCATAGTGCTCAGAGCCATTTGAACCATTTTGTTGACGTCCGCGAGCACTTCAATCAACATATACCCTCACGGCTGGACTGGAACAGGAGGTCCTGTCCCATGGCCGGTGTGATCGCCGGATCTCACACGTCTGGATTTTTTCCCTCTGGGGTTACGCTGAAACGTTGGTGTATGAAGCCCACGGAGGAGCAAATGATGACCTGCTTTCTGCGGTCCAAGCTGCCTGTCACCTGGGGTACAACAGACACCAGGGATCTTGAGAGAGTGCAGAGTGTATGTATAGCGCAATTGCTATACATACACTGAGACTGGCAGTCGTCACTTTGCACAGTTACCGTGAGTTATTTCGTTGTTATACTCTGTACGCTGTGTATGTCCACAACACAATAAATATGCAATTCCGACCATGGTTCCATATCTCAATATAACCGGTAGTGGATCCACTATCACCCATTTCTGTTTGACCCAAAATGTTTGAGACACCCTGCAGAGCTTGATATCGAGTGCTAGAAGGAAATTAGCGAGCTGCTACATCTGTGCTATGACCTGAACTTATTAACCTGATGTGACATTCTACCTTAACCACATTCCTAGAGCTGTATTCTAATAGATTACTGCTCGCCCACGTATTCGTTTGTCCTCGGTTTGCTTACGACTCGTTTACTTGGAAATGTGTCTGATTGTATGAGTCGGATAGAATCTAAACACAATGACAATCCAAAGGAGTCCTTTCGATTACGTGCGATGAATGTTTTTACAGCGCTTGTTACCTTCACCAAATATTGACTATTGGACATGTAGGTCTACTATTGCTGTAATGTTGAATACATTTATTTTTCTGTCACTACATGTCCAATCGGGACTGAAACTCATTCGTTCCTGATAATTTTTTCACGGTGTTTTTATTTACAAATACCGTGATGTATGAGGTGCGACAATAAAGTAATGAGACTGATTTTCTTTGCAAGATGTGGCAACCCTGCAGGCTTGCTCATGCACAACATCTTTGTTTACAATTAAAAACAGTCTTGATCACGATTTATTTATTAAGGTGACCGGTTTCGACCACAGTAGTGGTCGAAACTGGTCACCTTAACAAATAAATAGTTATCAAGACTGTTTTTAATAGCAAATATTTGTAACACATTGATCACTGTCACTCCCATAATGTATTCAAAAGTAAACAATATCTTTGACCTTGGCCTACAAGCTGCTTCTAGTCCAAGCAGCACATTGATGCAACAGCTCAGTCGTGAGTTGTGCTGTAATAAGTTAACACCACGTGTTTGTGTCTCTTGTCACAGAAATGGAACCATGTGCCATCCCATACTGTTCTGTCAGTACAGCTATTTTTAACCTCAAAACAAATTTCAGTACTACCACATCCACCTTATTCACCAGATATCGCTCCGTGCGACATTTTTCTATTTCCAAGAGTCATAACGGCGGTCAAGGGACACCATTTTCAAACAACATAATATGTCCAAAAAGCTGTGACGAGGGTCTTGGAGGATATTACAGAAGATCAGTTCCAGAAATGTTACCATCAGTGGCAGAAGCGCTGGAAAAAGTGTGTGCAACCAGAAGGGAACTACTTTGAAGGAGACAACACTAAACATGACTAGAATGGCAAGCAACATTTTTTTTCACGTCACTCTCATTACTTTATTGTCGCACCTCGTATTTCTCTATGCTCCATGTGACGTCCATGGCATTGTGAAACGCAGAACACTTACGTTCCTGACAGTAACAGCATGACATCACCAGTTTACTTGCTGAAAGTTCGCTTTGTGTGAGTGCGTAGGAGCAGCATTTCCAGAAAAGGACCCACTCTTCGTTGGGTTCGCTCAGGTATGTTCCAATAACTGTTCTGGTGCTCAGCAGTGGCCCTGCGCACGCCATCGCGCAAGTGTACCAGCGTATAAAGAAGATCTGCTAATCTGGTCACAAACAAGGAGCTGTGAATGGCGCTACCTGTGCACGTCTTCAGAGGATTTAACTACAGCAAGCGCCAAGTTTAACGCTTTATTGACGCCAGAGGCAGGTTACAGTTTAACCAAGGATCCGGCGGTGTTAGCATCAAGCGAGTCTTTATCATCGCAGGTACTGAGCGGTAGCGGCTCTTGCTCGACAAAAGTACCTCAGACAAAGCAGATAAAGATATTACTGACATGACATGGACCACTTCACTACTTTATCTCGAGTATCTTCGAAGTAATCTAAATATCAGAAATGAAGAATCGGTAACCGGTAGTGAGTCACGTGCACTTTCGAAGTAATAAAATGTCTACTCTAAAAATAAGGTGCATCGATTGAGCGCAGAACACAGGAGAATACCCATTTTCAAAAGAAGTCGCTCCACAAACAAAATCGTCATAGCTTCTGAACGGTTGGCGTTAGGACGTTCAAATTGCACGGTTGGCCGCGGGACATGATGGGAATTAGTATGGTTGGTTTAGCGATGAACCCCACTTTCATTTGGATGGGTTCGTCAATAAGCAATATTGGCGCATTTGCGGGACTGAGAATCCGCATTTCGCAATCGAGAAATCTCTTCACCCTTAGCGGGTGACTGTGTGGTGTGCAGTGTCCAGTCACTGAATAATCGATGCGGTATTCCTTGATGTAGCGGTGACTACCGAACGGTACGTGAAAGTGATGGAAGCTGATGCAATGGATCGAAATTTTTGCCATGGCCGGGACTTCAACCCGGGTCTCCTGCCTAGTGAGCAAGGAGACCCGGGCCAAGTGCCGGCCTTGTTACAAATTAAGATTAATTTTTTCAACTTCCATCATTACCGTAGATAAAGATGAGACTCAAATGTCTCTAACTATAAGGTCTATAAGGTACGTGAAGATTTTGGAAGATAATTTCGTCCACATTATCCAAAGTGACACTGATTCCGACAAGATGTGGTTCATGCAACACGAAGCTCTATCCCATGAAAGTGGGAGAGTGTTTGATGTCCTGGAGAAGCACATTGGGGACTGCATTCTGGCTCTGGCCGCCATAGCCGACCTTTGTGGCCGAGCGGTTCTAGGCGCTTCAGTCCGGAACCGCGCTACTGCTACGGTTGCAGGTTAGAATCCTGCCTCGGGCATGGATGTGTGTGATGTCCGTAGGTTAGTCAGGTTTAAGTAGTTCTAAGTGAAGGGGACTGATGACCTCAGATGTTAATTTCAAATGGTTAAAATGGCTCTGAGCGCTATGGGACTTAACATCTGAGGTCACCAGTCCCCTAGAACTTAGAACTACTTAAACCTAACTAACCTATGGACATCACACACATCCATGCCCGAGGCAGGATTCGAACCTGCGACCGTAGCGGTCGCGCGGTTCCGGACTGAAGCGCCTAGAACCGCTCGGCCACAGCGGCCGGCCCAGATGTTAAGTCCCATGGTGCTTAGAGCCATTTGAACCATTTGATCAGTGTTCAGATCCTGTTTTGTCTAATGCACTCAAGACAGCTTTCGTGCTGTTGGTCTTTTCCGAAGTACCTGGTTCCAAACGTCAACTGCATGCAGTTCCCTTTGTGGTATTTGCTGGGGAACTGGTTGAGAAAACTTGCATTCATTGACTGTGGCAATTTTACTCAGTCTGAAACAGACTGCCAGTGACAAAGTTTAGCACTCGCCACGGGGCAGCGTCAAATAAGATCTCTTTACGACCACTGTTCTTATACCGAGTTATACGGTCGAAAAAGGTATACCATTCCTTATAGACACATTGGATAGTGCGCTGCGACACACCAACAAATCGGGCAACTTCGTCCAAAGTGTGCTCATGGGAAGGAAGATCCGTAGTTTAACGGCATCTTGACTACGGGGTCATTTGAAGACGGAACACAAACTCAGAGTAGGGATGGCGTTTATCACTATAATAATCGATTTTCGGTTATCTCGTTTTTCACTTCTACGTTAACTAGACTGTTAAAACCGCTCTGAAAGAACCGATTTTCGGTTTTTTATTGTTATTATTTGTAGTAAGTAAATGAAATTATAAGTATTTCAAATTTACCTTCTCTTCCAGGGAACATTGTGGATATTTCCTTGTTATATGATATCACAAGTTTCTTGTGCCTCCTTCAGCGAAGGAATCATTGTACTTTATTGATACAGCACTTCGTAAAGAATTTCCTGACTGGGGATGGTGTCATTCCGTAATACAACCAATGTTCGGCGACAGCTTCGAGAAGCTACCGTTTACACCAGATGGGAGTAAGTCTTGCACACTGTACGTGCATGCTCATCGTCCAAAAGACGACGCCACACGGCAACACGTTCATTATTGTACGATATTGCAGTGTGTTATTCTGATTACGATGCAAAGTTCCTTTGGACATCATGCATGTCCAAAGGAACAGGCGTTGCGGTGACTACAGCCGTTACGAAATACATTAAATATGCTGGCGAAGAGTTCTCGGGCTTCCAGCCGGGTGGCGGTGTCTTCAAACAGCGACGTTTCGACGAGTGACATACTCATCATCTTCTGGCGAAGTGCCGAGACTGTGTGGGATGTCGGATGGGTTCTGGACCCCTTATTTGTTTCGAAGGACCGGGACTGATTGAAGCCCATACCTTCTGTCTGAGATGTGGGGATTGGAATGATGGGTTTGGAGTGCGTCATGAGTGATGTTGCATGACAAAGTGGTAGGATGATAAGGGATGTGTTTGATAATGAATTGAGTAGTGTTTCATGACTGAATGTTAGTCGGATTGTTTGATTTTTAGACGTGAAATTGGCGCGTGAGCGTCATTTTCGGGTATTTTGCTGTGGGGTTGTCGGGAATGATTCCTAAGTTTCTGATGGTTGGATGATTAGAAATGGAGGCTGAGGCAAAGAATTTTTCGGATTTTGTTTTGATGAGTTGCGAGATTGGCTCGATGTTTGCCAAGAGGTACAGGTGTCTGTTTGGCAAATAGCGGGACGCATTTAGTGCCAAGCGCAAGAATCTATTTTGCACTGCTTGAACTTTTTTGATGTTCTTGTTTGAAGCCAGTGACCAGAGTTCTGAACCGTATAGTATGGATGGTAGCACTACTGATTGCTATCCCAATAGCTCCCGGCTCGGCATAGCACCCTGGTGTTTTCGAAGTCAAAGGTGTGGTTTTCTTTGATGCTATGTTCAGCTATAGCAGATTACTCTATCTGTCATTAAAGAATCAATAGAAATACGGGTCCACGAGAACCTTGTGAACAGGGACGAAGGCTATCAACTGAGCGCGGCCTGGAATCCAGCATTAGCCGCAATACGCCAGGAACGCAACAAGAACCGTCCAGCTCACGAGACGCAATCAGAATGCTCTGACGGAGACACGAACGGCGCACCCGCTTCCCCTCCACCTCGCCCGCCGGCTCCTCTGGACCCAGCCTCCCGCGGCCAGGTGGTGGGGGGGCACACCGCAGGTATAAAGGGACCGGCATCCGCAAAGTCTCGGCACTTCGCCAGAAGATGATGAGTATGTCACTCGTCGAAACGTCGCTGTTTGAAGACACCGCCACCCGGCTGGAAGCCCGAGAACTCTTCGCCAGCTGTATACGCCGGGAAAGCATACACTCACATTTACGACACCTCTACGGGGAGGAGATGCTCTGTAGCTTCAAGCTGCTGCAGAAAGAACGCAACAGGAAAGCCAAATTGCTCAGCTCACTGGCTTTTCTCCAACGTTGCCGAGACAAGAACATCTTGCCACGATTTGCGGAATTAAGACATCCTGTGAAAACGAAGAAAACCGAACGTATTTTACGGCGAGCAGGGATGACCATTGTCAGGGAACGCATTCACTACACACGGCAAGAACTGGACAAGAATGCACGCATCCTGATCGCATGTCACCTGAAAATGGCAGAAGCATTACCGGCACACACTTGGGAGTGGGTTGACTGCAGCTCTCACGCCGACAGTGAGGTGCAGAAACGACATGTTGCCGCAAAACAGATCAACAAATTCGGCAGACTCTCTGGAGCTCAGTCGACCCAGAAGGTGACAAATAGCACCAGAGCTATTGTAAATTTGACAGATAAGGTGCTAGATGCAGCCACAACTTCTGTCCTCACGAAAGGGTTGAACTTTGCACCTGTACCAAGGACCATACCGAAACGGGACATCATCAGCAGCGTAGAGGAAGCAATCCGGGGCCTACCCAAGGAGGAAGCTGAGCAGATCCGAAGGGAGACCTGCAGGATCATCGACAAGTCACGACTCCCTAAAGCTAACATTACTGCGCAGGAGCGAGAGGCTATCCGCGCACTGAGGGATGATGCTGACATCATGGTCCTCCCAGCAGACAAGGGAAATGCGACGGTGCTGATTCGCACAGTCGACTACCAACAGAAAATCTGCTCTCTGCTGCAAGACCCAGCCTACAGGAAGCTCAACAAGGACCCTACATCGACGATGACCAGGAAAACCGTGGCGCTACTGAAGGACTCAGATCTACCAGAGGCAGTGCAGAAACGGCTGTATCCCAGAGCGCCAACGACACCGCGCCTGTATGGGTTGCCCAGGATTCACAAAGATGGGGTGCCTCTACGGCCGATTCTGGACACTATCAACTCGCACAGTTATGGACTGGCCAAATACCTGGCGGCACTATTGAAACCACTGGTGGGACACTGCAGTCATCACGTGAAAAACTCCGCGGATTTCGTTAGAATTCTGAAGGACATCCGAATACAGAGTGATGACCTACTCGTGAGCTTCGACGTCACCTCCTTGTTCACAAAAGTACCGCTACAAGACGCCTTGGCGCTCCTTAATCGGCACTTCGAGCCTGAAACAGTGAAGCTCTTTGAATATGCACTTACGACCACCTACTTCAAGTGCAATGGAGAGCATTATGAACAAGTGGATGGAGTGGCCATGGGATCTCCTCTTGCTCCAGGGATCGCGAATCTTTATATGGAACACTTTGAGGAGGTGGCACTACAAACTGCTCACCGTAAACCCAGGCACTTCTTCCGCTATGTGGACGACACTTTCGTGATTTGGCAGCATGGCAGGCAGGCACTGGAGGAGTTTATGGACCACCTAAACGGCATACATGAGAATATAACCTTCACGATGGAAGTAGAAGAGAATGGCTGTATTCCATTCCTGGACATACTGATCAGGAAGAAAGCGGATGGCACGCTGGGCCATTCAGTATATAGAAAAAAGACACACACAGACCTGTACCTCCATGCAACCAGCTGCCACCATCCGGCGCAACGCCAGTCAGTACTGACCACCTTGGTGCATAGGGCGCACGTCATTTGTGACAAAGAAAGCCTCTCAGACGAATTACACCACCTAAGAGAGGTATTTCGGAAAAACGGGTACAGTGAAACACAGATTGGCAGGGCCTTCAAGAGGAGACAGGCTGACAAAGTTCAGGAAGAGGAAGAGGAAGTTAACAAGACACTCGCCTTTCTTCCATATTTGGGGCCCACATCAGCCAAAATCGGGAGGCTATTAAGAAAATCTAACATAAATACCGTCTTCCGACCACCGCCGAAGACGAAAGAGCTGCTAGGCTCAGCTAAAGACCCACTCAAACTAAACACACCTGGTATATACAACATTGCCTGCGAATGTGGTGTGCAGTACATTGGTCAAACGCAGCGCTGCATCTCAAAAAGGTGCGAGGAACACATCAGGCATGTTCGACTTGGACAGATAGAGAAATCTGCTATAGCTGAACATAGCATCAAAGAAAACCACACCTTTGACTTCGAAAACACCAGGGTGCTATGCCGAGCCGGGAGCTATTGGGATAGCGTCATTAAAGAATCAATAGAAATACGGGTCCACGAGAACCTTGTGAACAGGGACGAAGGCTATCAACTGAGCGCGGCCTGGAATCCAGCATTAGCCGCAATACGCCAGGAACGCAACAAGAACCGTCCAGCTCACGAGACGCAATCAGAATGCTCTGACGGAGACACGAACGGCGCACCCGCTTCCCCTCCACCTCGCCCGCCGGCTCCTCTGGACCCAGCCTCCCGCGGCCAGGTGGTGGGGGGGGCACACCGCAGGTATAAAGGGACCGGCATCCGCAAAGTCTCGGCACTTCGCCAGAAGATGATGAGTATGTCACTCGTCGAAACGTCGCTGTTTGAAGACACCGCCACCCGGCTGGAAGCCCGAGAACTCTTCGCCAGCTGTATACGCCGGGAAAGCATACACTCACATTTACGACACCTCTACGGGGAGGAGATGCTCTGTAGCTTCAAGCTGCTGCAGAAAGAACGCAACAGGAAAGCCAAATTGCTCAGCTCACTGGCTTTTCTCCAACGTTGCCGAGACAAGAACATCTTGCCACGATTTGCGGAATTAAGACATCCTGTGAAAACGAAGAAAACCGAACGTATTTTACGGCGAGCAGGGATGACCATTGTCAGGGAACGCATTCACTACACACGGCAAGAACTGGACAAGAATGCACGCATCCTGATCGCATGTCACCTGAAAATGGCAGAAGCATTACCGGCACACACTTGGGAGTGGGTTGACTGCAGCTCTCACGCCGACAGTGAGGTGCAGAAACGACATGTTGCCGCAAAACAGATCAACAAATTCGGCAGACTCTCTGGAGCTCAGTCGACCCAGAAGGTGACAAATAGCACCAGAGCTATTGTAAATTTGACAGATAAGGTGCTAGATGCAGCCACAACTTCTGTCCTCACGAAAGGGTTGAACTTTGCACCTGTACCAAGGACCATACCGAAACGGGACATCATCAGCAGCGTAGAGGAAGCAATCCGGGGCCTACCCAAGGAGGAAGCTGAGCAGATCCGAAGGGAGACCTGCAGGATCATCGACAAGTCACGACTCCCTAAAGCTAACATTACTGCGCAGGAGCGAGAGGCTATCCGCGCACTGAGGGATGATGCTGACATCATGGTCCTCCCAGCAGACAAGGGAAATGCGACGGTGCTGATTCGCACAGTCGACTACCAACAGAAAATCTGCTCTCTGCTGCAAGACCCAGCCTACAGGAAGCTCAACAAGGACCCTACATCGACGATGACCAGGAAAACCGTGGCGCTACTGAAGGACTCAGATCTACCAGAGGCAGTGCAGAAACGGCTGTATCCCAGAGCGCCAACGACACCGCGCCTGTATGGGTTGCCCAGGATTCACAAAGATGGGGTGCCTCTACGGCCGATTCTGGACACTATCAACTCGCACAGTTATGGACTGGCCAAATACCTGGCGGCACTATTGAAACCACTGGTGGGACACTGCAGTCATCACGTGAAAAACTCCGCGGATTTCGTTAGAATTCTGAAGGACATCCGAATACAGAGTGATGACCTACTCGTGAGCTTCGACGTCACCTCCTTGTTCACAAAAGTACCGCTACAAGACGCCTTGGCGCTCCTTAATCGGCACTTCGAGCCTGAAACAGTGAAGCTCTTTGAATATGCACTTACGACCACCTACTTCAAGTGCAATGGAGAGCATTATGAACAAGTGGATGGAGTGGCCATGGGATCTCCTCTTGCTCCAGGGATCGCGAATCTTTATATGGAACACTTTGAGGAGGTGGCACTACAAACTGCTCACCGTAAACCCAGGCACTTCTTCCGCTATGTGGACGACACTTTCGTGATTTGGCAGCATGGCAGGCAGGCACTGGAGGAGTTTATGGACCACCTAAACGGCATACATGAGAATATAACCTTCACGATGGAAGTAGAAGAGAATGGCTGTATTCCATTCCTGGACATACTGATCAGGAAGAAAGCGGATGGCACGCTGGGCCATTCAGTATATAGAAAAAAGACACACACAGACCTGTACCTCCATGCAACCAGCTGCCACCATCCGGCGCAACGCCAGTCAGTACTGACCACCTTGGTGCATAGGGCGCACGTCATTTGTGACAAAGAAAGCCTCTCAGACGAATTACACCACCTAAGAGAGGTATTTCGGAAAAACGGGTACAGTGAAACACAGATTGGCAGGGCCTTCAAGAGGAGACAGGCTGACAAAGTTCAGGAAGAGGAAGAGGAAGTTAACAAGACACTCGCCTTTCTTCCATATTTGGGGCCCACATCAGCCAAAATCGGGAGGCTATTAAGAAAATCTAACATAAATACCGTCTTCCGACCACCGCCGAAGACGAAAGAGCTGCTAGGCTCAGCTAAAGACCCACTCAAACTAAACACACCTGGTATATACAACATTGCCTGCGAATGTGGTGTGCAGTACATTGGTCAAACGCAGCGCTGCATCTCAAAAAGGTGCGAGGAACACATCAGGCATGTTCGACTTGGACAGATAGAGAAATCTGCTATAGCTGAACATAGCATCAAAGAAAACCACACCTTTGACTTCGAAAACACCAGGGTGCTATGCCGAGCCGGGAGCTATTGGGATAGCGTCATTAAAGAATCAATAGAAATACGGGTCCACGAGAACCTTGTGAACAGGGACGAAGGCTATCAACTGAGCGCGGCCTGGAATCCAGCATTAGCCGCAATACGCCAGGAACGCAACAAGAACCGTCCAGCTCACGAGACGCAATCAGAATGCTCTGACGGAGACACGAACGGCGCGCCCGCTTCCCCTCCACCTCGCCCTCCGGCTCCTCTGGACCCAGCCTCCCGCGGCCAGGTGGTGGGGGGGCACACCGCAGGTATAAAGGGACCGGCATCCGCAAAGTCTCGGCACTTCGCCAGAAGATGATGAGTATGTCACTCGTCGAAACGTCGCTGTTTGAAGACACCGCCACCCGGCTGGAAGCCCGAGAACTCTTCGCCAGCTGTATACGCCGGGAAAGCATACACTCACATTTACGACACCTCTACGGGGAGGAGATGCTCTGTAGCTTCAAGCTGCTGCAGAAAGAACGCAACAGGAAAGCCAAATTGCTCAGCTCACTGGCTTTTCTCCAACGTTGCCGAGACAAGAACATCTTGCCACGATTTGCGGAATTAAGACATCCTGTGAAAACGAAGAAAACCGAACGTATTTTACGGCGAGCAGGGATGACCATTGTCAGGGAACGCATTCACTACACACGGCAAGAACTGGACAAGAATGCACGCATCCTGATCGCATGTCACCTGAAAATGGCAGAAGCATTACCGGCACACACTTGGGAGTGGGTTGACTGCAGCTCTCACGCCGACAGTGAGGTGCAGAAACGACATGTTGCCGCAAAACAGATCAACAAATTCGGCAGACTCTCTGGAGCTCAGTCGACCCAGAAGGTGACAAATAGCACCAGAGCTATTGTAAATTTGACAGATAAGGTGCTAGATGCAGCCACAACTTCTGTCCTCACGAAAGGGTTGAACTTTGCACCTGTACCAAGGACCATACCGAAACGGGACATCATCAGCAGCATAGAGGAAGCAATCCGGGGCCTACCCAAGGAGGAAGCTGAGCAGATCCGAAGGGAGACCTGCAGGATCATCGACAAGTCACGACTCCCTAAAGCTAACATTACTGCGCAGGAGCGAGAGGCTATCCGCGCACTGAGGGATGATGCTGACATCATGGTCCTCCCAGCAGACAAGGGAAATGCGACGGTGCTGATTCGCACAGTCGACTACCAACAGAAAATCTGCTCTCTGCTGCAAGACCCAGCCTACAGGAAGCTCAACAAGGACCCTACATCGACGATGACCAGGAAAACCGTGGCGCTACTGAAGGACTCAGATCTACCAGAGGCAGTGCAGAAACGGCTGTATCCCAGAGCGCCAACGACACCGCGCCTGTATGGGTTGCCCAGGATTCACAAAGATGGGGTGCCTCTACGGCCGATTCTGGACACTATCAACTCGCACAGTTATGGACTGGCCAAATACCTGGCGGCACTATTGAAACCACTGGTGGGACACTGCAGTCATCACGTGAAAAACTCCGCGGATTTCGTTAGAATTCTGAAGGACATCCGAATACAGAGTGATGACCTACTCGTGAGCTTCGACGTCACCTCCTTGTTCACAAAAGTACCGCTACAAGACGCCTTGGCGCTCCTTAATCGGCACTTCGAGCCTGAAACAGTGAAGCTCTTTGAATATGCACTTACGACCACCTACTTCAAGTGCAATGGAGAGCATTATGAACAAGTGGATGGAGTGGCCATGGGATCTCCTCTTGCTCCAGGGATCGCGAATCTTTATATGGAACACTTTGAGGAGGTGGCACTACAAACTGCTCACCGTAAACCCAGGCACTTCTTCCGCTATGTGGACGACACTTTCGTGATTTGGCAGCATGGCAGGCAGGCACTGGAGGAGTTTATGGACCACCTAAACGGCATACATGAGAATATAACCTTCACGATGGAAGTAGAAGAGAATGGCTGTATTCCATTCCTGGACATACTGATCAGGAAGAAAGCGGATGGCACGCTGGGCCATTCAGTATATAGAAAAAAGACACACACAGACCTGTACCTCCATGCAACCAGCTGCCACCATCCGGCGCAACGCCAGTCAGTACTGACCACCTTGGTGCATAGGGCGCACGTCATTTGTGACAAAGAAAGCCTCTCAGACGAATTACACCACCTAAGAGAGGTATTTCGGAAAAACGGGTACAGTGAAACACAGATTGGCAGGGCCTTCAAGAGGAGACAGGCTGACAAAGTTCAGGAAGAGGAAGAGGAAGTTAACAAGACACTCGCCTTTCTTCCATATTTGGGGCCCACATCAGCCAAAATCGGGAGGCTATTAAGAAAATCTAACATAAATACCGTCTTCCGACCACCGCCGAAGACGAAAGAGCTGCTAGGCTCAGCTAAAGACCCACTCAAACTAAACACACCTGGTATATACAACATTGCCTGCGAATGTGGTGTGCAGTACATTGGTCAAACGCAGCGCTGCATCTCAAAAAGGTGCGAGGAACACATCAGGCATGTTCGACTTGGACAGATAGAGAAATCTGCTATAGCTGAACATAGCATCAAAGAAAACCACACCTTTGACTTCGAAAACACCAGGGTGCTATGCCGAGCCGGGAGCTATTGGGATAGCGTCATTAAAGAATCAATAGAAATACGGGTCCACGAGAACCTTGTGAACAGGGACGAAGGCTATCAACTGAGCGCGGCCTGGAATCCAGCATTAGCCGCAATACGCCATGAACGCAACAAGAACCGTCCAGCTCACGAGACGCAATCAGAATGCTCTGACGGAGACACGAACGGCGCACCCGCTTCCCCTCCACCTCGCCCGCCGGCTCCTCTGGACCCAGCCTCCCGCGGCCAGGTGGTGGGGGGGCACACCGCAGGTATAAAGGGACCGGCATCCGCAAAGTCTCGGCACTTCGCCAGAAGATGATGAGTATGTCACTCGTCGAAACGTCGCTGTTTGAAGACACCGCCACCCGGCTGGAAGCCCGAGAACTCTTCGCCAGCTGTATACGCCGGGAAAGCATACACTCACATTTACGACACCTCTACGGGGAGGAGATGCTCTGTAGCTTCAAGCTGCTGCAGAAAGAACGCAACAGGAAAGCCAAATTGCTCAGCTCACTGGCTTTTCTCCAACGTTGCCGAGACAAGAACATCTTGCCACGATTTGCGGAATTAAGACATCCTGTGAAAACGAAGAAAACCGAACGTATTTTACGGCGAGCAGGGATGACCATTGTCAGGGAACGCATTCACTACACACGGCAAGAACTGGACAAGAATGCACGCATCCTGATCGCATGTCACCTGAAAATGGCAGAAGCATTACCGGCACACACTTGGGAGTGGGTTGACTGCAGCTCTCACGCCGACAGTGAGGTGCAGAAACGACATGTTGCCGCAAAACAGATCAACAAATTCGGCAGACTCTCTGGAGCTCAGTCGACCCAGAAGGTGACAAATAGCACCAGAGCTATTGTAAATTTGACAGATAAGGTGCTAGATGCAGCCACAACTTCTGTCCTCACGAAAGGGTTGAACTTTGCACCTGTACCAAGGACCATACCGAAACGGGACATCATCAGCAGCGTAGAGGAAGCAATCCGGGGCCTACCCAAGGAGGAAGCTGAGCAGATCCGAAGGGAGACCTGCAGGATCATCGACAAGTCACGACTCCCTAAAGCTAACATTACTGCGCAGGAGCGAGAGGCTATCCGCGCACTGAGGGATGATGCTGACATCATGGTCCTCCCAGCAGACAAGGGAAATGCGACGGTGCTGATTCGCACAGTCGACTACCAACAGAAAATCTGCTCTCTGCTGCAAGACCCAGCCTACAGGAAGCTCAACAAGGACCCTACATCGACGATGACCAGGAAAACCGTGGCGCTACTGAAGGACTCAGATCTACCAGAGGCAGTGCAGAAACGGCTGTATCCCAGAGCGCCAACGACACCGCGCCTGTATGGGTTGCCCAGGATTCACAAAGATGGGGTGCCTCTACGGCCGATTCTGGACACTATCAACTCGCACAGTTATGGACTGGCCAAATACCTGGCGGCACTATTGAAACCACTGGTGGGACACTGCAGTCATCACGTGAAAAACTCCGCGGATTTCGTTAGAATTCTGAAGGACATCCGAATACAGAGTGATGACCTACTCGTGAGCTTCGACGTCACCTCCTTGTTCACAAAAGTACCGCTACAAGACGCCTTGGCGCTCCTTAATCGGCACTTCGAGCCTGAAACAGTGAAGCTCTTTGAATATGCACTTACGACCACCTACTTCAAGTGCAATGGAGAGCATTATGAACAAGTGGATGGAGTGGCCATGGGATCTCCTCTTGCTCCAGGGATCGCGAATCTTTATATGGAACACTTTGAGGAGGTGGCACTACAAACTGCTCACCGTAAACCCAGGCACTTCTTCCGCTATGTGGACGACACTTTCGTGATTTGGCAGCATGGCAGGCAGGCACTGGAGGAGTTTATGGACCACCTAAACGGCATACATGAGAATATAACCTTCACGATGGAAGTAGAAGAGAATGGCTGTATTCCATTCCTGGACATACTGATCAGGAAGAAAGCGGATGGCACGCTGGGCCATTCAGTATATAGAAAAAAGACACACACAGACCTGTACCTCCATGCAACCAGCTGCCACCATCCGGCGCAACGCCAGTCAGTACTGACCACCTTGGTGCATAGGGCGCACGTCATTTGTGACAAAGAAAGCCTCTCAGACGAATTACACCACCTAAGAGAGGTATTTCGGAAAAACGGGTACAGTGAAACACAGATTGGCAGGGCCTTCAAGAGGAGACAGGCTGACAAAGTTCAGGAAGAGGAAGAGGAAGTTAACAAGACACTCGCCTTTCTTCCATATTTGGGGCCCACATCAGCCAAAATCGGGAGGCTATTAAGAAAATCTAACATAAATACCGTCTTCCGACCACCGCCGAAGACGAAAGAGCTGCTAGGCTCAGCTAAAGACCCACTCAAACTAAACACACCTGGTATATACAACATTGCCTGCGAATGTGGTGTGCAGTACATTGGTCAAACGCAGCGCTGCATCTCAAAAAGGTGCGAGGAACACATCAGGCATGTTCGACTTGGACAGATAGAGAAATCTGCTATAGCTGAACATAGCATCAAAGAAAACCACACCTTTGACTTCGAAAACACCAGGGTGCTATGCCGAGCCGGGAGCTATTGGGATAGCGTCATTAAAGAATCAATAGAAATACGGGTCCACGAGAACCTTGTGAACAGGGACGAAGGCTATCAACTGAGCGCGGCCTGGAATCCAGCATTAGCCGCAATACGCCAGGAACGCAACAAGAACCGTCCAGCTCACGAGACGCAATCAGAATGCTCTGACGGAGACACGAACGGCGCGCCCGCTTCCCCTCCACCTCGCCCTCCGGCTCCTCTGGACCCAGCCTCCCGCGGCCAGGTGGTGGGGGGGCACACCGCAGGTATAAAGGGACCGGCATCCGCAAAGTCTCGGCACTTCGCCAGAAGATGATGAGTATGTCACTCGTCGAAACGTCGCTGTTTGAAGACACCGCCACCCGGCTGGAAGCCCGAGAACTCTTCGCCAGCTGTATACGCCGGGAAAGCATACACTCACATTTACGACACCTCTACGGGGAGGAGATGCTCTGTAGCTTCAAGCTGCTGCAGAAAGAACGCAACAGGAAAGCCAAATTGCTCAGCTCACTGGCTTTTCTCCAACGTTGCCGAGACAAGAACATCTTGCCACGATTTGCGGAATTAAGACATCCTGTGAAAACGAAGAAAACCGAACGTATTTTACGGCGAGCAGGGATGACCATTGTCAGGGAACGCATTCACTACACACGGCAAGAACTGGACAAGAATGCACGCATCCTGATCGCATGTCACCTGAAAATGGCAGAAGCATTACCGGCACACACTTGGGAGTGGGTTGACTGCAGCTCTCACGCCGACAGTGAGGTGCAGAAACGACATGTTGCCGCAAAACAGATCAACAAATTCGGCAGACTCTCTGGAGCTCAGTCGACCCAGAAGGTGACAAATAGCACCAGAGCTATTGTAAATTTGACAGATAAGGTGCTAGATGCAGCCACAACTTCTGTCCTCACGAAAGGGTTGAACTTTGCACCTGTACCAAGGACCATACCGAAACGGGACATCATCAGCAGCATAGAGGAAGCAATCCGGGGCCTACCCAAGGAGGAAGCTGAGCAGATCCGAAGGGAGACCTGCAGGATCATCGACAAGTCACGACTCCCTAAAGCTAACATTACTGCGCAGGAGCGAGAGGCTATCCGCGCACTGAGGGATGATGCTGACATCATGGTCCTCCCAGCAGACAAGGGAAATGCGACGGTGCTGATTCGCACAGTCGACTACCAACAGAAAATCTGCTCTCTGCTGCAAGACCCAGCCTACAGGAAGCTCAACAAGGACCCTACATCGACGATGACCAGGAAAACCGTGGCGCTACTGAAGGACTCAGATCTACCAGAGGCAGTGCAGAAACGGCTGTATCCCAGAGCGCCAACGACACCGCGCCTGTATGGGTTGCCCAGGATTCACAAAGATGGGGTGCCTCTACGGCCGATTCTGGACACTATCAACTCGCACAGTTATGGACTGGCCAAATACCTGGCGGCACTATTGAAACCACTGGTGGGACACTGCAGTCATCACGTGAAAAACTCCGCGGATTTCGTTAGAATTCTGAAGGACATCCGAATACAGAGTGATGACCTACTCGTGAGCTTCGACGTCACCTCCTTGTTCACAAAAGTACCGCTACAAGACGCCTTGGCGCTCCTTAATCGGCACTTCGAGCCTGAAACAGTGAAGCTCTTTGAATATGCACTTACGACCACCTACTTCAAGTGCAATGGAGAGCATTATGAACAAGTGGATGGAGTGGCCATGGGATCTCCTCTTGCTCCAGGGATCGCGAATCTTTATATGGAACACTTTGAGGAGGTGGCACTACAAACTGCTCACCGTAAACCCAGGCACTTCTTCCGCTATGTGGACGACACTTTCGTGATTTGGCAGCATGGCAGGCAGGCACTGGAGGAGTTTATGGACCACCTAAACGGCATACATGAGAATATAACCTTCACGATGGAAGTAGAAGAGAATGGCTGTATTCCATTCCTGGACATACTGATCAGGAAGAAAGCGGATGGCACGCTGGGCCATTCAGTATATAGAAAAAAGACACACACAGACCTGTACCTCCATGCAACCAGCTGCCACCATCCGGCGCAACGCCAGTCAGTACTGACCACCTTGGTGCATAGGGCGCACGTCATTTGTGACAAAGAAAGCCTCTCAGACGAATTACACCACCTAAGAGAGGTATTTCGGAAAAACGGGTACAGTGAAACACAGATTGGCAGGGCCTTCAAGAGGAGACAGGCTGACAAAGTTCAGGAAGAGGAAGAGGAAGTTAACAAGACACTCGCCTTTCTTCCATATTTGGGGCCCACATCAGCCAAAATCGGGAGGCTATTAAGAAAATCTAACATAAATACCGTCTTCCGACCACCGCCGAAGACGAAAGAGCTGCTAGGCTCAGCTAAAGACCCACTCAAACTAAACACACCTGGTATATACAACATTGCCTGCGAATGTGGTGTGCAGTACATTGGTCAAACGCAGCGCTGCATCTCAAAAAGGTGCGAGGAACACATCAGGCATGTTCGACTTGGACAGATAGAGAAATCTGCTATAGCTGAACATAGCATCAAAGAAAACCACACCTTTGACTTCGAAAACACCAGGGTGCTATGCCGAGCCGGGAGCTATTGGGATAGCGTCATTAAAGAATCAATAGAAATACGGGTCCACGAGAACCTTGTGAACAGGGACGAAGGCTATCAACTGAGCGCGGCCTGGAATCCAGCATTAGCCGCAATACGCCATGAACGCAACAAGAACCGTCCAGCTCACGAGACGCAATCAGAATGCTCTGACGGAGACACGAACGGCGCACCCGCTTCCCCTCCACCTCGCCCGCCGGCTCCTCTGGACCCAGCCTCCCGCGGCCAGGTGGTGGGGGGGCACACCGCAGGTATAAAGGGACCGGCATCCGCAAAGTCTCGGCACTTCGCCAGAAGATGATGAGTATGTCACTCGTCGAAACGTCGCTGTTTGAAGACACCGCCACCCGGCTGGAAGCCCGAGAACTCTTCGCCAGCTGTATACGCCGGGAAAGCATACACTCACATTTACGACACCTCTACGGGGAGGAGATGCTCTGTAGCTTCAAGCTGCTGCAGAAAGAACGCAACAGGAAAGCCAAATTGCTCAGCTCACTGGCTTTTCTCCAACGTTGCCGAGACAAGAACATCTTGCCACGATTTGCGGAATTAAGACATCCTGTGAAAACGAAGAAAACCGAACGTATTTTACGGCGAGCAGGGATGACCATTGTCAGGGAACGCATTCACTACACACGGCAAGAACTGGACAAGAATGCACGCATCCTGATCGCATGTCACCTGAAAATGGCAGAAGCATTACCGGCACACACTTGGGAGTGGGTTGACTGCAGCTCTCACGCCGACAGTGAGGTGCAGAAACGACATGTTGCCGCAAAACAGATCAACAAATTCGGCAGACTCTCTGGAGCTCAGTCGACCCAGAAGGTGACAAATAGCACCAGAGCTATTGTAAATTTGACAGATAAGGTGCTAGATGCAGCCACAACTTCTGTCCTCACGAAAGGGTTGAACTTTGCACCTGTACCAAGGACCATACCGAAACGGGACATCATCAGCAGCGTAGAGGAAGCAATCCGGGGCCTACCCAAGGAGGAAGCTGAGCAGATCCGAAGGGAGACCTGCAGGATCATCGACAAGTCACGACTCCCTAAAGCTAACATTACTGCGCAGGAGCGAGAGGCTATCCGCGCACTGAGGGATGATGCTGACATCATGGTCCTCCCAGCAGACAAGGGAAATGCGACGGTGCTGATTCGCACAGTCGACTACCAACAGAAAATCTGCTCTCTGCTGCAAGACCCAGCCTACAGGAAGCTCAACAAGGACCCTACATCGACGATGACCAGGAAAACCGTGGCGCTACTGAAGGACTCAGATCTACCAGAGGCAGTGCAGAAACGGCTGTATCCCAGAGCGCCAACGACACCGCGCCTGTATGGGTTGCCCAGGATTCACAAAGATGGGGTGCCTCTACGGCCGATTCTGGACACTATCAACTCGCACAGTTATGGACTGGCCAAATACCTGGCGGCACTATTGAAACCACTGGTGGGACACTGCAGTCATCACGTGAAAAACTCCGCGGATTTCGTTAGAATTCTGAAGGACATCCGAATACAGAGTGATGACCTACTCGTGAGCTTCGACGTCACCTCCTTGTTCACAAAAGTACCGCTACAAGACGCCTTGGCGCTCCTTAATCGGCACTTCGAGCCTGAAACAGTGAAGCTCTTTGAATATGCACTTACGACCACCTACTTCAAGTGCAATGGAGAGCATTATGAACAAGTGGATGGAGTGGCCATGGGATCTCCTCTTGCTCCAGGGATCGCGAATCTTTATATGGAACACTTTGAGGAGGTGGCACTACAAACTGCTCACCGTAAACCCAGGCACTTCTTCCGCTATGTGGACGACACTTTCGTGATTTGGCAGCATGGCAGGCAGGCACTGGAGGAGTTTATGGACCACCTAAACGGCATACATGAGAATATAACCTTCACGATGGAAGTAGAAGAGAATGGCTGTATTCCATTCCTGGACATACTGATCAGGAAGAAAGCGGATGGCACGCTGGGCCATTCAGTATATAGAAAAAAGACACACACAGACCTGTACCTCCATGCAACCAGCTGCCACCATCCGGCGCAACGCCAGTCAGTACTGACCACCTTGGTGCATAGGGCGCACGTCATTTGTGACAAAGAAAGCCTCTCAGACGAATTACACCACCTAAGAGAGGTATTTCGGAAAAACGGGTACAGTGAAACACAGATTGGCAGGGCCTTCAAGAGGAGACAGGCTGACAAAGTTCAGGAAGAGGAAGAGGAAGTTAACAAGACACTCGCCTTTCTTCCATATTTGGGGCCCACATCAGCCAAAATCGGGAGGCTATTAAGAAAATCTAACATAAATACCGTCTTCCGACCACCGCCGAAGACGAAAGAGCTGCTAGGCTCAGCTAAAGACCCACTCAAACTAAACACACCTGGTATATACAACATTGCCTGCGAATGTGGTGTGCAGTACATTGGTCAAACGCAGCGCTGCATCTCAAAAAGGTGCGAGGAACACATCAGGCATGTTCGACTTGGACAGATAGAGAAATCTGCTATAGCTGAACATAGCATCAAAGAAAACCACACCTTTGACTTCGAAAACACCAGGGTGCTATGCCGAGCCGGGAGCTATTGGGATAGCGTCATTAAAGAATCAATAGAAATACGGGTCCACGAGAACCTTGTGAACAGGGACGAAGGCTATCAACTGAGCGCGGCCTGGAATCCAGCATTAGCCGCAATACGCCAGGAACGCAACAAGAACCGTCCAGCTCACGAGACGCAATCAGAATGCTCTGACGGAGACACGAACGGCGCACCCGCTTCCCCTCCACCTCGCCCACCGGCTCCTCTGGACCCAGCCTCCCGCGGCCAGGTGGTGGGGGGGCACACCGCAGGTATAAAGGGACCGGCATCCGCAAAGTCTCGGCACTTCGCCAGAAGATGATGAGTATGTCACTCGTCGAAACGTCGCTGTTTGAAGACACCGCCACCCGGCTGGAAGCCCGAGAACTCTTCGCCAGCTGTATACGCCGGGAAAGCATACACTCACATTTACGACACCTCTACGGGGAGGAGATGCTCTGTAGCTTCAAGCTGCTGCAGAAAGAACGCAACAGGAAAGCCAAATTGCTCAGCTCACTGGCTTTTCTCCAACGTTGCCGAGACAAGAACATCTTGCCACGATTTGCGGAATTAAGACATCCTGTGAAAACGAAGAAAACCGAACGTATTTTACGGCGAGCAGGGATGACCATTGTCAGGGAACGCATTCACTACACACGGCAAGAACTGGACAAGAATGCACGCATCCTGATCGCATGTCACCTGAAAATGGCAGAAGCATTACCGGCACACACTTGGGAGTGGGTTGACTGCAGCTCTCACGCCGACAGTGAGGTGCAGAAACGACATGTTGCCGCAAAACAGATCAACAAATTCGGCAGACTCTCTGGAGCTCAGTCGACCCAGAAGGTGACAAATAGCACCAGAGCTATTGTAAATTTGACAGATAAGGTGCTAGATGCAGCCACAACTTCTGTCCTCACGAAAGGGTTGAACTTTGCACCTGTACCAAGGACCATACCGAAACGGGACATCATCAGCAGCGTAGAGGAAGCAATCCGGGGCCTACCCAAGGAGGAAGCTGAGCAGATCCGAAGGGAGACCTGCAGGATCATCGACAAGTCACGACTCCCTAAAGCTAACATTACTGCGCAGGAGCGAGAGGCTATCCGCGCACTGAGGGATGATGCTGACATCATGGTCCTCCCAGCAGACAAGGGAAATGCGACGGTGCTGATTCGCACAGTCGACTACCAACAGAAAATCTGCTCTCTGCTGCAAGACCCAGCCTACAGGAAGCTCAACAAGGACCCTACATCGACGATGACCAGGAAAACCGTGGCGCTACTGAAGGACTCAGATCTACCAGAGGCAGTGCAGAAACGGCTGTATCCCAGAGCGCCAACGACACCGCGCCTGTATGGGTTGCCCAGGATTCACAAAGATGGGGTGCCTCTACGGCCGATTCTGGACACTATCAACTCGCACAGTTATGGACTGGCCAAATACCTGGCGGCACTATTGAAACCACTGGTGGGACACTGCAGTCATCACGTGAAAAACTCCGCGGATTTCGTTAGAATTCTGAAGGACATCCGAATACAGAGTGATGACCTACTCGTGAGCTTCGACGTCACCTCCTTGTTCACAAAAGTACCGCTACAAGACGCCTTGGCGCTCCTTAATCGGCACTTCGAGCCTGAAACAGTGAAGCTCTTTGAATATGCACTTACGACCACCTACTTCAAGTGCAATGGAGAGCATTATGAACAAGTGGATGGAGTGGCCATGGGATCTCCTCTTGCTCCAGGGATCGCGAATCTTTATATGGAACACTTTGAGGAGGTGGCACTACAAACTGCTCACCGTAAACCCAGGCACTTCTTCCGCTATGTGGACGACACTTTCGTGATTTGGCAGCATGGCAGGCAGGCACTGGAGGAGTTTATGGACCACCTAAACGGCATACATGAGAATATAACCTTCACGATGGAAGTAGAAGAGAATGGCTGTATTCCATTCCTGGACATACTGATCAGGAAGAAAGCGGATGGCACGCTGGGCCATTCAGTATATAGAAAAAAGACACACACAGACCTGTACCTCCATGCAACCAGCTGCCACCATCCGGCGCAACGCCAGTCAGTACTGACCACCTTGGTGCATAGGGCGCACGTCATTTGTGACAAAGAAAGCCTCTCAGACGAATTACACCACCTAAGAGAGGTATTTCGGAAAAACGGGTACAGTGAAACACAGATTGGCAGGGCCTTCAAGAGGAGACAGGCTGACAAAGTTCAGGAAGAGGAAGAGGAAGTTAACAAGACACTCGCCTTTCTTCCATATTTGGGGCCCACATCAGCCAAAATCGGGAGGCTATTAAGAAAATCTAACATAAATACCGTCTTCCGACCACCGCCGAAGACGAAAGAGCTGCTAGGCTCAGCTAAAGACCCACTCAAACTAAACACACCTGGTATATACAACATTGCCTGCGAATGTGGTGTGCAGTACATTGGTCAAACGCAGCGCTGCATCTCAAAAAGGTGCGAGGAACACATCAGGCATGTTCGACTTGGACAGATAGAGAAATCTGCTATAGCTGAACATAGCATCAAAGAAAACCACACCTTTGACTTCGAAAACACCAGGGTGCTATGCCGAGCCGGGAGCTATTGGGATAGCGTCATTAAAGAATCAATAGAAATACGGGTCCACGAGAACCTTGTGAACAGGGACGAAGGCTATCAACTGAGCGCGGCCTGGAATCCAGCATTAGCCGCAATACGCCAGGAACGCAACAAGAACCGTCCAGCTCACGAGACGCAATCAGAATGCTCTGACGGAGACACGAACGGCGCACCCGCTTCCCCTCCACCTCGCCCGCCGGCTCCTCTGGACCCAGCCTCCCGCGGCCAGGTGGTGGGGGGGCACACCGCAGGTATAAAGGGACCGGCATCCGCAAAGTCTCGGCACTTCGCCAGAAGATGATGAGTATGTCACTCGTCGAAACGTCGCTGTTTGAAGACACCGCCACCCGGCTGGAAGCCCGAGAACTCTTCGCCAGCTGTATACGCCGGGAAAGCATACACTCACATTTACATTAAATATATTCGCAATACCGAATAATGACCTCCATCAGCTGTAGAATGGAATGACGACAATGAAAATTTGTGCCACACCGGGACTCGAACCCGGATTTACCGCTTATTGCGAACGGTCGCCTTACCATTTGGCTGTCCGTGCACAACTCATGTCCAAAGGAACTTTGCATCGTAATCGGAATAACACAGGCACTGCAATATCGTATTTCCCTGCCGATACCGGGCAAGCGACTTTCAAGTACAACGTCTGACCTGTACGGGAATATATATAATGGATGTACGAGTACAGGTCGTAGACACATGCTTGACGGCATATGGAAGTTTGGGTCTGGCTGAGTCGTGCACGGCTAGCCAAACGGTGCCGGCACGGTAGCTCAACGTGTTCGGTCAGAGGATTAGATGCCCTTTGTAATAAAAAAATGAAAAACATAGTGAATGGATCAACGATGCACTTGAACAAGAGCGTCGTGGGACGTCCGCTCCGAAAAAGTACAACAATCAGTTACGAACAAATTGAGATAAAAAAGGACAGTAAGGCGACAGCTCACGATGTGTTTCCGGGTTCAAGTCCCAGTGCAGCACAAATTTTCACTGTCGTCATTCCATTCTACAGCTGATGGTTGTCATTATTCGCAGTTGCGAATATGTTTAATGAGGTCCATTATTGTCTCACAACGCTATACCACCTCTTAAGTCTTGTGTCTGTTGAAGTTTCTAACTGACAATGTTATTATTAAAGTAGCAGTGGTTGCTTTCCCATTTTCTATAATAACTCGACGTTTCGAAGCAATGGAAATTTTACAAATAAACTTTACTCGTTTTTTAAAAGTGTTTAACTTAAAGACCAAAAATTTTAGTGCGACTGCTATGGAAAATTTACATACCGGTTTTCTATCCAGTTATTAGGGAAAACTAAAAAAACATCTATTATAACAGAGACCAAACAAATACCGAAAAATACCGATTATTCAGAATTAAAATACCGGCGTCGGTTTTAACTGGCCAGTCTCTCCCATCCAAAACTCGGGGTGGTGAAGGTAAGGAAATTGGCCGTGCCCTTTACAAAGGATCCATCCCAGCATTCTCCCGTAGCGATTTAGGGAAATTACGGAAAACCTAAATCTGGATGGCTCATTGGAGATTTGAACCATCGTTCTACTGAGTGCGAACCCAGAGTGGTGGCACAGCGCTATCTCCTTCGGTGTGTGCTTATGGGCACGTCTAAATACGATAGCTTCTTTCTGCTATTCTGTCACTTCTTCATGTCGACCCATTTTACTGCTCTTATTCCGTAAAGCCGACTGGCACATAGACATCGTTTCTCTGCTATGGCATATGAGGTGCGACAATAAAGTAATGAGACTGATTTTCTTTGCAAGATGTGGCAACCCTGCAGGCTTACATAGGCACAATATCTTTGACCTTGGTCTATTAGCTGCTACTAGTCCACGCAGCACATCGATGCAACTGCTCAATCGTGTGTTGTGCCGTAATAAGTTAACACGGTTTTGTGTCTCTCGTCACGGAAATGGAACCGCATAATACTGCGCGACGGTATGCCATTTCTTTTTGCGTTAAATTGGGTGAAAACACGATGACAATTTACGGTAAGCTCAGAAGGCTTTTGGAGATGAGGTTATGTCAAGAGCACAAGTTTTTCTTGGCATAAAATGTTTAGTGAAGGCAGAACGAATGTTGAAGATGAAGACTGCAGTGGACGACCATCAACCTCATGGATAGATGTCAACTTGGCCAGGGTGCATGAACTCATACGACAAACAGTTAACCAATATTACTACAAAGAAATTTTAGAAAGACTTCGTAAAAGAGTTCTTTGTGTCCGTGCCAACATTGCTGATAATTGGATTCTGCATCACGATAATGTTCCATCCCATACTGCTCTGTCAGTACAGAAATTTTTAACCTCAAAACAAATTTCAGTAGTACCACAGCCTCCTTATTCACCAGATATCGCTCTGTGCGACTTTTTTCTATTTCCAAGAGTCAAAACGGCAGTCAAGGAACACCATTTTCAAACAACACAAGATGTCCAAAAAGCTGTGACGAGGGTCTTGGAGGATATTACAGAAGTTGAGTGCCAGAAATGTTACCATCAATGGCAGAAGCGCTGGAAGAAGTGTGTGCAATCAGAAGAGAACTACTTTGAACTTGACTAAAACGGTAAGCAACATTTTTTTCCCACATCAGTCTCATTACTTTACTGTCGCACCTCGTACGTCAGCGATGGTGACAATATTATGAAAAGGATGTATTGCTACACACCGAGTAGCGGAGACTTACTCGCAGACAGACACAACAAAAAGACTCCTATATACTTAAGCTTTCGGCCAAAAGGCCTTCTTCTAATGTGGAAAACACACACATTGACAAAAGCACAACTCACACACACATCACCACTGTGTCTGACCATTGAGCCCGACTGCGTACAGCAGTTGCTTTCGGCCAAAAGCTCAGATGTATAACAGATGTTTTGTTGTTGTGCCTGTCTGCGACTCAGCGTTTCCTGGAAGGGCACCTCAGCCCTTTTGGGTCTATTGAAACAGGTGATTTTGGATCTACAACCGATTAAATTGAGCTAGGAAACCAATGGTTGGAAATGCATGTTTATTGCGTTGTTGACACACACAATGTACACTGCATAACAACAACGTATCTGGCATTAATTATTCAAAACGCCAGTGCTGATGTTTCCAACAGCCGCGACAATTATGTCTGGAGTGAGAGCTCCACATCACCCACGTCGGTGGCCACCAGAAACGATTCTCTTTCAACGCGTGGGCGGGCATTGTCCGGGATCATCTAATTGGACTTTCTTTGGTACCTCTCGTTTGAATGGTAAAGGTTTCCCGGTGTTCCTGCTAGATGTGCTGTCACAGTTCTTGGAGACTCTACCTCTTGTTATCTGTGAAACGATGTGATTTCAAAATAATGTGCACCCACCAGCCCACTTCGATGTTAAAGTCGGCGAGCACCCGATCAAAACGTAACCTCGTCGTGGGATTGGCAGTGGAGGTCGTGTCCCACGGCGAGTGAGATCGCCGCATCTCACACCTCTGGATTTTTTCCCCTGGGGTTACGGCAAAACGTTGCGGAGGACCAGATGAATACCTGATTGCTAGGGTCCAAGCTCCCTGTGTCCTGATACAACAAACACCATGGATCTTTGAGAGAGTGTGGCAGAACTTCTTTCGCCGTTACCATGCATTGAGACTGGCGGTCGTCACTTTGAACAATTACTATGGACTGCATTGTTGTTATGCGGTGTACGCTGTGTATGTCTATAAGACAATAAATATACATTTCGAACCACTGATTCCCTGTCTCTTTGTGGACCCACTATCATGTGTCTCAGTCTGACCAAAAAGATTTGCGGTACCCCGTATGTGGTGAGTATCAATCTATCCTGTTCATAATATTGTCGTTATCCCTTTCCGGATTTTCCATTGTTTGATGAAATCAGCTATAGCACGCGACTACCTGGCAGCATTTCTACACATTGTACAGCGCCTTCCAAAATGACTGGTGTGGTCTTTTAAGGGAATGACTAATACTTTGCCCAGTAATCTTGCGTATGTACGAAACATGTAATTTGCTGACGACTTGTGAGCGCCTTTATGGAGACACTATCTGCTGGCACTGCTGGAATGACAGTGGCGTTGTGATGTAGTTCTGGATCAGAGGGCAGTGTACAAGGCTGCGGTGAATATGGGGCAAACGCTGCCGCCGGAAGATCGGGCCTTGAGCCGCGGACAGACTTGAAACGTGGCTCTAGCCTGCCGAGTGTCTCCCAGCGTACGATATTAATGACGACCACGCGCGCGTCCCTCAGTTCTTATCTCGCCGCCGGAAAGCTTCCGCGCTACCGCTAAGGGGCAGTGACCACGAACTTCTCTGGAGCTGCGCGCTGCTAGGGGAAAATCCACAGTACGATCACGTTCAAGCAGCTCCTACGAACGCATGCAGCATTCACAGGCTTCTGAATGCACTCGCCTCAGTCTGCTTGTATCTACAGAAGACAAATAATTATCTTTTAATTCGTATAAAACAGGCAAAATATTAGCTCTGAAACGACGCTGTCATAAAATGTATAAATACAACAGTGAAGTCCATCTCTTTTATGGGTGACTTCCAGAATGCAAAAGACAGTGTGTACGGTCTATGACCATTTCATTTAATTCTTTTTATAGCACTGTAGTCTATTCTTGTGTTTACCAGACTAGCAGATGACTGACCATGAACAACCATATGAACTCTAATTTCTCTGATTTTGTCGATGATGTTTTACGTCATAATTTTCTGGGACACCGGTACGACATCACTTAGAACCTACTGATAGCCCAAATGCGAGTAGTAAGAATGTGGTTTTCAACCGCAGTCATCATGTAGGTACCTGTTCAAGTAATTAGGAATTTTAACTGCACCTTCACGATGTAATATATATTCAGTAATGAAATTCGTCCTAAATAATTATAATTTGAGAGGAATACTGACGTCGTTGCCTACAGCCTTGGAAGAAATAATCATCGTTCTTAGCCCCTATTAAAGCTGTCTCTGGATCGAAAGGGAGTTTAGTATGTATCAACAAAGATTGTTCATCCATTGCCTAATGATATAAAATGTCTAACAGGTAGAACAGCAAGTTTTAAATGTAACCTAAAATCAAGTCTTCTGGACAACCATTTCTATATCATGGGAAAATTTTTATTTAAAGGCTTATAGTCTGCAAAAAAATAATTTTTAAGTCTAATTGTACGAGAAGAACTGGAAAGTATTACGCCCATTAATGTTAGAACTAAACATGTATGCATACCATATACTGTAAACTGACTCCTTCCACAACATTTCGATGAAAAAAAATCGTTCAAATGATCTATGGAGCATCTAACTACCTAACCACCTGCCTAAACGTGTCTTATGAAAACGTGAATGAAACGTATATTGAACCGAGGACGTTTGGAAGACAGCATTCGGAAACACGTCACACGTCTCCATCATCAGGGTCAACTGATTTAAAGTCACGGATCTGGAATGAATGGACTCGAAGATGAACTGAATGAAATGCAATGACATGTTGAGCCAGCAGTGTAAAGGCTGTGTTTTGACCTGGAGGCGTGTTCAGGTAGACGAAGTGTTAAGCCGACTGCTCGCGATAAGTATGAGAGATGCGGGTTCCATTTCTGCTCTTGCACAAATTTTGATTTGTCGCTACACTGTCATTACATTGCAGGTTCAGTGTTTCTGAACGGTTTTCAGTCATACAATTTCGTGTCAAAGCATCTTCAGTAATATCAACTCCATTGATTCTACTAATTTCGTTTCACCGACTTTAATTCAATTAATAAGCCTACTGTGCAGAAAATTAGTCACCTACTTATATCTACATCTACATTCATACTCTGCAAGCCATCGTCCGGCGCATGGCGAAGGGTACCAGTACCACTACTAGTCATTTTCTTTCCTGTTACACTCGCAAATAGAGCGAGGGAAATCTCGTGTCTGTACGCCTTCATACGTGCCCTATTTTCTCTCATCTTATCTTCGTGGACCTTAGGGAAATGTGCGCCGTCGGCGATATAATCGGACTGTGGTCAGCTTCCAGTGCCGGTTCTCTAAATTTAGGCAACAGCGTTCCTCAAAAAGAACGTTGCCTTTACTCCAAGGATACTCATTTGCGTTCATGAAGCATCTTCGTAATACCTGCGTGTTGTTCGAACCTGCCGGTAACAAATATAGTAGCCCGCCCCTGAATTGCTTCGATGTCTTCCTCTGATCCGACCTGGTGAGGATGCCAAATACTGGAGCAGTAGTCAAGAATGGGTTACACTAGCCTCCTACATGCGACCTCCTTTACAGATGAACACTTTCCTAAAATTCTCCCAATAAACCGATGTCGACATTCGCCTTCCATACCAATATCCTTGCATGCTCGTTCCATTTCATATCGCTTTGCAACGTTACCCAAACAGCGCACTACTAATGCTATATTCGAACATTACGGGATCGTTTTTTCTACTCATCCGCATAAACTTAAGTTTTTCTACATTTAGAGCTAGCTGTCATTCCTTACAGCAACTAGAAACTTTGTCTAACTTCTAAACCATCTTGTATCTTCCTACAATCACTCAACGACGTCAGTTCACGAACACCACAACATCATCAGCAAACAATCGCAGACTGCTGAATTCTGTCTGCCAAATCATTTATGTATAGAGGACAACAGCGGTCCTATCACACTTCCCTGGGGCACTCCCAGTCATACCCTTGTTTCTGATGAACACTCTCCATCGAGGACAACACATAACGTTCTGGTACTTGAGAAGTCTTCGAGCCATTGATATCTCAGAACCTGTTCCACATGCTCTTACCTCCGTTAGCAGTCAGCAGTGCCAAACGATTTTCGGAAATTCAGGAACATGGAATTTGCCCGTTGCCCTTCATCCATAGCTCGCAGGGTATCATGTATGTGAGAAAGGGGAAAGTTGAGTTTCGCATGAGCGATGCTCTCTAAAATCGTGTTGATCCGTAGACAGAAGTTCCTCCATCTGAAGGAAATTTATTACACTCGAACTGAGAGTATATTCAAGAATTCTGCAGCAAACTGATGTTAGTGATATTGATCTGTAATTTTCCTGGTCCGTCCTTTTACCCTTCTTATACAGGACGAGTCACTAACTATTGCCACCAAGAATAACTCCGAAAGTATGATAGTAGCTGAAAAGTTTGTGCGAAAAAAGTTACATGGGACAACGGGGGTCACAATATAATGTTGATCTTTTTGTTGCTAGGTGGGGTCGCTTCAGAGATGCTATAGTTTGGTGCTTATTTTCTGATAGCGGCTATCGAGACGAATCCAATTATGTGTAACAGTAAGGACTTTGAAGGTCCAAGAAGGTGTCAAAGGTGGCATGAACGTCCATTTACAGAAGTTGTCCGAAGTGATGACCCTTGGTATCAATGTAGCGCTACAATCTTCTTATCATGGATTGAGTGGTATTCCTTATCACATCGGCACTTATAGAAGCACTTGCTCTGAAAATTCTGTCTCGCATATCTTCAGGTGTAATTGGAACGTCTTTATGAACAATATGTTTTACGAATCCCCTCAAGAAAAAATCCAGAGGCGTCAAGTCTGGTGATCAAGCCGGCCACGACACATCTCCTCTGCGACCAATCCAACGATTTGGAAAGTGTCTCTGCAACTCATTTCTAGCCATCAGCCAAAATGTGCCGGACACCCATCGTGTTGATACTACATTATGTTCCTTGTTACTAAAGGGGTTTCTTCCAATAACAGACCTAATGTTTCTTGCAGGAATGTGGTGTACTTCGCACCATTTAGATTTCCTTCGCTGAAATAGGGGCCTATAATTCTGTCCTCCAAAATCCCGCACCATACATTCACCGACCACGGTTTTTGGAGTTCAATTTGCCGCAGCTAACATGGATTTTCAGTTGTCCAACAAACCATGTTATGCAAATTAACATTTCCATGATTCGTGAATGTAGCCTCGTCAGTAAATAAAATCAAATTAATAAATGTGTCAATCCGCTGAAGTTGAGCCCATCGGCAGAATTCAGTGCAACGCATGCAACCCGTACCTGTTAATTCTTGGTGGAGACTGATATGGTAAGGACGATATTTATGGCGATGCAGAACACGAACAACACTACTCTGGCTCATGCCAGATTCCCTTGCGATTTGACGCGAACTAACACGAGGATTTCGAATCACAGTGGCAAGAGTACCATTTTCCGTTTCCCCGTTAGTAACTTTCCTTTGCCGGATATGTTTCCGATGCGTTAAAGATCCAGTTGTTCTCAATTTATCATAAATATATTTAAAGGTACGACGTCTAGGTTGAGTACGTTGAGGATATCTTTCAGCGTATAAGTCTCTAGTTCTCACTGAATTTCGTTGGCATTCTCTTTAAGTGAAAAGCAAATCGCCTTGTTCTTTGAAGGAATACATAATTCACATTCGCTTGATTCGATGATACTAGTCTTACCGGTCCTGCCCGCATCTCGTGGTCGTGCGGTAGCGTTCTCGCTTCCCACGCCCGGGTTCCCGGGTTCGATTCCCGGCGGGGTCAGGGATTTTCTCTGCCTCGTGATGGCTGGGTGTTGTGTGCTGTCCTTAGGTTAGTTAGGTTTAATTAGTTCTAAGTTCTAGGCGACTGATGACCTCAGCAGTTGAGTCGCATAGTGCTCAGAGCCATTTGAACCATTACCGGTCCTATTAGTGTTGTATTGCGAACCGCCGAATGGTGCTTACATGTCAATGAAACGTTACATGAATACGCAGTATTCAGCGAATATTCACTATTTGCACGATATACGAGAGAAAATTATCAGAGCATGTGCTTCGATAAATGCCGAAGTGATAAGGATACCACTCAGTCCATGATAAGAAGATTGCAGCAGTGCATTGATACCAATGGTCACCATATCGAAAACCTTCTGTAAACGGACGTTCATGCCACCTTCTTGACTTTCGTTGACCTTCAAAGACCTTACTGTTACACATCATTGGATTCGTCTCGAAAGCCGCTATCAGAAAATAAGTACCAAACTATAGCATCCCATTAAAAAAACAATGTTGACCATATCTCTGACGCGACCCCACCTAGCAACAAAAAACCAACGTCAAATTATGGCCATCATTGTCCCATGCAACATTTGTGCCACAAACTTTTCAGTTACTATCGTACTTTCGGAGTTATTCTTGGTGGCAATAGCTATGACTCACCCTGTATGTGGGAGTTACTTGCGCTTTTTTCCAGTCGCTTGGGACTTTGCGCTGGACAAGGGATTCGCGATTAATGCAAGCTAAGTAAGGGGGCAGTGCCACAGAGTAGTAGTCTTTGTAAAACTGAGTTGGGATTCCACGCGACCCTCATCTTCATGACGAGTGTGCTATGTACTAAACGAAAAAAGATGTGTTCACATTGTAAAGTACCTCTTATTTGCAGATAAGAGCGCATTTTACTTTACTACGAGATTTGCTATTTCACATGTGTGTAGTGAGTGTATCACCGCTGCGGTAAGTATGGAGTAAGCAGCAAGCAGTAGGTTTCCACACTGGCTAGTAGAGGTGGTTGGCTTTCTGCCGCTTTCAAAGCCAGGGGGATGAGATGCCGATGGAGAAATCTCTGTGACGTCGGCAAAGAGATATTTAGGGAAAGTACATTTGTTCTGGTCCGAATCGAGTAATTGTTACTAATAAATATTTGTAATTTGCCACTCAGACATTAGGAGGATCTACGACCCATAAACAATATCTTTCAGTAGTTTTACAATGACAGGATATTAATCAATAAATGAATAACTTTGTCACAAATGAAGATGTGCGATCTTATACGAGCTATAGTTAACAGACTGGACGCCATAGTCGGCAGTCGTCGATGGGATGCCTTTGGATCTAGTCACGTAGACCATCCACTCGTACCGTTAATAGTTAGCTTGTAATCAGTGTAAAAAAGTTTATTTTACAGCGTTTCTTAAATAAACGCTCTATATTAGCATCCCGTGTAAAAATTATTTCTACATAAAAGTTCCCCCAACTTCATTACGTAAAACATAGACAGTAGTATTGTACTTTCAGAATCCGACGGCGCTGCTAGGCCCCTGCAAGTGGACGTAAAACTGCGAGAGCGTCTCCACGTTACAGGTAGGAAGAATTCCTATGCGGCGGCTCACTAAGTCAGCTCAAGGACTGGCTTAATTATCGCAAAACTCGGATGGCAAAGTCTGGCCAGTTATAGTGTACCCGACTTTTACCACCATCTACGGACTGACAGGCTAAACAGAGACATTTCTGGGGGTTTGTTTGATTGATTGATTGATTTTATCAGGGAACAAAGACATAGGTCAAGCCCGCTGCTGTCCGCACCGAAACAGAGTTTACTGTGCGGTATCGTTCCATATATGTCTAGTAAAGCCAACCAGTGCCCTTGACCAGTGCAACGAGGTCCTTAACCAGTGCTTTGCGAGGCACAATTTCTTCAGGTCTGGTTCATCCAGCTTAGCCATTACAGGCAGAGTTAGCAGCACACCCACTGCTGGGATGAAAACCATGCTGGACATGCCCCCATTACACCTGTGGGTAAAGATGGAGGCAGCAGCTGGAGCACACAGGTTTAAGACTGGCAAAAACTCACTGGGGTATCCACCATCTCACACTAAAATACTGAGTGAGATAGACATAGGTATGGTTGGGAAAATGCCGGTCGACTATATGATAGCTCCCAGCTGTTTCACCAAGCCTTTTAATGTAGTAATTGGTAGAGCTCTGGGAGAACAAATTTCGACACCATACTGGGGACATAGTCTGGTTCACTGAGGGTTGAAAGCAGACCAAGGTGTTGAGGGCTTGGTATACGGGGTGCAGCCAAGGCTGGAGAATGCAATCTCTCTAGGGAAGACGCCCACCGTGTTTCGAGCAAAAATATCTGCTAGCAGCGTGTGCGTGGAGGAGACTTCGCAGAGGTGCTACAGAGGTCGAAGCATTTTCATTTATTCAGGAAGACAAGCAGCCCTGAAAGCACTGGCAGCCTCTGCAACAAGATCAAAGATCGTGGCAGAATGCCACAAAGGCCTTGTGGAGCCAGGGGAAAGCAATAGGGTAAACCTATTGTGGGTCTCTGGTCACTCAGGGATTAATGGTAATGAGTAAGCCGATAGGTGGGCCAGGATAGGGGCGATGACACCATTTATTGGACCGGAACCTGTCCTGACAATCACTAAGGCGACGATCAAAATAAAACTATGAGACTGGACAAGGAGACAGCATGTAGAATATTGGGCTAAGGTCCAAAAGCAAAAACATGACAAAGTATTGATGCCGAAGTCATGTTCTAAGAGAAGTCTTTCAATCCTGAGCTTGAACAGGACAGAAATGAAACTCATGGTTGGACTATTGCCAGGCCATAGGAATTTCAAAAGAACATCTACATACAATGGGGACAATAGAAGAAGACCCAAAATGTAGAATGTGTGGTGTGGGTGAGGAAACCGCATCACATTGACTTCGAATGCGAGGCATTGGAGATTAAAAGACTGAGAATATTTCTGGAGGTTTAGTACGAGTGGGGGATTCTTGCGACACGGCAGCTGAAGTGTGGCAGTCATCATTTCTGATGTTTGGTAGCTAAAAGGGAACTGATCAACGGCGATTGCTTCATATGGGTACCGCATAGCGGAAGAAACTTCGCGGTTTTCTTCCTCGCCAAGGCTAGGGGTGGTGTGGCACGGTATCAAGCGTTATGCTTCCTGAGGACGTCGAGTTTTCGTGCGGTGTGTTTAAGGGCTGTGTCTTCTCTGCTGCTTGAATGTCAGCTCTGTAATTTCTAGCGAGTGTGGCCTCTGGATTAGAGGGAGCGGCTCTTTCCTGCCAGCTCGCGTCGCCTTTTGACCCAGGCATCACTCCCTGCACTGCCTCGGACCGAGATAAGGAGCAGATCCCCCTTATCTGCGCCGGCGGTGGCTACCGCGTCAGTCGGTTTGTCGGATTCACCCAACCGTTCGTCGGGGGCTTCAGTTTTATTGCCGTCTGCTCAGACCGGTTCAGATAAGCTGCCGCAATCCCGAATAACCTTCCACAGGAAGCTCACTTACGTATTCTCCGGCAAATATTAGGCATTGCTCCTCCATCTGTTTTTGCCTTAACTATACTGAGGTGAATGTAGATATGACGCGTGTTTTTAAAGTATCACTTCGAAATAAAGACAAGTAGGCTTTTCTTAGCAATTTTTTTTTTAGATGAAAGCCTGCACTTTAATCTACTTTTCTACATAATTCCCACCAATATTAAGACACTTATCGTATCTTACAACCAGCTTTGAATACTATCCTCACCCTCGTAGAAATCTGCCACCTTAGCATAAATTTCAATAATTTAAATGCTCTGTAACAGTTGCACGAAGTACACTTCTTGACACTTGAGGAAATTCATCACATAAAGTCGAAATTGTAAAGCGTAGATCTTCTCATTTTGTCATCAACTTCCTGCACCAAATCGTCATGCACATTCATACGGCCATCTTGAAAAACTGTCACCCATTTCCGTACCATTCCAACGCTCTTAAGTGACAAGAAGTGTGTTTTGTGCAATTGTTACGTCAAAGAAAGCGTTTCTGAAGAAGAGAAATTTGTTAACGTCGAATATAGATTTAAGGGTCAGGAAGTCTTTCCTGAAAGTATTTGTATGGAGTGTAGCCATGTATGGATGTGAAACATGGACGATAAACAGTTTAGGCAAGCAGAGAACCGAAGCTTTTGAGACGTGGTGCTTCAGAAGAATGCTAAAGATTCGATGGGTAGATCACGTAACTAATGAGGAGGTACTGAACAGAATTGGGGAGAAGAAAAATTTGTGGCAGACCTTGACTAGAAGAAGAGATCGGTTAGTAGGACACGTTCTGAGGCATCAAAGGATCACCAATTTAGTACTGGAGGGAAGCGTAGAGGTAAAAATCGTAGAGGGAGACCACGAGATGAATACACTAAGCAGATTGAGAAGGATGTAGGTTGCAGTAGTTACTTGGAGAAGAAGAGGCTTGCACAGGATAGAGTAGCATGGAGAGCTGCATCAAATCAGTCTTTAGACTGAAGACCATCACAACAACAACAACAACAACAACAACAACAAGAGAACTTTTAAATTGTCGAAAGTTATCCTGAGGCAGCAGTTTTCTACAAGGATGGTGCTCAAATCCGATTCTACAATATGATAAGTGCCTTAATATTTGTGGAAATGAGGTAGAAAAGTAGATTAAATTGCAGGATTTCATGCAAAAATAAAATTGCTCATAAAAGTCAACTTTTTTTATTTGTATTTCAAAACAATACTTACTTAAAAAAGACGCCTCGTCGTTACCTTAGAAAACGAGCCTGCTGTTAATAAACACCCTTTTTCGGAAATTGATTCCCTTTTTCTTTACTACCTGTTTGAAATACTTGATACAGTGGAATTACGTCAGGCACATAATATGGGGAAATAGGTGTGCTGAACTTCCAACTTTCTTGACTTCTCCTAAGATGAACATACAAATTTCAGGGTCTTCATAGAGCTGTAGATGCAAGACATTAACTCTTCGTTCCGCACTATTCATAAAAGATCATTCATAATTATTTTCATACTTAGGTCTGGTCAAGAAATACGGAAAAATGTTTAAAAAATATTTTACTTATAATTTTTGGTAAGCTGTATATTTGGAAAACTAGCTCATACTGATGCCAATTCTTCTTCCCCATTCTATTCAAATAAGCAAAGAAATCGGAAAAGTTAAGTTCTGACTGAGAGCACAGAAAAATCCAGTTCAAATTCTGCTTTTCAGATGTGCAAATCTGCGCCATGAAGGCTTGCCGGCCGGTGTGGCCGTGCGGTTCTAGGCGCTTCAGTCTGGAGCCGTGTGACCGCTACGGTCGCAGGTTCGAATCCTGCCTCGGGCATTGATGTGTGTGATGTCCTTAGGTTAGTTAGGTTTAAGTAGTTCTAAGTTCTAGGGGACTGATGACCACAGATGTTAAGTCTCATAGTGCTCAGAGCCATTTGAACCATTGTTTGAAGGCTTAATATTGATTACTTATTCCAACGTGCTAGGGATATACTCTCCCATTCAAAAACGAGTTAATATTCCTCATATTAGTTGATTGTACCATATTGCACATGAAAGGCGTATTCAATATGAGACACGAAAATTGGCAGTCTATTTACGTGTTGTTGTGATTGATTACATTGCGGTAGCTATTCTTTCTGTATCCTGCAAATTAATGTAAAACGACTGTCATAAAGTTTAGTTCCATTTAGTTTATGAATTTATTGCAGGGAAAAATGATTGCATCGCTGTATGCGTTCAAATAGTTTAAACATTAATTTGGTACATCTTGTACAGTTTTGGAACCGTTATGGTATCTTTGATATATCTGTATTACTAATCTAATCTAACAAAACCAAATTATAATGCTGTCTTCTAATAAGATGCGTTATGTTTGATGCACAGACCACTCTTCTCGTGTTTCTTAACAGGGTAAATGAAGCCTGATTGCGTGCCACAGAACAAAACATTCTCGGAAAAGAGTGCAGAAGACCGCGTGTAACGAAAGGGCATATGAATGCAATAGTATATTGTCTAAAGTGCTTCAACTCAGACGCTTCGATCTAGACAGCCCTGTCGTATATGTTTGCTTATCTCCCAGCATAAACTAAAGGCTTAATCGCCGCTCAACGCACTTTTTGTTGTGAGTCCGTGCAACCGTTGGTTAGCAGGTACAGCTTGATACGTAAGCACCAAACTCATGACTTTTGTCAGCATAAGTATACGAGGAGAATGGAACATGAACGTACAAAACTACAAGTTCAGACATTCGACAGAGAGGTTTCGCACCAGCTGTGTCTGTTCATGTTAGTATAGCAAACCAATGCAAACCATCGCTGTGATCCCTTAAAAACGAAAAGGTGCTGAATTCGAGTTCGTAGTTATTAACACGGAATGAGAGTAGCACTCGACATGATACTAAATAAAATTACTTACGGCAATGCTACACAACTTAAGTGTTAAACAGTCAAGAAATATGGGTTCGATGTTACTAGAAATGACATCAGTACTATGGAAACGTCACTTCAGACGAAGCTGATTAAATCAAGTGGTAGCAACTGTCTTAAACGCGTACTCTGCCCACGATGCGCGCAACAAAATTGACAATACCACCCCCTCCCTCCCTCTTACCCTCTCTCAGTCTCTTCCATTAGAACTCACGAGTTTGCGCTGTTGAATGGAAAGAAATTTTCCGATATGCGCACTGTGAGTGCTATCTTTGTATTACTGAACTCTGGTACAGAATTTGCGATTATGTCTCCCGTACTTGTGACTCAGCATTGCAAAAGGCGCGATGCCAAGTCAGTGTGTTTACGTGTCATGCTTCCTTCTGTGAGGTCGTGTTTCCAGTCTATACTGGCCTTTGTACAAGGGCAATGTATCTAACGAGGATCCTGACTTTAGATAAAAAAAAAAAAGATGATCGTAACGGAAAGAACCCTATGTATTACAGCTGATAGCTGCATTTCCCCTACACAACCTTGCAAAACGTAGATTTCGTCTCGGGAACTGTTGATGTCGTAGAGGCTTTTGTTGATATCCTTGAGATACATCTGACGCAATTTCACTAATATACGTACACTGAAGTGATAGAGATCCTGGGGTAGCGATATGCACATACACAGACAGCGATAGTGTCGCGTGCACAAGGTATAAAAAGCCATTGCATAGGCGGAGCTGTCATTTGTACTCACATGATTCAGGTGAAAATATTTCCGCGGTGATTATGGTCACTCAACGGCAATTGACAAACTTGGTAGTTGCAGCTTGGCGCATGAGACATTCCATTTCGGGAACCGTTAGGTAATTCAATATTACGAGATCCACTGTGTCAAGAATGTGCCGAGAATACCAAATATCAGGCATTACCTGTCACCACGGACAACGCAGTGGCCGACGACCTTCACTTAATGACCGAAAGCAGCGGCGTTTGCGTAGTGTTGTCAGTGCTAAGAGACAAGCAACACTGCGTGAAATAACCGCAGAAATCAATGCGGAAAAGTACGACGAACGTAGTCATTAGGACAGTGTGACGACATTGGGCTTTAGTGGGCCATGGCAGCTGACGACCGAGGCGAGTATCTTTGCTAACAGCACGACATCGCCTACAGTGCTTCTCCTGGGCTCGTGACCACATCGGTTGCAACCTAGACGACTGGAAAACCGTGGCCTGATCAGATGACTCCCGGTTTCAATTCGTAAGAGCTGACGGTGGGGCACGAGTGTGGTGCAGATCTCACAATGCCGTGGCCCAAAGTTGTCAACAAAGCACTGTGCCAACTGATGTGGGCTGTGTTTACACGGAATGATGGAATAGACTGGGTCCTCTGGTCCAACTGAACCGATCATTGACTCGAAATAGTTATGTTCAGCTAGCTGGAGATAATTTTCAGCCATTTATGGACTTCATGTTCTCAAACAACGATGTCATGTCACCGGGCACAATTGTTAGCAATTGGTTTGAAGAACATTCCAGCCAGTTCGAGTTGATGATTTGGCCACCCAAATTGCCCTTCGTGAACCCCATCGAATATTTATGAGACATGATGAGGAGGTCAGTTTGTGCACAAAATCCTGCGCTGACAACACTTCCGTAATTTTGAATGGCTGTAGTGGTAGCGTGGCTCAGTATTTCTGCAGGAGACTTCCAACGACTTGCTGGGTTCATGCCATGTCGAGTCGCTCCACTACGGCGGGAGACAGGAGGTCCGACACAATTTTAGGAGATATCCTATGACTTTTGTCACCTCACTGTATAAATGGTGTTCCGCGATGTCAAAAGTGTTTCGGAATAGAAATGACTACAGGAAAGTGGAAAGTTGTGTTGTTGATCCGTCAGTAAACGTTCATATCTGCATATTTCATGATCTTCTCTTATCAAGTCTTGTATTTTCTGGAGTCGTTTTTACTGGGAAAGGTAGTGACCGTCCTTGGATTCATTTAATGAGCTTGCTATTTCTGGTGTCGTCTCAGCATACACGGAACTGGGATTGCGTTACCTTGAACAATGAGGCGGGTTACTGGACGCAGATTGTGGACGTCACTTGGAACTGCTTGCACCTTGTGGGGTAGTAGTGAATTAAAATGTCTTGATGCCTGAAATAACTATCATGTGGCCTAGGGGAAGCTAATGGGGACTTAGTACAGAGACTTGTTTTGGCCCTGTTACTCGTTCCAAGCTCTCTGACACGGTGATAATGCCCTTCCCCAATTCTCTCTGAACTGGGCAGGAGCAGAGCAGACAATTTTGCCACACCACTAGGTCTGACTGATCCATGAGGTCAAATGGGGCTAACTTTTGGGAGGAGGTCGATGGGACTTTATCCTCCTCCCAGACTCTCGAAGACATCAGTGTTTATGTAATCATACTTGGTCCCTAAAACGCTTAGGATCCGAGGAGTCATGATGTCGGTTTGGAACTTGGAAATGATTTGGACACTTTTTTTTCAATCTGGTGACTTGAATTCGCCAATGTATAGACCTGGACGACTGATACCTGCAGCCCCTCACACATGCATCACTGCATAACTGACAGTTACGTGATACACTCCGTGAAGATGCTGCAATTGTATCATTTAAACTTGGGGCCTGCTGTGGTGGCACCAGTTCTATATGGTTCCCCTTAGAGGTTGGTCTGTCGGTGGAAAAGTCTGCTGGCCAGTGGCTAAAGGTACTCCTTTTCAGGTGTCTGACCAGTTCGACCTAGAAGGTAATTTTTATGAGTCAAATCCTATCAGTAGCGTGTAGGGCTTGTAAGAGGATCGACCAGTGGATGTTATGTGGTTACTTTTGGGTACAAGATGGTAGTCAAATCTTTGCTAGAGGAACTTCCGAGTTCCACCTTCCAGTGGGATAACTGCATGTGTACTCTTGGCTTCCAGGAGCTAATTACGTGACACTCCGTACTGCTAAGGGCTCCAGCCGGTCATTCACCGAACGTGTCTGAGACCAAATGGAAGGCAACTTCGCCTGGGGTATAGTTCAAGGAATTTGGAGCGTCAGTTGCAACAGATACACCAAGATATGACTTGAGAACGCATCAGACGTCCCTAGGTTCACGTCCAGTCGTATTGATGCCATTCATTTGAATGAAAGTGGCGTAACTCCTGTTGAAATGCCTCAGTGAGAAAAAGATTCGCGAAAAGTAAACGAGCATTGCAGTCTGATGCTGTTATATGTTTTGGGTTATTAAGCCCGACTAGGGGCCTAGATTGGAAGACTGACAGTTACTTCTTGCGTGACACATTAAACACAGTACTTCATTTATCTGTTTGTGACCTGAGTTACGGAAAGTTTCTGTGACCGAACTTCTGGGATGCCAATCAATCGTCGCTGATTGTGTTGCGTCTGTCAGCCATGGAGACAGTTAACGTTCGGCCTTGTTCAGGGTCAACATCTGCCGCGCTCCACCAATAAAGATCTATGCCAGCCATAATCTCTTGCGGAAGTATCCGCCGCAGGTTGGGATTGGCGAAGTCACGTGCCACGCCAGAAGTCACGTGCCAAACATGTGCTTGATGGCATGTCTAAACATGGACCCCACCATCCGGTACGCCGTAGTCTTGATAAATGAACTCAGCGAACGGAGTTTCAAACATATATTGAAATCTAAATAGCAGTGACCACTCGGAGAGAGCTTCTTCATCCATCACACACTAAAATATTTTGTGCAGCTACATGTTCTGATTCTCAGAAGTGTTGCTAAGGAGCCTCCCATACATTCAGTTGGTGAGAGAGGTGCGTAGCTCGTTGGGGTGTCTTCTTTTTTTTTTTTTATCCTATCGTATCATATAGAAATGGTGACTGTATGAGTTTATGCAGTGATCTATACTTTCGGGAGAAGTGAGTTACAAATTTCATTTTATTTTTATTTGGTTATTTATTTCGTGTTCTGGTGGTTCCTGTTGTAAATATATCGCCGGCCATTGTGGCCGAGCGGTTCTAGGCACTTCAATCTGTAACCGAGCGACCGCTACGGTCGCAGGTTCGAATCCTGCCTCGGGCATGGATGTGTGCGATGTCCTTAGGTTAGTTAGGTTTAAGTAGTTCTAAGTTCTAGGGGACTGATGACCTCAGGTGTTAAGTCCCATAGTACTCAGAGCCATTTTTTTTGTAAATATATCTAGAATATGGAACGTGTCAGTTTTATAAATTTGTTATGATATTATGTTATAGTACTAATCAATTTCATATTAAAGTATCCCCAGCTTAGCTTCTACTATAGAAAAATAAATTTTTCAGTTAAAAAAATATTACAGAAAATGTATTATAGAAAAATAAATACGAGTACACTAACAAATAGACAAAGTCACAAATAAAGATTTAGGAATGTGTATGAGAGTTACAGGTACATGGGTACCATTCATTGTGGTTCGGGAGTATTCTATGGTGTAAAATGACCCTTGCAATAAGAACTGGTTTAAGCGTTTTTTTAATACAAGAGCCCATCATCTTCTAAACACTTAATCTGTAAAGGGAGGGCATTAGAAATCTTACAGCCACTGAAGTGGACCCCCTTCTACATGTTCAAAGTGGATACCCTCTTTTCTTCTAGCATCATAACTACGATACACACTGTTAGGCTTGAAAAGGGGCTTTTTACCCCCTTGAAATGCTCAAGGGACTCTCTCTCTCTCTCTCTCTCTCTCTCTATATATATATATATATATATTTGAAGGTTTCAGGTTCCTCGAAAAGGTTTCCACATATGGGTGCCACTCTTGATTCTTATGGCTGTTTTCTGTGTACATCGAACTTTTCTAGTAAGTGGTTGATTTCCCCAAAGTATGATTCCTTTTGACATAATGGTATGTAAATAACAATAATAAGCTAATTTATTGTTTTCCGTATTTCTATAAGAGCAGGCAATGCGTAAAGCGTAAGTTGCAGATTTCAGTCTTCTGCACAGATCGAGGATGTGGCTGGACTAGCTTAGTTCGCTATTAGTATGTAAGCCCAATTGTTTTGAATGATCCACTCCTGATGTCTGCATAGACCTTCTCCTGTTTCTTCATCATTAGGTGTTATGTGAAACTGAATATAGTTTGTTTTACTGTAATTAACAGAAAGACCATTTATGTTGAACCAGTTCAGAATATCCAGAACCTTATTAGCTGGCACCTCAATTTTGTCTACTGAGCTATCCAATGGTTCCAATGGCTCTGAACACTATGGGACTTAACATCGTAGGTCATCAGTCCCCTAGACATAGAACTACTTAAACCTAACTAACCTAAGGACATCACACACATCCATGCCCGAGGCAGGATTCGAACCTGCGACGGTAGTAGCAGTATGGTTCCGGACTGAAGCGCCTAGAACCGCTCGACCACGACGACCGGCTACTGAGCTATCAATAAGTAGCGTAGTATCATAAGAAAATATGGCGAATTTATAATATTCTGTACAAAGAGGTAGATCATTAACAAAAATAATAGAAACTAGGGGATCCAGAAAGGAGCCCTGAGGCACTCCACATGTGATGATACACCATTCCGATGATGCTGAGACACCACTAGACTATTCGGTATAACTTTCTGTTTTGTATTTGATATATATGAATCAAGACATTTCCCTGCTACACCACTTATATCTAGTCATGTAGCTTTGTGTAAAAGTATTTGGTAACTAACACTATTAAACGCTTTTGATACATCGCAAAATTCTCCAAACATCTTTATCTTTTTGTTGATGGACTCCAAAACATTTGCAGCAAATGCAAATATTGTATCTTCTGTTCATAGCTCCTTCTGAAATCCAAACTGATTTTTGTTTCATGATATTATGCTCACTGAGGTACTTAACAATCCTGATATCCATTAGTTTCTCTAAAACCTTAGAAAAATTTGTCGGTAGTGAGACTGGCCGGTAATTTGCCATACCTGCCTTATCTCCCTTCTCGTGCAGAGGTTTCACAACTGCATACTCAAGCCTTTCAGGAGCTGTTTCTTGCTTAAGTGCACGTTGAACATCTGCAGCTACGATATTCAGTCATTTCTTCAAAATCAGTGCAAACGAATGCCGCGATGTGTCCTTGCAATATCTGCAGCTACGATATTCTGTAGTTTCTTCGAAATCACTGTAGATGAATGCCACGATGGTGCCTTTTACAAGACCATAGCCGGTTAAATTCCCCAGCCTGATGCAATAGGATTATTATCTCCATGTCGACAGAACGTCAGATCCTAAATTTCGTTCTACAGACGGTAGTGTCCTTTGCAGTCACCATTTTCTTTATCGCTACCATTCAGCGGCACGGCGAGCTGTAACTTTACTTTTCTCTGACGCTCTCCGTCACTATACTGTCTTGAACCATTGGTTTCCCTCTTTGCGTTGTAGCTAACATTACGTTTCGAAGCTCGTGCGGTAGGACCTGACTGAAATATTTTCCCAGAGATACCGTTCCTGTAGAAATCTATATTTGTATTCGTGAACTCTTTAGTTATAAACAGCAGTTTGCGTTTACATGCTCCTGTTCTTTTCTTTTGTAAATCCTACATGTAAGAAATCAAGTCATGATTATACTCCCAACGATAGTTTCGTTGAATTACGTGTCTTTGCGTTCTAAGAAAGTAATGTACTTTAATAAGTAATGTATTTTCGTGTTATCTTCTGCTCATTATACTAATGTTATCATTTTAATTTTTAGAGATATCGTCCTACTTTGCTGTGGTGGCAGTTTGTTTGATTGCAACGTGGAGAAGTTGGGTCTGGTTCCAGAAGGATAAACGAGGAACTACTGGAAGAAGAAGTAGTGGCTCTGCTTCCGAAAGCCGAAATTAAAGAGGAAGCAATTTGTTGACCATTTCTCACGTAATGCTGCTTACAATGATGATGAGATCCCATACTCCGAGGAGCGTTGGGGACGATGTGGGAGACCCGCACCGCTGTACTAGGCAAGGTCCTTGCGGAGGTGGTTTGCCATTGCCTTCCCCCGACGGTAATGGGTATGAATGATGAACACCACAACAACGACATCCAGTCATCTTTAGGCAGGAAAAAAATCCCTGACCCCGACGGGAATCGAACCCGGGACCCCGCGCTCGGGAAGCGAGAACACTACCGCCAGACCACTAGCGGCGGGCAATGCACCTTAGAAAAGACACCTCGGATATAGGAATGGTCGGTCAGTCGGCGCGCATCTAATTCAGGATGAAGAGGCCGAGCCGTTTATTTTATTTTAAGACGAACCAACATCCAAGTACGTGATAGTGAAACATCCCCTTACTGAAGTCACGTAATCTCATATAGTTTACTTTGTATCAGTTAGTGGTTAGAGACGGAGAAATAAATTTCGAGTTTAAAGTGCCATCGACTACGCGGTCATTAGAGGCGATCTCGAATTGGACAGGATGGAGCAACAAATGGGCCACGTCCTTGTTAGAGGAGTTTCCCAGCATTGGCCTTACGTGAGTAATGGAAGTCACATGATACCTAAATCTGGATCTAGATGCCCCTGTAAGAATCTGAACTACTATCCACCTTAACGGGAGTCCACTCCCAACCACAGCGCCCCCTCAGTACAGTTAGGCGTGTCCGAAGTGTAGCTTGTTAAAGAGAGTCTAGAAGGCCACAGAAATTACATATTGCCGACAATATAGCCCGGCGGCACTGCTGGGCACACAAATTGTAGCCGTATAGTAGGCGACATTTCCAACCACTGCTAGCCATACAGTTCCGGTTCAGATGTGTACTGCCGCACTGCCGCGAAATAGATGAAAGCGAGTCTAGTGGAAGTGAGCGTGACTCTACTGCTCTTGCATTCAATAAGAAAACAGGTTAAGAGGAAAAATAGAAATCGGGCATGGAACATGCAGTGTTCCTTTTTTTCTTTCTTAAAGTAAGCGAACTGCTTCAAAAACTATCTCGTAAACGGATGCTGACCTTTTCCAGAATGTTGAAACACAATCTAGAAAATATCTCAAAAGCAACTGGTCCAAGAGTTGTCATGACCACAGAGTATGAAAGTCTGTATTAGGTTACAACCGTCTTGTCGATCACCCTTCGATTCTGGCTACCATTGATTCATACAGAAATTTGCTGTATCTCCTCGAAGTGCACTTCCCGTCGATTTCTCTCTTCGTATCAGGCATTTGCAACTCTTTGGTAGAATTACTCAATGAGTTCATTAACATAGTTTGAAATAACAACGAAATTTTTATATTAATATTTTATTGTGGAGGACCAATAAGTCTGAAGTCTATCAGTTTTATAGATGTGATGCAACTACGACTAGAGTTATGGGAAGAGAAACGTAATGTGTACAACGACCTTAATAAAAAAGACAACTAACAAGTTGCTACCCACCAACACCGAAACACACATGATGAAGTATAAAAATGTTTAGAACGTGTAAAATACAATCATTACTCACTACTGCCAATCCACTACCATGATGCAGCTTAAAAAGTGTTTAGAAGGTTCACTACGTAGAATACAAATATGGTTCCCTATCACTCACACGGACGAATTGTCGGATCACCATACGTGCCACTGTCATTGAAGTGTCGATAAGGAATTCCCAAAATCCACGAGGAGCTGCTTTGTGGCACTGAATCCGTCAGCAACCCAGGAGTTTCTACGCTGAAGCCATCCATTCCCTTCTTGCGCATTTGAATTAGTGTAGCAATGTCAATGGCAATACTGTATACTTATATTGTTCCACATGAACATTAATTATAATATTTATGACATATATAGCGCCATTTTTTCTTCCGTGTACAAACTCTAGGGATTGATCGATGAGAGGATACGGGAAAAAAAGGTCTAAAAAACTTATGCCCGGAAATGCATGGTTTCCATGCTAGAGAACATTTTCTCAATCATATTGTTACAGACACTGCGGTCTAATACGCGCTGTACTGTAGATCCACAGCTACAGTGTGTATGGTTTCCTCATAGGGGGCCGGCCGCGGTGGCCGAGCGGTTCTAGGCGCTTCAGTCCGCAACCGCGCAACTGCAACGGTTGCAGGCTCGAAGCCCGCCTTGGGCATGGATATGTGTGATGTTCCTAGGTTAGTTAGGTTTAAGTAGTTCTAGGTTCTAGGGGACTGATGACCTCAGATGTTAAGTCCCATAGTGCTAAGAGCCTCATAGAGGGTGGTGCTGTTCCTGATACGTCATGCCCTAGTGCTACCTCCTGCCATAATAATTGGCAATGTTGTGTCCGATTCACTTCTCTTGCTGACTCACGTTGTAGTGGATGTGATACAGCGTTGTACACAATGGTTCTGTATTCTAATGGAGAACTTGCCGACAGGGTGTGTATCTAAGGAAAGACAAATGGCAAACGGCGGCGTGCAGCAAGATTGTATCAGGAGACCCATCCCCGCCGACAACTACCCAGCATTCAGCGTTTGCAACGGCGTTTCGGCTTTTGGCTAAGAAGGGGTCGTTTCAGGAAGCAGGAAGTCATGGAGGACGTACCCGAAATGTTCATACACCAGACTTGGAGGAAAATGTGATTAACACTGCGGAAGGCGACCGCCTTGTCGGTACCAGGCAGCTGGCCCGCCAGTACAGGGTCAGCCAGACGACCGTATGGAACATTCTCAATGTCAACTGTTACTGCCCTTATGACTTACAGCGTGTGCAGGGTTTACTAGCGACAGACTTTCGACTTCGGGAGCCGTTTCGTCATTGTTTTCTTCACCAGGCAACCACGATTCAGGGATTTGTGTTATTCATTCTATTTGTAGATGACGCCACCGTTACACGGAATGGTATCTTCAACTTTCATAACAGTCATCTGTGGGATAGTATGAAAAACCCCCATGGTGTGGTGACAGCGAATCCTCAGTATCGGTGCAGCCGGAATGGGTGGGCCGGGTTAATTGGCGGCCGTATTTTGAGGCCAGTCGTCCTTCCACGTCGCCTAAGAGGCCGGAACTATCGGCGATTCTTGAGGGTGACTTTGCCTCCCCTGTTGGAAGAGGTGCCACTGATGATTCGAAGGGCTATGTGGCTGCTAAATGGAAATGGAAATGGAAATGAGCGTTTGGCGTCATTGGCCGGGAGGCCCCTTACGGGGCAAGTCCGGCCGCCTTGGTGCAGGTCTTATTACATCCGACGCCACATTGGGCGACCTGTGCGCTGGATGGGGACGAAATGATGATGAAGACAACACAACACTCAGTCCCTGAGCTGAGAAAATAACAGACCCAGCAGGGAATCGAACCCGGGCCCCTTAGGACGGCAGTCCGTCACACTGACCATTCAGCTATCGGGGTGGACGGCTGCTAAATGATGGCGCTCGAGACGAATTCGCCGTTAACGTCCGGACGCATCTCAATCGTGTCTTCCCTGGTCGATGGATCGGACGAAGGAGTTCAGTTGCATGGTCTGCTTGTTCACCGGATCTCAAGCCGTGCAGTTTCTGACTATGGTGCCATCTTAAAAGTATCGTGTATGCGGAGCCCATTTTCGATGAGGAAACACTGGAGCAGCGTATTCATGCTGCATTTGAGACTGTTCGGATGCAGCCTGGGTGATGTGAACTTGTGACACAGAACTTGCTATGGCGCGTACATGCATGGGTCGAGGCACATGGAAAACATTTTCAGCACATACTGTAACTGTTGCTACATGATACAGTGCGTATTAGACCGCAGCCTCTGTAACAGTGAATGATTGAATAAATGGTATCTAGCATGGAAACCATGCATTTCCTGACATAAGTTCACTAGATCATTTTTGTTCCGTATCCTCTCATCCTAGAGTTTGTACACGGTGGAAAAAATGACCGTGTATATGCAAAATAAAGAGACGAATGAAAATTTGTACCAAGGCTAGGATCCAAACCCAGACCTCCTGCTCATTAGCCAGATGCGCGTCCCACTACGCCACGCTGAGACTGTGGCTTTTCACAACTGCACGGACTGTCACCGCGCGGCTCCCTGCTCCATCCAAATTCCCATTCCCGTTCACGCCTCAGCCCACTTGGCATTCCCCCTAAACTCGAACAGCACTGCAGAGGGTTTCCAGTTGTATTGGAACAGCACCTCCGTATCGGACGAAACGAGAGATGCTGCCTGAAACCCAGACCTGGATGCGTTGATCAAAGCGGGAGCTATACAGTTTCATGTGCCGTATCATGTAGGATCCCTCGTTTCGTCTGATGCTCAGGTGCTATTCCGATACAGTTGGAGAGCCTTTGCAGTGATTTTCGAGTTCAGGGGGAATGCCAGGTGGGCTGAGGCATAAATGGAAAATTGAACTGACGAGGGAGTCGTGCCAGGGTGGCCCACGTACTTGTGGAAAGCCACTGTGGTGTAGTGATTAGCGGGTTTGCCTAGTGAGAGGGTCACCTGTGTCAAAGCCCGGCCTTGGTATAAATTTTCATTCGTCACTTCAGTCTGCATATTTACACTACTCGCCATTAAAATTGCTACACCAAGAAGAAATGCAGATGATAAACGGGTATTCATTGCACAAATACATTATACTAGAACTGACATGTGATTACATTTTCACGCAGTTTGAGTGCATAGATCCTGAGAAATCAGTACCCGGAACAACCACCTCTGGCCGTAATAACGGCCTTGATACGCGTGGGCATTGCGTCAAACAGAGTTTGGATGGCGTGTACAGGTACAACTTTAATACGATACCACAGTTGATCAAGAGTAGTGACTGGCATATTGTTACGAGCCACTTGCTCGGCCACCATTCACCAGACGTTTTCAATTGGTGAGAGATCTGAAGAATGTGCTGGCCAGGGCAGCAGTCGAACATTTTCTGTACCCACAAAGGCCCGTACAGGACCTGCAACATGCGGTTGTGCATTATCCTGCTGAAATGTAGGGTTTCGCAGGGATGGAATGAAGGGTAGAGCCACGGGTCGTAATACATCTGAAATGTAACGTCCACTGTTCAAAGTACCGTCAATGTGAACAAGAGGTGACCGAGACGTGTAACCAGTGGCACCCCATACCAACACGCCGGGTGATACGCCAGTATGGCGATGACGAATACACGCTTCCAATGTGCGTTCACCGCGATGTCGTCAAACACGGATGCGACCATCACGATGCTGTAAACAGAACCTGGATTCATTAGAAAAAATGACGTTTTGCCATTGGTGCACCCAGGTTCGTCGTTGAGTACACCATCGCAGGCGTTCCTGTCTGTGATGCAGCGTCAAGGGTAATCGTAGCCGTGGTCTCCGATCTGATAGTCCATGCTGCTGCAAACGTCGTCGAACTGTTCGTGCAGATAGTTGTTGTCTTGCAAACGTCCCCATTTGTTGACTCAGGGTTCGAGACGTGGCTGCACGATCCGTTACAGCCATGCGGATAGGATGCCTGTCATCTTGACTGCTAGTGATACGATGCCGTTGAGATCCAGCACGGCGTTCCGTATTACCCTCCTGAACCCACCTATTCCATATTCTGCTAACACTCATTGAATCTCGACCAATGCGAGCAGCAACGTCGCGATACGATAAACCGCAATCGCAATAGACTACAATCCGACCTTTATCAAAGTCGGAAACGTGATGGTACGCATTTCTCCTCATACGAGGCATCACAACAACGTTTCACCCGCCAATGCCTGTCAACTGCTTTTTGTGTACGAGAAATCGGTTGGAAACTTTCCTCGTGTCAGCACGTTTTAGGTGTTGCCACCGGCGCCAATCTTGTGTGAATGCTCTGAAAAGCTAACCATTTGCATATCACAGCATCTTCTTCCTGTCGGTTAAATTTCGCGTCTGTAGCACGTCATCTTCGTGGAGTAGCAATTTTAATGGTCAATAGTGTACATCATAGAGACTTGAAAAGGTTTCTGGAACAATACAACTTCATTTAATTATAATATTGTTATTAAAATTTCTTTACATATAACTGCAGTCTCCTATCGATTTAGCCACACCTTGTATTACCTCCTGCGTTCTGTAACTCTGGCTGTAGATGAAAATTCATGGTTCTGTCGTTGGACGTGCCTGTAGACAAGCAACAGTTCGAGTATCTTTCCGTATCCGCTTGCCATTTATCGAACGGAAGTGAAATAATATTCTTGAAAGTGAGAGGGCAGCATTTACTGTTTTGCCGGAGGAAATAGCACTGGCCCGGACAGTGGTGGATTCTTAGTTTATTCCTGGTGGGGCCGAGGTGATACTACAGCAAATTTACTTTATTACAACTAGAACAAGAGGAAACACTTAACTCTGTTACAACCCATGTCACGAGCATTCATTACTGTCACGGAACGTTAATTTATCACTTGATACAGAACAAAATCCTAGTCTTTTCTCGTAGAGTACAATTGAATATAAACTTTTATCCAGAGATCTGTCTTAAGACAACTGTCGTATTGCTGGCTATAGAAATGATGCTGTCGGCATCGACGATGGCTGACTGGGCTGAGCGGTCATCCACTTTGCCATTAGAAAGCGAGCTGATCCAGTGGCGTATGGAGACTCTTCTGGGTGTGTCCACGCCACCATCTCTCAATCGTTGTTGCTTCGGGCAGCGACTGTTTTTACATATGTTCCGTCGCGAGGCACTTCATTCTTCGGACGATAGCACATGTACAAAAGAAAAAAAAACAAGGTAGAATGGCCTGGCCATGCGAAAAACTCTCCACCCTTTTTGGGACAATACCGGAAACACTTGTCAACTGCCTGTAACAGCCTGCTTCTTCGACAAATTGCCCCACCGTACCTCAGCACTGCTGTGTATTGCAACCACACTGAAGAATGTTGATGGAAACACTATTTCCGCTATCACTATTACCGTAAAATTTCCTTTGGGCTCCAGGTTCCATTTTGCTTGGTCCTTTTTCATCATTATGAAAGTTTACCGACGGTCTTCTGTAACTGCGCGTACAAAAAACTTCCATCTCTCTGATTTGTATGTATTTTAGCGTACATTCTCGTTTACATTGTTTTAGAGTAATTTGTAGAAAGAAAGTTATATTAATTAAGAACTAGATCAAGGAATATACGAAGCTGTTAATAACAAGAACATCTCGAACGACAACACTGGCTATTATTTGATAAGTGTTCACACTATTCGTTAATGCCATTCCAATTTAAATCGACGCTTTTCACAAGGAAATGTTCCCAACCTGAGATGGACAATTTTGCCTCTGGTCCAAGCACACATGTCAGCGATGGAGGACGCTCTACGGATTGGAACAAGCGCACCGAGCGAGGTGGCGCAGTGGTTAGCACACTGGACCCGCATTCGGGAGGACGACGGTTCAAATTCGCGACCAGCCATCCTGTCTAGGTTTTCCGTGGTTCCCCTAAATCGCTCCGGGCAACCTTGAAACGTTCCGAACTTATGCTCCGTCTCTAATGACCTTTAACCTTCCTTCCTTCGAAGCAAGAGTGAGCTTGCCGAGAAATTGGTGACTACTAAAGAGGAATGCTAATGAAGTAAGAAAAAGACAAGTCAGTGCGACTGTTTTAACATATACACTGACTTCAAAATTATTAAATTTTTAATGTCAGTACTGTACTTCCTATTTTGTAGACGCTGATTCTTTGGAGATGGGAACATATCCACCCGAAACGAGTCTGTTAAAATGTGAACTGCTTAAACAAAGCGTGTGCATGTGTCGAACTGACTGAAGTGATATTAATCGGAAGAAGTATTTCAGATACGATAGCACTGCTCAGCTAACTTTTTGACACTTTCCTTAAAAAACATCCTGAAGTCACAGAGGTCTCTCAGTCGATGTTTGACTTGAAATACCTCGATACAAGTAACTTTTTTAACGTATTAATATTAATTTATTAAAACGTCGGTAAAAATGCGTAGACAGCTTAGGAAGTACTTCATCTTGGTAAAGCCGGCCGGTGTGGCCGTGCGGTTAAAGGCGCTTCAGTCTGGAACCGCGTGACCGCTACGGTCGCAGGTTCGAATCCTGCTTCGAGCATGGATGTGTGTTATATCCTTAGGTTAGTTAGGTTTAATTAGTTCTAAGTTTTAGGCGACTGATGACCTCAGAAGTTAAGTCGCATAGTGCTCAGAGCCATTTTTTTCATCTTGGTAAAATTCCAGATTTGTATACTACTAATCAAATGCAATCATTTGATGTGTACACCACTCACGTTTTGTTCAGTTGTTATTTTAGCTTTTTGTAGTGATTGTAGTTTTTGTATGTTTATGACCCTTCTATTCCCATGATAAGCCGGTTCAATCAATGAATCATAAACGTGACTACCATGCGCACAGAATCAGCAAGTTATGAGTGTCCCAGAAATTTATTTCGATCCATAAACCTTGTTTAAAATTGGTCTTCAGTGTCATCTGAAGTAGTATAAAAGATAATTTGATTTACTTTAGAGGTATGGAATGGCTGACGCCATAAAAACTACGTCACAAGTTACCATAGTCACCTCAGCCGGCGGAGGGCAGTATATTACTGAGATGCGGCAGTTATTAACAGAAAGAAGGGAGCTACAGCCGGTGGTTTGGTTTCACAGCTACAGACGACACAATGTATCTTCTTTTCTGTGTAATAGTGTGGTGGCAACACTAATGACAGTTACACCGAAATGGGGCAGATAAATGTTTTTATTTTGTGCCAGAGGGTTTGTGGCGGTAAGGTCGTATGGGACCAAACTCCTGAGATCATCGGTCCCTAGGCTTACACACTATACTTAAACTAACTTACGCTAAGGACAAAACACACGCCCATGCCCGAGGAAGGACTCGAATCTCGGACGGGGGGAGCCGCGCGAACAGTGGCACTGCCCCATAGACCGCGAGGCAAGCCCGCGCGGCTGACGGAGAGTAATAATGATAAACAAACATTACGTAAAATTTTTGTTTGTTATTCAACCATTAAAGAGCAGCTCAGAAAACACACCGGATGGCTACAGCTTAAGTGCAGCTCCTCACGGAGGTGCAGTGTTGGCTGTAATTATCTTATGGCAGCGAAACTTGATAGATATGCTAATGCGTTAATGTGGAACCTATTTACACCGAAAAAAGTAGTTCCAATTTTGGCTATCAGGTGAAAAACTGGCGCTGTACACTGTTGGTATGACGCTATGACATCCACGCCGTAGGATGACAAGCCATTACGTGAGAGAACATAATGGCGATCGAGAATAGAGACTTAGTGAAACTGTTTTATGTGAACGGCAGCAATTACAGTGCTCCTTTAAGAGAGTAACGCCGAATGAAACGTCTGAGGATGTGCCCGACGTCATTAAATGAGTTAAAGAAGATGATCATAAAATTCGCAAACACTGCTGAGCTTGGTGTGGCACGTGAGAGAGCAGGGCGTCCTATCACGGTTGAAGTTACTGACGAGGTTTCTGTTGCTGTAACTACCATGCGGCACATGCCCAGGTAGTGCAAGTGCAAGTGCAGTGTTACGAGGATTTCCATCCCATGGTCAACAGTACGGGAAGTTTGCAGTCTATAATACACTGGTACCCGTTCAAGATCCAGACGGTGCAGCAACTGAAACTTCGTGATCCGCAGCAGCGTTCTAAATTTGCTCTTCGGATTCTGGCAAGAGTGGAAGTTGACTACATGTGGCCGGGCAATATTATACGGGGTGATGAGACACACTTTTCACAACATTGTGCAATGAATATACAGAACTGCCGAATCTAGGGTACTGTTAAACCGCTTGTTGTGCGCCAAGAGCCATTTCAGTCGCCATATATGTGGTGGTGGTGGTGGTTAGTGTTTAACGTCCCGTCGACAACGAGGTCATTAGAGACGGAGCGCAAGCTCGGGTTAGGGAAGGACTGGGAAGGAAATCGGCCGTGCCCTTTCAAAGGAACCATCCCGGCATTTGCCTGAAACGATTTGGGGAAATCACGTAAAACCTAAATCAGGATGGCTGGAGACGGGATTGAACCGTCGTCCTCCCGAATGCGAGCCATATATGTCTGTGTGGTGTGGATTCACAAGCACCTTTATTCTCGGTTCGCTCTTCTTTGATGGGAATACACCCAGAGGGTCTTTCAGGTGTACTGTGACGTCTGTATATTATCGAGAACTCCTTGTTCTGTATGTGATTCCTATTTTGGAAGAGCGCAACTCTGTGCAAACTACTGTTTTCATGCAAGATCAGGCAACACCCCTACTTAACCTAAATTATCCTAGGGACAAACACACATACCCATGCGCGAGGGAGGACTCGAACCTCCGCCGGGACCAGCCGCACAGTCCATGACTGCAGCGCCGCAGATCGCTCGGCTAATACCGCGCGGCAGTGATTTGGATTCATGTGACTTTTGGCGCTGGTGATATCCAAAACAACGCGTTTACCAGGGTCACGCTGGGTCTCTACCTGATCTGAAGGCTAATATAAAGGAATACTTTGCTTAGATTCCAACGGAACTGCTGCAAGCAATTGCTGATCAAGTGATTATACGAATGCAGCATCTCGTCGACGTCTCCGGTGATCATACTGAACAAACTGAGTAAGCTATGCTTAATAATAAAATCAACAGTATGCCTTTCTCACTTGTTTGACCTCTTCACCCGTCCTGTTAATAATCCATTGCAAATGGAAACATTCCTATACGTCTTTCTTGCATTCACAGCGCCCGGTTTGCACCTGGTGGCCAACACAGGAACTACTTGTTCCAGTGTAAATGGGTCCTGCATTAACGCTTTAGAATATCTGCCAAGTTTCGCAGCTATACGATAATTACTGCCCACATTGGACCCCTGTGTGTAGCTGCACTTCAGTTATAACCACCCGTTATGAAAGCCATTGACCCGTAAGCATTCACAAAACAACAATCAGTTAAGGTAGCCCAGGGATTTGTGAACTGTAGAAACTACACTCGAAGCCTCGAATTATATGCCAAACAATGAACATAGGTAATCTCAAAGTTTGCTCGATCAATATATACTCCTACCCAATTTTCTTCTTTTGGAATAATAGATGCCTCTTATGGATTTTTGCTTCCTTTTTAACATCGACGACGTCACAACACCAGCTGCAAAATCGTATCTACAAAATTATGGCTCTGGCGATTTGATACGTGCAACCGGTGACTGGAGGAACTCTTATAGTGGGCTGATGCAACGGCACAAGGACCCTGGCCGCAGCTATCTCTGCTGTCCAAAGGACGGGGCCGCCGGTTGCACGGCGTGTGCCCGAGTCCGAGGGATCGCCTTTGGCCGGCGTCCAACCTAAACAGACACAGTGACCGCGCCTGCCATTGAGTAACCGCTATCACACACCGGGCAATCAGCTTCACTAGCAAATCGTTCGCGACCGCCAAGGCTGCTGGTGCGTCCGCCGCGCAACGTTATGAGGCTTCTTATGTGTGGCATGGTGTCCGAAGGGTGCGAACACATAAACTGGTACACAAAACCTAAAGAGTGGAAATAGCACAATCTGTTCAAGGTTCCAGAGAAACTACTTGTCATTTTTTGTGCTTGTTGTGCCTACATACTCTGCAAGGCACCATACAGTTGTAGTCGGTGTGCCTTGCACTGCCGGTAGTGATCCCCTTTCCTGTTCCGCTTGCAAACGGACCGAGGGAACGGACTATCTATGTGTTTCCGTAAGAGCCATAATTTCTCTTACCTTGACTTTTGCCGGCCGGTGTGGCCGAGCGGTTCTAGGCGCTTCAGTCTGGAACCGCGCGACCGCTACGGTCGCAGGTTCGAATCCTGCCTCGGGCATGGATGTGTGTGATGTCCTTAGGTTAGTTAGGTTTAAGTAGTTCTAAGTTATAGGGGACTTATGACCTAAGAAGTTAAGTCCCATAGTGCTCAGAGCCATTTGAACCATTTGAACCTTGTCTTTGGTGTCATTAAGCGAGATATGCGTCAGTCTGAAAATGCCGGTTCTGTAAACTTACTCAGTAGTGTTTCGCGAGAAAAACGTCTTCTTCCCTACAGGGATTCTCATTTGAGTTCACGAGATATTTCCGTAATACTTCAGAGCTTATATCTGCACCTACCGGTAGCATAAATAGCAAATAATATTCTGATTTTCTTCATTGTATTCCTTAATCCTGGCTGGTGGGGATCCCAAATACTCGAGCAGTACTCAAGAGTGGGTCGTAAAAGTGTTCTGTACGCTGTCCCCTTTATACACTCCAGAGCAAAGAAACCGACACTCCACAAAAGAATTATCCGAATGGGGCGGAAATCGGTAGATGTGATGTACATGTACAGGAAAACAAAAGCTCACAATTTCAGAAAAATTGTATGATTTATTCAAAAGAAAGAGCTTCACATACCGATCAAGTCAATAACGCGTTGGTCCACCTCTGGCCCTTATGCAAACACAATCGATTGGTAGAGTTGTTGTAAGTCCTTCTAAGGGATATGGTACCAAATTCAGTCCAGTTGGTGCGTTAGATCGTCAAAATCCGGAGCTGGTTGAGGACCCTGCCCTTAATGTTCAAAAATTCTCAATTTGGGAGACATCCAGCGACCATGTTGGCCAAGGTAGGGTTTGGCAAACACGAAGCAGTAGAAAGCATTGTCTTGGTGAAATGTAAGCTCAGGATGGCTTGCCATGAAGGGCAACAAAATGGGGCGCAGAATATCGTCGACGTACCACTGTACTGTAATGGTGCCGCAGATGACAACCAAAGGGATTCCGCTATGGAAAGAAATAGCACTGCAGACCATCACTCCTGGTTGTAGGGCTGTAAGGCGAGCGATAGTCAGGTTAGTATCCCACAGGACGTCTCCAGACTTGTCTTCGGTTGAGAATCTCATTGACTGGAGTAGAGCTGCATTCAGTGATAAGTCCTGCTTCGAACTAAGCCCCGATGACCACGGAAAACGTCTCTGGCAGCAATGGAATACCAAGCTGAGTGAATCTGGGTGCACACTGCTTGCGTTCGGCACACAGTATTTGATTCCTAGGGTGCCACAGCAAAAAGACCTGGTTAATATTATAATCATCGGTAGATTAGAGACTGTAGTCAGCTTGAGTTATGCTTTCTTGCATCTCGCCGATAGCGTCATTTGACGACTGTGGTTAAGATGCCAGGAAGGGAGAATCATTCAATGTATTTACGAGCAAAGTGGTAAGGGAGCTGTATATTCCTAGATACCCCTTTAACACTGTTTTCGAAACTTTGAAAGTAACCTTTCACAGGGTAGTTGGAAATTTGTGGCAAGTTCTATGAGACCAAACTAATGAGGTCATCGGTCCCTAGGCTTACACACTACTTAATCTAACTTTAACTAACTTACGCAACGGACAACACACACACCCATGCCCAAGGGAGGACTCGAACCTCCGACACGAAGGGCACGGGTGGGGGGGGGGGGGGGGAGGAGCCGCGTGAACCGTGGCAAGGCGGCTAAGACCGCACGGCTACCCCGCGCGGCAGGATAGTTGGCACCTACCCGCAGGGGCCGGCCCAGAACTTATTTTTCAGCATTTCTGTGACCCTCTCCAGAGAGACAAACAAACGTGTGACAATGCGAACTGCCTTTCTTTGCTTACGTTCAGTATCCCCTGCATTTTGACATGTGTCTCACACACTTGAGCGATATTCCAGGGTGGCTGATTCGAGAGTTTTGTAAGCAATCTCCTCTGCGGACTAATTGCACTTTCCCAGCATTATATAAATGAACCGAAATGTACCACGTGCTCTACCTCCGACTGCACCTGTGTGATCATCCCAAGAGTTGATAGACTGCATGAGTTACAGATATTGTATTCAAAGGATTCTAAGTTTTTCTGAAAGGGCAAAGTTTTACATTCCTGAGCTTTCCAAGTAAGCTAACAATCTCCATATCACATTGAAACCTTATGAAGATTTGACTGGGTATTTTTTCAGACAGTACTTCAGTGTAAAGCCGGCCGGGTTGGCCGAGCGGTTCTAGGCGCTGCAGTCTGGAACCGCGCGACCGCTAAGGTAGCAGGTTCCAATCCTGCCTCGGGCATGGATGTGTGTGATGTCCTTAGGTTAGTTAGGTTTAAGTAGTTCAAGTTCTAGGGGACTGATGACCTCAGAAGTTAAGTCCCATAGTGCTCAGATCCTTTTGAATCATTTTTTGAACTTGAGTGTAAACAAGTGCATCACATGCGAGAATTCCGAGGTTACTAGGAACACTGTCTCCCAGATCCCACATAGTGTGGAAATGAGAGCTCTTATGAGAGCGAAGTAGACAAGGGAAACGGGTTGAAATGGTGTTGTGACTTGGCGAAACAGCCAAGCCACTACGAGGTTGCCGAAAGGCACGCGTTTAAGCTCATGCAGGCTGGCGTGAGATGTGGAACAGGTAAAGTAATTGAGACTAGCAAATAAAGTACGAAGCTGCTGGAATACTTAACTTTAATCCATAATTGGTGAACATCGGTCTGACTGTACATGCATCACAAGATAAATAGCAATTGATAATGGCGCCTTGCTAGGTCGTAGCAAATGACGTAGCTGAAAGCTATGCTAACTATCGTCTCGGAAAATGAGAGCGTAATTTGTCAGTGAACCATCGCTAGCAAAGTCGGCTGTACAACTGGGGCGAGTGCTAGGACGTCTCTCTAGACCTGCCGTGTGGCGGCGCTCGGTCTGCAATCACTGATAGTGGCGACACGCGGGTCCGACGTATACTACCGGACCGCGGCCGATTTAAAGGCTACCACCTAGCAAGTGTGGTGTCTGGCGGTGACACCACAAATGGTTCAAATGGCTCTGAGCACTATGGGACTTAACATCTGAGGTCATCAGTCCCCTAGAACTTAGAACTACTTAAACCTAACTAACCTAAGGACATCACACACATCCATGCCCGAGGCAGGATTCGATCCTGCGACCGTATTGGTCGCGCGGTTCCAGACTGTAGCGCCTAGAACCGCTCGGCCACACCGGCTTTCTGGGGCTGGAATGTCACGACGCTGAGATACACTTTGGTGGCTGCTGAAATAACCGCTCTCGCTCATAAACTCAGTAGACGCATGTACGCTGTTCGCTACAGTTTCCTCGATGCTGTTTCAGAGTCTGCATCTGCTATATTGTGTAACCTGTTGGCATGAAAACACCTGCAGCTGGCGTCCCAGCACTACTCTGAACGCAGGCAGCAACAGTTTGACACTTCCTGCAAAAGAATCTCTCCCGCCTACGTAGTCTTCTCATTGTCGTTGTGGCACACATCAAGCAGGCAGGTGCGAACACTCTTGCGGTTGCAGACGGCGTAGATGGATTTTCCAGAAGTGAAGAGAACTGTTGCAGCAGTTTGTCCAACACAGATAGTCTGTAAAGAAAACGGTTCAAAATACACGGTTCTTCACGTACGAAACATGTACATCGCGAGACTCGTAAAACCATGGAAAAACCGGTTTATCAGTGTGATAACCTTTCTTGTAATTGCCCCAGCTGTGTAGCATTGCGACAGCATGTAGTAATGCGTAGCGGACGCAATCTTCTATGTCATTTATGAGCATAGTGATATCATACGACTCGTGAAAAGCTATCAAATACAAATTCCCTACGAAACAAGAAAAACATCGAGCAAAAGAAGTATTAAAAATTCCAATGAAGAAGAGAACACGTGAGGAGGAGAAAGACGCTATACACGGTGAACATTAATAAAACTGACAAGCGGCTGAGACGTATTCCTCATTGAAAATTGAGGAAAAGATGTCCTAAGAGCTGGTGTTTGGAAACGCATCGTTGCCACGATATATGGCGCTGACGAATGACACTTCCTTTGACCATGCGCCGTGTGTTCCTTGCGTGTTTCAGGTTATGTGACTGACGCAGCGAACAGCAGAATGGTCCGGTATTTATGTCGCGAACAAGCCGAGATAGTGTTTGTGTACTGCCAAGCACATGGAAACGGTCGAAAGGCAGCACGGCTATACCAAAATAAGTACCTTCACATACACCAACTACATCACCAGATAACATTTCAAGCCCTTTTTCGGCGTCTGTGTCGTCACGATCCTTTCAGACAGACGAAAGTGCAGGGAGGCGGCGACTATCGGACAACAGATTTCGAGGACCAGGTGCTACAGGATATTGAGACGATCCTAGTACAAGCTCCAAGCAAGTGGCCCGCCAACTTGGTGCCAGCCAAAGTCCAATTATGTTTCTTCTGCATGACAACCTCTACCATCATTATCACTTGCAATCCCATTGAGGCCGCTTTGAACATCTGTTGTGATTTGGCTGCGATGTAACGCTTTACTGGTGCGAAAAGTGGCAGTTGACCCTAAGGAACGAAAAGTATGAGGTCATCCATATGAGCGCTAAAAGGAACTCGTTAAACTTCGGTTTAGCCGGCCGTTGTGGCCGAGCGGTTCTAGGCGCTTCAGTCCGGAACCGCGCGACGGCTACGGTCGCAGATTCGAATCCTGCATCGGGCATGGATGTGTGTGATGTCCTTAGGTTAGTTACGTTTAAGTAGTTCTAAGTTCTAGGGGACTGATGACCTCAGATGTTAAGTTCCATAGTGCTCAGAGCCATTTGAATCATTTGAAACTTCGGTTTCACTATAAATCAGTCTAATCTAAAGGCCGTAAATTCAACTAAATACCTAGGTATTATAATAATGAAGAACTTAAATTTGAAGGAAGACATAGAAAATGTAGTGGGAAAGGCTAACCAAAGACGGCGTTTTATTGGCAGGACACTTAGAAAATGTAACAGACCTACTAAGGAGACTGCCTACACTACGCTTGTCCGTCCTCTTTTAGAATACCGCTGCGCGGTGTGCGATCCTTAGCAGATGGGACTGACGGAGTACATCGAAAAAGTTCAAAGAAGGGCAGCACGTTTTGTATTATCGCGAAATATGGGAGAGAGTGTCACGGAAATGATACAGGATTTGGCTGGACATCATAAAAAGAAAGGCGTTTTTCGTTGGGACTGAATCTTCTCACGAAATCCCAATCACCAACTTTCTCCTCCGAATGCGAAAATATTTTGTTGACACCGACCTACATAGAGAGGAACGATCACCACGATAAAATAAGGGAAATCAGAGTTCGTACGGAAAGATATAGGTGTTCATTCTTTTCGAGCGCTATACGAGATTGGAATAATGGAGAATTTTGAAAGTGGTTCGATGAACCCTCTGGCAGGCAGTTAAATGTGATTTGCAGAGTATCCATGTAGATGTAGATGTACTCTGTTCCAGGATGATTTGTTGTCGTTGCACGCACATTGCCCATTCCGGACACATTTTCATAGGATTTTTTTCCCCTCCATTTCCAGTCAGCAATCCCTCTCTGCAGTTTGCCAATTTTATTAATGTTCACCCTGTATAATTATCTTCTTAATTATTGGTGTGCACTAATTCTGTGCAACTTTTAGGTTGCTTCGGTATAGTTCACTTGAACAGATTTCATTTTTAAAGTACATTATGAGTGTGCTCCCACAATCATTACAGTGTACGTAGAGTACTGTAGCGGCTACCATGGACTGTAGCAACATACAGGGCGTTCCAGGAGGAATGATCAATATTGAGGGATATGATCGGAACGATAATCCGAAGTAAAAAGCATGTGCACAACTTAAGAGCTATGAACACTTCATTTTCGACGCTGTGAAACAAATCTTTGCTACTGCAAGTTCTTTGCTTTCCATATTTCGAGAGATGCTAGCATGGGCCAAAACATAAAGATTCCCAGTAAACGTGGGCTCTCAAGTACATATCTTGCTGTGAAACTCATCTCTTCCACTTAGTCCATACTACCTCCTCCCCAAACATGAAAAGCAAAGAGCTTGCAGTAGAAGAGACGTGTTCCACAGAATCTAAGGTGAATAAGTGCTCCTAGTATTTTAGAGCCCATTTTAATAGAATTTATTGCTTCGAATGATCTTTCCTGTTATATTCCTGACTGTTGACCATTGCTCCTGGGACACCCTCTATAGTGCGCACGAGGCGGTAACTCATTCACATTTCAGTACTGTTTCATTTGATCAGTCTTATGATCAGAAGCATTTCTTCGTTAGTACCGAACTCAGCCATCCGATACCCAAAAACTATCGGGCAAGAATTAGCGTAGCTGAGAGAATAACACCATAAGACGCACGAATGATCAAAGAACGTTGCCTGGATGAGACGTTCATGTTGACACACGCAGATGGCATTGTACACGAGCACGGTGTACCATAGTTGCAGGGAACATTTCTAAGGTAGCAAACTTACATGGTCTGAAATTGAACTCGGATACTTCCGCGGTTTTCCGTCGTCCATGTTATACGGACATAGTGACCTGTCATGTACATCTCTTCAGCAAGATGCTGCAACGTCCATAACTTCCGAATCCTTTTATATTAGTTCATTTTTTCTTTTTAATCCAGAACGCACGCGATCTATACTGTATTTAACATATCTGTGAATCTTTATGCTGCAGAGTGGTATATGCTATATTGGACTGTTTTCCTACTAGGCCCCTTGTGTTGTGGTCTGATGTTGAGTGGTACATCTACATCTACATTTATACTCCGCAAGCCACCCAACGGTGTGTAGCACGACTCCTCAACGATATCGCACATAGTGAAATTGTGCGCCGTACGATATCACAAAATGTCGCTGTAGGATTACCACATCTTATTAAAGTGCTTCCTCAATTTCTTCTCTTTATAATATTTTTCTCAGAATTAGCTTGTAGAATCAGTTTAGCAAAATGACCTTAAGTTTTACTATAGTGCAATCCCTTTTTTTCCACATGTCATATAAAATTGAAGGTGACATTAAGGTAATAATATTTTTAATTGTTATAAACAGCCGAAATCTATAGACAAAATGAATGGTACAGTGCTGTCACTTTTCTTTTAGACCAATAAACTCCCGATTCTTTAGAGTATCAAACTCCCGTGTATAAAACAGCTACGAACTTCTGATTACTTTAAAAATAAATTAGTGTGTTAAATGTTTTACGTTAAGCATGTAAAAGAGAAAAGGTTTAGAAACGGTTTGAAATTACGTTTAAAGTATGTTGGTAGACGCTAAGCGCTCTGATTATCAAACAGTGGAGTACAGTCTGGGTAATTTGGGCTCTGTTTCAAGTATCTCTATGTTTATGACGTCATATGTCCTGACTTGTGAGTCGCACAATTGTATAATTTTGCAGGTACATTCAGTGGTAGATGTGGATACTGTCTGCAAAATGTGTGTCGAATAGTTGTTATAAAAAAAGGTAACGAATTAAAACGCCATTCTCGATGTTGAAGTTTTACTGTGTGAACAGTGAAAATGTAGTAAGCGACAAATGTTTTCTTTTTCATTATTTTGTGGGGGTGTCAGCGAGAAAAAGTTTCGGAAAGATTTGAAATTATGTGTAACTAACTACATTCATCCCCAAATACGGGATGAGAATACTCTCGGTAATTTGCACGCTGTGAATTATGCTGCCTCAGGACACATACACAGTTTCTAACTGTAATACTTGACTTTTTGTGTCAAACCTTTAACATAAAATTGTAGCTCTTAGTGAGTAGATGGCGACGACATTTTAAACTTTTAAGTTTGGTCAAATGAATAGCTCCAAATTATTGCAGATTGTTCAAAATATTTCATATTAAGTGTATTTTGTGATTAGAAAGATCCAAGCACGATCTAAAATTGAGCCTAGCATTTTTTTTCGGCCCTCCGTTGTCACCTATCGCAATAATTTATGCCAATATGCAGAGAGGAATAAATTTCATATTGAATAGCATAGGTTTAAACAAATAGTTGATCGACCATTATCCAGGTCGGAGGATGATTAGGACATAAGACCTTCGATCATAATACACTTACTAAAGGCTCTTACCATTCAGATCAACCTTCGGTTTGATGACACCGTTACTTTTCATTTTACTGCGGTTGGATTAACGAAGTCTGTTATGTGTTATTTTACTGTGCTTTAAAACTACATTCTTGAGTTTTGGGGAACATATCCAAGGATTTCGTCTTTGCGAGTCCTACAGCTGGCAAGATCTGACAGTTTTATGTCAATGGTGTCGGAGCCCCTCATCTTCTATCTTATTTGATGGGCATTCCAGTAGCTTATATACTAAGCCAAATAGGGCATAAAACAAACTCATTCTGTGAAAATGAAGAACATAACTTCGCAAAAGTGTCTAATAGTAAATACTCCCTACGTTAGAAAAGTTCCAGGAAAGGTCTTTTAAAAAAATTGAAACCCTACTTAGCAACTAGATTGGTGATCCAGGATTCCGCCATTCAGCACTTTGAGACACTTCGTATGAGGGTCATACTGGTAGCACCAACTTTCATCCTCAGCAATAATCTTTGACAGAAATGTGGGATCACGTCTGGCTCTATCCATTGTGTTGTTGTGGTCTTCAGTCCAGATACTGGTTTGCTACTCTATCCTGTGCAAGCTCCTTCATCTCCCAGTACCTACTGCCACCTACATCCTTCTGAATCTGCTTAGTGTATTCATCTCTTGGTCTCCCTCTGCGATTTTTACCCTCCACGCTGCCCTCCAATACTAAATTGGTGATCCCTTGATGCCTCAGAATATGCCCTACCAACCGAACCCTTCTTCTAGTCAAGTTGTGCCACAAATTTCTCTTCTCTCTAATTCCATTCAACACCTCCTCATTAGTTATGTGATCTGCCCAACTAATCTTCAGCATTCTTCCGTAGCACCACATTTCGAAAGCTTCTATTCTCTTCTTGTCTAAACTATTTATCGTCCATGTTTCACTTCCATACATGGCTACACTCCATACAAATACTTTCAGAAACGACTTCCTGACACTTAAATCTATACTGGATGTTAACAAATTTCCCTTCTTCAGAAACTCTTTCCTTGCCATTGCCAGTCTACATTTTATATCCTCTCTACTTCGACATCATCAGTTATTTTACTCCCCAAATAGCAAAACTGATTTACTACTTTAAGCGTGATATTTCCTAATCTAATTCCCTCAGCATCACCCGATTTAATTCGACTACATTCCATTATTCTCGTTTTGCTTTTGTTGATGTTCATCTTATATCCTCCTTTCAAGACACTGTCCATTCCGTTCAGCTGCTCTTCCAGATCATTTGCTCTCTCTGACAGAATAACAATGTCATCGGTGAACCTCAAAGTTTTTATTTCTTCTCCATGGATTTTAATTCCAACTCTGATTTTTTTTTTTTTTTTGTTTCCTTTACTGCTTGCTCAATATACAGATTGAATAACATCGGGGATAGGCTACTACCCTGTCTCACTCCCTTCCCTCTATCCATTAATTCAGCGAAATTCATCGTCTTTCTTCTTTCTGTTCGTCTGTTAGTGTGTGAGGGGCAAATTTTGCATTAAGTTTCCGTTTCCTTAAAACTTCGCGTTAAACCTCATGACGCGCATCACGATTCAAATTAAGATTTTCTGTTATCGCACGCAGTTCTTGCAATAGCTGCCTTATAGCCTCCGCGCTTGCACGCTATGTGCTGTAGACGGGTCACCAGCTCTGGGACCGTCTTGCACTGAATCTCTGCCTTCACGAAATATTTTATGACACTCGAAATACGACTTCTTGAAAGTTGCCGCCTACAAAGGCCTGCTTAATCACTGTCCACGTTCTACTAGGGGTTTCCCTGAACTTAAAGCAGAACTTAATGTTCACCTTTTGCTGACAGTTAGCACCCATTGTGTCACCGTAACTATTGCCCCAAGAACCCAAGCAGTGTTCCTAAGCACGGCCCTGCCACCCAGTGAGTTCGTGTAGAAACATGCGCAAGGTTATTTGAAGGACGCATACATATCAGGCAACATAAAAACAACATTTGTTCCTTTTTAGTATAGCAAACTTAGAGATAAAAATACCTGTCCTGGAACTTTTCTGACGATGGAAGTGATTTCAATCTTTTACCGATAAAACGGTGACATACTAATGTGTGCGTACTGTTTCGCTAAATATTTTCCTATTTCTCTGCAGTAAAATGTTCGACAACGGGGTAGTGTAGACAGGTACCGCCTCAAGCGAGGAGAAGGCGTTCGCAGTGTCGTTGACGCCTTTCGAGAAAGTGCTTACGCGGCGTCTTTTTGTGCTTGCGCCGCCTAAACTGAATTGCGCAAACGGCCACTCCACGGAATGATCTTCTCAAACGAGTGACGCTGCAACCTTGACAGAAGGGCGGAACGGGTGAGACATTCCTCGACGTCTGACCCCTACCCAAATTACTAGCGGACGTCACGTCCTTGGAAGACCAGAACCGCAAACAGGCAACGAAATTCGCAAGGACGGGAGCGCGAATGACGGTTGTGCCACTGACCGCTGTCACACTCGCTTTGCTATCATTCATTTGGCCGCAGTGGAATACCCAATCGCTCTTGCACATAAAGGTCTAAATCTGTACGGGCAACAGTAAGTCGTTTGCCCGACCTTCAGTTGCGGGAGTATTGCTCTGTTTCCAACAACGACAAGCGTGCGATCGGTATACATAATGAGCTACCATTGTCTTTTTTAATTTTTTATGGAAATGAACTAACATTTCAGTCCTTAGCTCGCATATAAAAGGTCATTCCGTTTAAGCATCCGTAAGAACCCGTACAGGTCAGTTCGCAGTTCATCGAAGCTATCGCAGTCATTCACTCAACATTCAGCCATTATCTCTCAGCTGGGAAGAAGTTTATATTACACTGTTGTGACGTTTGCATGACGACATGTTGTTGAATAACGGACAACTATTAATGTTTTTCCCAACATGGCTCCGTCTTTAATTGCTCAAAGAATGATATGTGAACTTCAGGTTCAGCACATATACTTAAACCTAACTAACCTAAGGACATCACATAACACCCAGTCATCACGAGGCAGAGAAAAGTAAAATATCAGATGAGCTAAAGCTAACTGGAAATGTTAAAATTAATTCGAAAAATACTTCCCGTAGCTTAATGCAATTTTCAGCATAGGGCTCTCAAACTTCTTAATGTTTTGTAGCACTACAGAAATATTTCAAGCTGTAATAATTTTTTCATAATGCGAGGCCACAGTCATAACATATTTCTTTAAAGTCAGTACCGCCATTAGACTGTTGTTTATTTACAGTGTAACATTTACACTTACGCAATCATGGTTTCAGCTTCAAAGTGTCATTATCAAGTGTTTCAAGTGTTATAAATTACCTGGGATGGCATACTGTCGTATTAAAATACACTGTTAGACACAATGTCTGAAAGTCGATGTTTCAGGCAGAGCCTACTGCTTTGTTTCATTACTGTTTACACCATCTTGACTTAATTCAGTGAAGATGGTGCACACAGTAATGAAACAAAGCAGTAGGCTCTGCCTGAAACATCGACTTTCAGACATTGTGTCTAATAGTGTATTTTAATACGACAGTATGCCATCCCAGGTAATTTATAACACTTGAAACACTTGATAATGGCACTTTGATGCCGAAATCATGATTGTGTATGTGTAAATGTAACACTGTAAATAAACAACAGTCTAATGGCGGTACTGACTTTAGAGAAATTTCAAGCTGTCTTTTTTACCAGAGCAACGGCCTTGCGGCAGTGGATACACCGGCTCCCGTGAGATCACCGAAGTTAAGCGCTGTCGGGCGTGGTCGACACTTAGGTGGGTGACCATCGTGGCCGCCATGCGCTGTTGCCATTTTTCGGGTTGCACTCAGCCTCGTGATGCCAATTGAGGAGCTACTCGGCCGAATACTAGCGGCTTCGGTCAAGAATACCATCATCGCGACCGGGAGAGCGGTGTGCTGACCCCATATCCCTCCTATACGCATCCTCCTCTGAGGATGAGACGGCGGTCGGATGTTCCCGATGTGCCACTTGTGGCCTGTAGAAGGGGTGGTGGTTTTTTTACCAGACCAGTTCACTCCCCTAGCTAAGGGAATCTAGAATTCAGCAAGATATATAAACCATGGTGGCATGTTTTTTTTTAAAAAAAAAGAATACATAGAGGTTTAGTAGATTAGGAAGTAAAGGTCATAAGAAGGCCTGTAAGACCATCTAGATCTGTACACTGACTACCACCGGCGGTGTCTTCTAGAAGAACCCTTATCCCCTCCACTTCCCTCCCCCACTGCCTTCCCTATTCCAATTGAGGATAAGGAGGAAAATACATTATTGGTAACTTACACGTATGCGTGTATATTTGTCTAAGGTTGGGAAACAGCTTAGTTTGCAAACCGTTCGCGTGCCGCCGTGGTTGAAGTATACAGTGCATCGTAACAAGGCACTGTCCAAAACAAGCACCGATGAAATCGTGGTGCGCCATGGACCTCAGATGGCGGCTGCGGAGATATGTCTGGGCGAATAGACGTGCAACTGTTGAGCTAACGACCGCTCAGGTGAACAATAGTGCTACAACAGTAGCTGGACCTTCACTCAGTAGCGACAGGTGGCCTTTTCACACGAATCAAATTTTATGCTCCAGCGAGCGTTGGCCGTTGACGTGTACTGCGTGAAACATCTGAAAGCAAACACCCTGGATGCTTTGTGGTTTGTGGAATGTTTTCGTGGCATCGTCTAGATGATATCGTCATTCTAGAAGGCACAATGGATCAACACAAGTATGCGTCCATCTGTCCTTGGGGGACCACGTCCACCCCTGTGTGCAGTTTGTTTTACCTCGCCACATTGGCGTCTTCCAGCGGTCAGGCTGTTCGTGCCATGGGTCTTCAACCATGAAACCTCAAGCAGCTGGCCACAGCAGTGGAGTCGGCTTGATTCCACATCCCTGTCGGTACCTTCCAGAACCTCACTGACTCTGTTCCTGCACGTCTCGTAACGGACCGCGCTGCTTTCGACAGGTGGTCACACCAATACAGCTTGACAGCGTATTATATTTATTTGTGTTGAGAGTCACCTGGAAGTTATAGCAGTGACTATCGACCTACACGTAGCTCGAGGCAAAGAGAATCTGTAATCAGCATGCCAACACCATCAAGCACCCGATTCTGTAAGCGAAACAAGACGAAGCAGAGTACCGACGAATCGACACCTTGACAGTATTAGCGTCAGTAGGGGGTGACGATAGATCGTTACCTTGACATTCAATGGGTTAAAACATTTTTCCATAAATTTTGGACTATGAAAATATTCGCGCTTTTTTATGCCGAAAGTGAAGTTACAACGTGTAAGATACGGAAAATAAATAACTACTGGAGGATAAGACAGTCGTTGTTGCATAGAAAGAGCGAAGGAGACAATGGCAGTGTGTGTGAGAGAGGAGGACATAGTGGCAGTGCAACATAGTTGACAGTTACAGAACGCTGCTAGGGAAAGAACCAGTGGGAGAGGAATGAAGAGGATAAAGTGGAAGTAGGTGAAATCCAGTGGTAATGACAGACAGAATCTGTGACAATGACAACGAGGCAGTGGCAGTGAGAAGAGTGGGAAAGAGAGAATGAGCTAGTAGCAGTAAGGCAGACCAAGAGAAAGATAGTGGCAGTGAGAGGAGAGAGAAGTAGTAGGACAGAACGAAGGAGGCTGTGGCTGTGAGGCAGGGACAGAGAGACACAAAAAAATAATGACAATGAGTTGGGCTGAATGAGTGAGTGAGAGGATGGCAACTGGAATTGGATGGGTATGGGCTAGTGTGTGTATGCCTATTACAGTTAGTTCTTATATGGTTCTACACTAATTGCAAATATACAATATGATTTGAATGTGCAATAATAATTTGAAAATCAATAGTTCAGCTGCTGAAATATTAAGCAGTCTACTACTACTTAACCAAAAAATGCAGGGTGTCCCAGGAGGAATGGTCCATATTCAGGGGTATGACAGAAATTATCATTCGAAGCAAAGAAGTCTAGTAAGCATGGGCTCTAGAATGCATACTTGAGCACTGATTCGTGTTCGATACTCTAAAATGAAACTCTTCTACTGCAAGATTTTTGGTTCCCATATTTAGAGATATAGTAGTATTGGCAAGAACAACAAAAATTCCCAGTAAAGACGGGCTCAAAAGTGTGTACCTTACGAGCTACTAGCACTTGTTCGTCTTTCTTACTAAGAAACAAATCTCTTCTGCTTGAACCATTGCTCATAGCTGTTAAGGTGTGCAGTTTAGAACTCATCATTACTGGAATTTTTTTGCTTCGATTAATCATTCCTGTCATATCCCTGAATACTGATCAATAATCCTTGGAAAAGTTAGAAATTTAACTAAAATTAAGAGAAGAGAGATGGTAGAAAATAGAAAAAGGTATGGGTTTGGTCCCTGTCGCTGCTAATAGAGTTTTGGGTTTGGAGTGTACATCGGTTCTACATTCCACAGCTGACCGCGTACATTCTGAGACTATTTACACTTCTGTGTAGGCCAGGCCTGGTTTAAATCTTAGAATCCAGTGAAGAACTTCCTTGGTCCTCCTACCACCCATTCGCTCACCTGTGTTTCATTTAAACCGTAGTCCTTATTGTGTTTTCCACTCTGTTCTGTTTCCCGACCCATTTGTTGTCGGCTATGAAGTTCAGAGAGCTACAAACTCTCTCAGTTGGATGAATTATCTACGTCGTTGACACTAACTGCCTCGTCACACTTCCCCGTGGTACGCCAGACGTGACTGTCGACTCTTCTTCTGTCTCAAGAACGATATACTGAGTTCTGTTATCCAGCAAGTCTTCAGCTCAGTCTGTCGACGTTCCGTGCAGAACAGTGTGGAACGCTTTGTGGTAGTCAAAAGATACAGCATCTCCCGGACTCCGCTATCTGCAGACCTGTCGAGCCCTTGAAGGGATAGAGAAAGCTGAGTTTCACATGACAGGCTATTACTAGAGTTGCGCTCTAGCAAAACTGCGGCTCGGTCGTTTTGTACAATAAATAGATGACGTAGTAAATGGTAGAATTACCTGTAGTAATGGTAGCATTGGTAGGGAAAGAAACACAAATGAATGTGTGAGAGAGAAACTGGGAGTTGACGACATCTCCTTTGTTTGTTTGTTCATTTTGCACATAATTAGAACCACACGTTGTTCGATGTTAGTCCATTGTGCATTCTATATCCTTACACATTATAAATTGCATTTTATAAGTAATAAAAATTAGTTGATTGCATAACTTCTGTGTTTCTATGCAACCAAAGCAAATTTTTGATGCAAGTACAGTTTACATGGACAAACATAAAGAATCTATGTTATTATTGTTTTTGTGTCAGTAGAACGTTATTCATCATGGTCAAAGTCATGAATTTCCTGCTATTATTGATAAGTGTGAAAGTTGATTATGTCCGGAACCGCGGGACTGCTACGGTCGCAGGTTCGAATCCTGCCTCGGGCATGGATGTGTGTGATGTCCTTAGGTTAGTTAGGTTTAAGTAGTTCTAAGTTCTAGGGGACTGATGACCACAGAAGTTAAGTCCCATAGTGCTCAGAGCCATTTGAACCAAAGTTGATTATGAATAACAAAAACATGTTTTTTAGGGGGCATACAAATGAAACCCGGTCATTAGTGTAAAGTAACGGTAACGATTTTATTAACTCAAAAATATAGTTATACGCAGTACACATACTCAAAAATAGTCGCCAAAACTGTTGGCACATTTATCCCATTGCAACGCTAGCCGGTTAATTCCATCCTTGAAGAAGCTAGTAGGTTGCTGTCAGATCCAGGCCTGGGCCCAGTCACATACTTCGTCGCTCGTTGCGAATCGATGCCCTCGAATAGCTTGTTTTAGAATAATGATAATAAAGAATCCGCCTTGATTGCAAATAGAAACCAGATGTTGACCTTGGTTTCGGTGCGGATAACCAAGCCCTCTTCGGAACACACTAAAACTACAAACTGCCCAAGTGTGTTCCGAAGAAGGCGTGGTTATCCACGCCGAAACCTAGGTCAACATCCGGTTTCTATTTGCAATCGAGGCGGATTCTTTATAATCATTAAATTACTCACGATTGCTGACGCGCTGCAATGTTAAAAGTTCTTGTTTTGGAAGTCCAAACACATTAAAGTCACACGGTGAAAGGTCGAGACTGCACTGTGCGTATTCCAGCGTTTCCCACCAATACTGCTGCAATGTCGTCTTCACATTGGCCGTGTGTGGGCGGGCATTATCATGGAGGAGGATAACGCCACTGGAAACATGCCTCAGCGTTTCGACTTGATGGCTCGTCTAAGGTTCTGTAAAGTGGCTTGATAACGCTGGGCATTGATGGCGGTTCGCCGTTCCAGGAACTCGGCAAGCAGTGGGCCCTTGTGGTAAAAAAAGGACATCACGACCTTACCAGAACTGATGTGCATGGTCTTTGATTTCTTTGGAGGTGGTGAAGTCTCAGGTTTCCTCTGCTTGCTCAGACACTTGCTTTCCAGTTCAAAATGGTGACACCACGTTTCTTCACCTGTGACAATACTAGACAGAAAGCCGTATTCCTCCTCGTGATAACGTTGCAGATGAGTCAAAGACAGTGCCATTGGAGTATTGCGCTGTTCGGCGACCAGTTGGTGCGGAACCCACTGCGCACTGAGTTTTCCAAAGTTCAAGTGCTGATTCATTTTGGTGTGGGCGGTGCCGATGCTAATACCCAGTAACCGATGCATCTCGCCCACGGTGATTCTGCGGTTGTCCAAGACTAAAGCATTCACTTCCGCAACCATTTCCGGTGTGCCTGTCCAGGATGAACATCGTCTTTCAGTGACTCGCGCCCCTCAAGGAATCGTTTGCGCCATTCCACAAAACTTGAACGACTCAGACTGTACTCTCAGTACACAGCCTGCATCCGTCGATACATTTCACGGTCTCCAACTCCCTCCGCAGAAAAAAATCGAATAACTCCTCGTTGTTCCTGTTCACTCGCCTGCATGTTCGGTAGTGGACGATAACTTGTGTGACCACCTTCTCTTCGGCGTAAAACCACATTGACGCTATGCAACATCAAACGGCGCGCATGAGTCAGTCTCTCTACCAATACATGGTGCTACCATACCTGCAGTTACGTCGTGCCACCTTACGTGTAAGGCAAAGGTAGACGTACTGACCAGGTTTCATTTGAATGAAGTCTCAGCCCGGTAGCTGAGTTGCCAGCGCGACAAAATGTCAATCCTAAGAGCCCGGGTTCGCTTCCCAGCTGGGTCGGAGATTTTCTTCGCTCAGGGACTGGGTGTTGTGTTGTCCTAATCATCATCATTTCATCCCAATCGACGCGCAGGTCGTCGAAGTGGCGTCAAATGGAAAGACTTGTACCCAGCGAACGGTCTACCCGACGGGAGGCCCTAGTCACAAGACATTGACATTTTATTTGAATGAACCTCATATATAAGGTAGACGCAGTATTGAAGAGTTATTTGATATGTTTTTGCTGTGCGTTTTCTTAAATTTTACTTTTTTCGAGGAAATTGCGTCTTATACGATAAATCTGAATTGTTTTGTATTTGTGCTACAGCATCCCTCTGTTTCACGTTACAAATCAACAATTTTCGAATAAAAGCCGAATTAAATATCGGCAGTTTCAGTTTAGCTATACATACTGTTTATTTTTATATAACAGATGTTCTGTAGGTTATGTGGCCATTTACAAATTTTGGCTGAGTTTATAGATGGTTAATAGTTTCCGGTTTCTAGGGGAATCTAGCAAGACAGTGATAATATTCGCAAACAAAGCGATCGCGTTGAGGTAGCGCCTGATAGATACGCAACACACCTAACGTGCAGGTAAGGCGCTTAAGATCTTCATGACCAAAGCTGCTAGGAAAACTATAGTCTGTGGTAGCCTACATTAGTTTTACAACTCTAGCTATACAGAAGCAGTGTAGGTTCATGTAGGGGAATTGATAGGCCTTCAAAGCAGTCATCAAAAAATAATTGATGATTGCACAGTCCGATCTGTGGATTACGACAACGAGAATGGTGACCACACAGGGATTGCGCGTTTTCGCGTAGCACTCGACGAGACGGGCCTGCGAGGCGGGGCCGTCGGAAGGCGACGTCACGGTGGGGGTGTGTCCAGACGGGCGTCGCGCCGGCGGCCGCTGTGTCGCAAGGCGGGGTCGGGGATCAACGCGTCCTAATGCGGCCAACGAGCGGCGTCTCCAGGCGACGGCGGCGTCCCGGCCGCAGACAGCTGCCGCCGCGGGACCCGTCGCTCTTCTCCGTTTCGCAACAGTCCCGCGCATTTTTACATTCGCGTCGCCACTCGTTGTCTTGGCAAAGCCGGCGTGGACACTGCCTGATTACATTACCGCAACGAAGATGCTGCTCCCTTGATTGCCACTCACGGTGAAGCCTGCTGACCCGGATCAGACTGTTAAACAGTACAAGTCCGTACAAGGCAGATCCTCAGCTCGTGTATGTATGTTCTTGGATAGGGTCTGCCTTTAGCAAAACACATTTTTTGTTTTTTAACCCAAACATGTCTCACTGCAGTTGCAGCTTCTTCAATGGGCTTTTATTTGCCATCTGTTAAAGATTAAGAGTGTTCTTTGCTGTTTGTATACATGTAGCTATTAGTTTTTAAATCGTACTTACAGATATTTGGAAAAAACCACATAAATTTCGAATTCATACCTTTTTACCACATGGTGTGGTTTTTCTGATGTGTTGTGTTTCTGCAGTGCCCGTTTTTTGCACAGTTTGTCATCTACAACCACTTATACCTTAAAGTAGACAAATTGTTTAAGCCAAAATTACAATTTGAAAAGCTTGTTATTTCTGTTTCTGAAATTATTTAATTCTATGTATGTGTCTATTTACATAATGTTTCACTTATGTTTTCCTTTTAATCATATTCATCACTGTCTAACACTGTACAAGTGAGTTGTCACTGTCACTGTAACTGTTTCACTGCTTTTCCAGCTGTAAAAACAAACATGGTGGGCAGTGGACCAATTGAAGGAGTAAAAACAAGATGGCTGACAGTGGAACAGTTGAAGGTGTTCCTGGCGGTTGTTATGAATCTTTCAGAGGCGTTAGTGATTCTTTTTTCCTTTGTATGTGTGTGTGTGTGTGTGTGTGTGTGTGTGAGAGAGAGAGAGAGAGAGAGAGAGAGAGAGAGAGAGAGAGAGAGAGAGAGAGAGAAGAGGAGAGAGAGACAAAGGAAAAAAGAATCACTAACACCTCTTAAATGAACACCTTCAACTGTTCCACTGTCAGCCATGTTGTTTTTACACCTTCAATTGTTCCACTGCCCGCCATGTTTGTTTTTACAGCTGGAAATGCAGTGAAACGGTTACAGCGACAGTGAAAACTCGATATACAGTGTTCGACAGTGATGAAGATGATTAAAAGGAAAACGTAAGTGAAACATTATGTAAATATACACACACATAGAATTAAATAATTTCAGAAACAGAAATAACAAGCTTTTCAAATCGTAATTTTGGCTTAAACAATTTGTCTACTTTAAGGTATAAGTGGTTGCAGATGACAAACTGTGCAAAAAACGGGCACTGCAGAAACACAACACATCAGAAAAACCACACCATGTGGTAAAAAGGTATGAATTCGTAATTTATGTGGTTTTTTTTCAAATATCTGTAAGTACGATTTAAAAACTAATAGCTACATGTATAGAAACAGCAAAGAACACTCTTTATCTTTAACAGATGGAAAATAAAAGCCCACTGAAGAAGCTGCAACTGCAGTGAAATATATTTGGGCTAAAAAACAAAAAAATGTGTTTTGCTAAATGCAGACCCTATCCAAAAACACACATATTGTTAAAGCAAACACGGAAGAAAAGAGCTTCAACCCCAAGACGATTACCTCGGCTCGTGGTTGATAGTTCACTGTACTTCCACTGACATTAAAAAAATTCGACTGCACAGATTGTTATTTTCAGGCTTAAAGCGAAACGACGAGCCCATTGCCGTCGGTTGTCCACTTATATACTTTTAATGCCAGTGGTTCCCAATGTTTCGTGTCTCTCTGAAGCTACTGTACATTGTGGTGAAAGGTATCAAAGGATACTAGCAAATAAGTAGATGGCGGTAGTATCGCGTACAGAAGGTATAAAAGGGCAACGCAATGGCGGAGTTGTGTCTTGTACTCAGGTGATTCATTTGAAAAGGTCTCCGACGTGCTTATGACCGTACGACGGGAATTTGTTGACTTCGAACGCCGAATGGTAGTTAGAGCTAGACGCGTGGAACATTACATTTCGAAATCCGTTAGGGCTGGCTCTGAGCACTATGGGACTTAACTTCTGAGGTCATCAGTCCCCTAGAACTTAGAACTACTTAAATCTAACCAACCTAAGGACATCACACACATCCATGCCCGAGGCAGGATTCGAACCTGCGACCGTAGCAGTCGCACGGTTCCGGACTGCGCGCCTAGAACCGCGAGACCACCGCGGCCGGCTCCGTTAGGGAAGTCAATATTCCGAGATCCTCAGTGTCACAGTAATACCAAATTTCAGGCATTACCTCTGACCACGGACAATGTAGTGGCCGATGCCGTTCACTTTACGACCGAGAGCGCGGAGTTTCCGTAGAGATGTTAGTGCTAACGGACAAGCAACACTGCGTGAAATAACCGCAGAAATTAAGGTGGGGCGTATATGAACGTATCAGTTGGGACAGTGCGGTGAAATTTGGTGTTGATGTGCTATGGCAGCGGACGACCGACGCGATTGCCTTTGCCAAGGCACGACATCGCCTGCAGCGCGTCTCGCCACATCGGTTGCAAAACCGTGGTTAGGTTGAGATGAGTCCCGATTTCATTTGGTAACAACTAATGGTGGGCTTCGCGTGTGACGCAGATCTTACGAAGCCAAGGACCGAAGTTCTTACCAAGTTGTCAACAAGGCACTGTGCAAGCTGGTGGTGGTTCTTTAACGGCGTGGGCTGTGTTTATATGCAGTGGAGTAGGTCTGAAACCCCTGCTAAACCCGCAGGACAGGACATGTAGTTGGAATTGTGGAAAGGGGCCAAAATGAGCGGCTGTCAGCTACACTCGAACACATATAACTTTATTTATTTGACCAAACCTTACAGTACAGATTCTTGAACTTAGTTATCGGCTGAATACGCCACACCGTTTTATGCCTTACGGGCACAACCACTTTAATTTAAAAAAAAAAAAAAGGCTGAAAGCCATTAACTCAAAATCCAGACCCCAAAAAGAATATTTGGAAGGCAGAAGACCTCACGTTAAGTAAGTGCTATAATTTGGCTGAAGGCCCAAAAATCTAACACTTGAAAAGCAACAACCTTAATTTAAGGACTGTTGAAGGATTTAAGAATCAAGGTAAAATTAAATAAAAAAACACAAGGCAAAAGGCCTTATCTTCAATTAGGCTGAAGGCCGCAAAGAGTCTGATGCTCGAAGACAAAGATCCTTAATTTAAAAACGGCTGAAGGCCCCATGACTTAAAACTCAAGGTAAAATAAATTTAAACAACAAAGCCTTATCTTAAACGAGGCTGAATGCCCCAAACAGTCTAACACTTGACAAGTACTTTTAAAACGGCTGAAGGCCCATGACTTAAAACACAACTAAAATCATTTTTAGTAGGCAGAAGGGCCAAGGCTTTATCTTTAAACAGTATATTAATCAGGTTGAAGGCCCAAACAATCTAACACATGGAAAGCAAGAAACTTCTAATCTTAAAACGGCTGAAGGCCCATAACTTAAATCACCACTAAAAACAAGTCGACTTTAATTCAAAACCATCGGCTATGAGCCATACAAATACACACAGCAGAAAATAAGAAAATGCAGTGCAACTAACAGCACTTGAAATACTAACGTTCACTTAGGTGAGACAAGCAGTCGGCCCAACCATTCTCGATCTGACGACAACCTAACCAACAGACAGTCAACAGACCCACTGACAAGGTAGCTTACACTCCACTTGACTAGCACACAATCGGGAGTTCAATGCAAACGTAAAAGGCATGGACGCCCACAACCAAGTATACACACTATGCTGGACAGCGACAACACGGCGAGGAAAGGACACTGCCTAAATTTACGTCAACGGCCAGGGCAGATAACCGGAACGTTAACGGCCACAAGGCAGAAAATTCCGCTGGTGCACTTCAATTGCAAATATGGAAATACAGTTAGACTCCACCGGACGGTGGCTAAACCTTCGCCAACTCGAACACACACGTTGCTGCTCGCGGGAATGTCCCAACAACCGACAACGAGAACCAAATGGCACAATGTGAACAGTCTTGACTTGCTGGTAAATTAAATCCAAACTCAACTTTCGTGTCCAGGATCGGTGCGCCACGGACCTCGTAGCAATGGGAACGGCGCCAGACTCTCCGACACCGCGTAGAGACCGCCATCAGGCCCCGGCTAAACTACGCCCCGCCGAGAATTCCTCACTGCTCCATGCCAACCGACCGACTCCTCAGAGACAGTGGGCCGACAACATTTAATATAACTTGTCAGTCAAAATCACACAAACTACACACAGTTTCAAGAACACTTGCACGAAGAGCTAGACAATGCTAACGGCAGTGTCTGTACAATAACAGGGACGAATCACGAGTCGGCACACACAGCCAACCCATAAGCGATCGCCGGCCAAATACACGTCGTCCGGCAAGACGACCGACCGACGACCAACCAAAGTCGTCGCCACTCCAATCATGTGTGTCGGCAACCGTCGGGCGAACCGTGGCGGTCCGGACCTCACTGCTGCCACGCGCCGACTGAACTTGCGCCACGTGCCAACTCAAACACTGCCAGGTCCGAACTAACTGCTGGCACGTTCCAACTGACTGGTAGACACAAGACGATCGGGAAGTAATAGCAGTCCAGCAAAGATAATACGGAGGGCTTATATCGATAAGCGCTGCTGCTGCCGCTCACGGGCAGGCAAAGCAGCAACTCAGTGACACCAGTCATTGAAACTAACATAACGAGGTGGCAGTACGGCAAAAACAGGGTGTTAAGTAAGAGATGGCACGAACACGAGCCACGCACGGCTCAGCTCCTCTGGTCCAAACGAATCGATTGCTGACTGGAAATGGTTATGTTCGGTTAATTCGAGACCATTTCTAGCCATTTATGGACTTAATGTTCCCAAACATCGATGGATGACAATGTGCTACGCCTCCAGGCCACAAATGTTCACATTTGAGGGAGATAATCTACACTACTGGTCATTAAAATTGCTACACCACGAAGATGACGTGCTACAGACGCGAAATTTAACCGACAGGAAGAAGATGATGTGATATGCAAATGATTAGCTTTTCAGAGCATTCACACAAGGTTGGCGCCGGTGGCGACACCTACAACGTGCTGACATGAGCAAAGTTTCCAACCGATTTCTGATACACAAACAGCAGTTGACCGACGTTTCCTGGTGAAAAGTTGTTGTCATGCCTCGTGTAAGGAGGAGAAATGCGTACCATCAGGTTTTCAACTTTGGTAAATGTCGGATTGTAACCTGTCGCGATTGCGGTTTATCGTATCGCGACATTGCTGCTCACGTTGGTCGAGATTCAATGACTGTTAGCAGAATATGGAATCGGTGGATTCAGGAGGGTAATACGGAACGCCGTGATGTATCCCAACGGCCTCGTATCACTAGCAGTCGAGATGACAGGCATCTTATCCGCATGGCTGTAACGGATCGTGCAGCCACGTCTCGGTCCCTGAGTCAACAGATGGGGACGTTTGCAAGACAACAACCATCTGCACGAACGGTTCGACGACGTTTGCAGCAGCATGGACTATCAGCTCGGAGACGATGGCTGCGGTTACCCTTGACGCTGCATCATAGACAGGAGCGCCTGCGATGGTGTACTCAACGACGAACCTGGGTGCACGAATGACAAAAATTATTTTTTCGGATGAATGCAGGTTCTGTTTACAGGATCATGATGGTCGCATCCGCGTTTGGCGACATCGTGGTGAACGCACATTAGAAGCGTGTATTCGTCATCGCCATACTGGCGTATCACCCGGCGTGATGGTTTGCGGTTGCATTGGTTACACGCCTCGGTCACCTCTTGTTCTCATTGACGGCACTTTGAACAGTGGACGTTACATTTCAGATGTGTTTCGACCCGTTGCTCTACCCTTCATTCGAGCCCTGCGAAACCCTACATTTTAGCAGGATAATGCACGACCGCATGTTGCAGGTCCTGTGCGGGCCTTTGTGGATACAGAAAACGTTCGACTGCTGCCCTGGCCAGCACATTCTCCAGATCTCTCACCAATTGAAAACGTCTGATCAATGGTGGCCGAGCAACTGGCTCGTTATAATACGCTAGTCACTACTCTTGATGAACTGTGGTATCGTGTTTAAGCTGCATGGGCTGCTGTACGTGTACATGCCATCTAAGCTCTGTTTGACTCAATGCCCAGGTGTATCAAGACCGTTATTACGGCCAGAGGTGGTTGTTCTGGGCACTGATTTCTCAGGATCTATGCACCCAAATTGCGTGAAAATGTAATCACATTTCAGTTTTAGTATAATATATTTGGCCAATGAATACCCATTTATCATCTGCATTTCTTCTTGGTGTAGCATTTTTAATGGCCAGTAGTGTAGAAATCGGTTCGTGTACAAAATCCTGCACCAACACTTTCGAAATTGTGGACAGCTATTGAAGCACCATGCTTAACATTTCTGCAGGTGACTTCCAACGAGTTGTTGGATCCATGCTATGTCGAGTAGCTGCACTACGCCGGGCAAAAGGTGGTCCTATAGGATATTAGCAGTTGTCCCACGTAACCTACGATTGTCGCAGAGACTGGCGATTGACCCTGCCGTTGGTAAACGGGCTGCACTGCACATACCTGGCTGGAGACTGTAACTATACAGGTCCCCAATCCGTCACATCAGCGTAAAAAAATTCTTTTTGCTATCGTAAACTGAAATTGCAACTGCAATTTGCAAGAAGTGCAGAGTTATATTTGACAGTTGTATACTGACCACAGTAACTTCGTATACCAGAGATTACATTGGGGTGAAGAAAATCATGGCATACCTTCTAATATCGTGACGGATCTCCTTTTCCCGGCGTAGTGGAGCACCTCGATGTAGCAGGGACTCAAGAAGTCGTTGGAAGTCTCCTGTAGAAATATCGAGCCATGCTGCCTCTATAGCCGACCATAATTGCGAAAGTCGTGCAGGTGCAGGATTTTGTGCATGAATTGACGTCTCGATTTTGTTCCATAAATATTCGATGGGATTCATGTCGTGTTATATGGGTGGACAAATCATTCGCTCGAATAATCCAGAATGTACTTCAAACGAATCGTGAACAACTGTGACCTGGTGACATGTCACATGGTCATCCTTAAAAATCCCATAGCTGTTTGGGTACATAAAATTCTCGAATGGCTGCAAATGGTCTCCAGGTAGCCGAACATAACCGTTTCCAGTCAGTGATCGGTTCACTTGGACCAGAGGATCCAGTCCATCACATGTAAAGACAGCCCATTCCGTTATGGAGCCACCAGCTGCTTGCACAGTTCCTGGTTCACAACTTGGATCCAGGGCTTCGTGGGTTCTGCATCACACTCGAACCCTACCATCAGTTCTTACCAACTGAAATCGGGGCTCTTCTGACCAGGCCACCATTTTTCAGTTGTCTAGGGTGCAACCGATATGGACACGAGCCCAGGAGAGGCACTGCAGGAGATGCCATGCTATTAGCAAAGGCACTCGCGTCACTCGTCTGCAGCCAAGGCCATTAACGTCCAGTGTTGCCACGCTGTCCTAACTGATACGTTCGTGGTACATCCCTCGTTGATTTCTGCAGTTATTTCAGGGAGTGTTGCTTGTCTGTGAGCACTGACAACTCTACGCAAATACCGCCGCTCTCGGTCGTTAAGCGAAGCCCCTCTGCCACTGCGTAATGTCTGAAATTCTATATTCTCGGCACACTCTTGACAATGTGGATCACGGAATATTGAATTCTCTAGCAATTTCCAAAATGGAATGTCCCAAGCGTCGAACTCCGTCTACTATTCCGCGTCCCAAGTCTGTTAATTCCAGTCGGAAAGCTTCCCACGTGAATCACCTGAGTACAAACGACAGCTCCACCAATGCGCTGCCCTTTATACCTCGTGTACGCGATACTACCGCCATCTGTATACGTGCGTATTGCTGTCGCGAGACTTCTGTCACGTCATGTGCTAAGCAATTGCTAAGTAATCTGCAATTGTCTTAGGGGCTGGAAGTCGACCACAAATATTAATAAATGCAATGTATTGCACATACGTAGGTGGAGAGTGTAACTATACAGATCCTCATTTCCTCACATCATAGTTTAAAAGAACTATTTGCGTTTTAAATCATATTGTAACTCTAATTTGCTAGAGGGGTAGAGTTATGTTTGACAAATATGAGCTGGTCACAGTAATTTTGTAGACCAAAGATTTTACTGGTAGTCGACAGTAAGATTAGAAAGAGAAATCCTCTGAGGATCGCTGGCGTGAGTAGTGATTGCGTACTTTTATGTGGAGGAAGATTGTGTGAGAGAGGTCATTTACGCAAAAAGGCCACTGTAAATGATGAAGTTGTTGACGAGGACTGGGCATTGACTGGGCAAATGTTTCTGGCACTAATTTGATTAGAGGTTTTATAGACTGATGCCGCTTTCCCTGGATCTTCTGGAGTGTCGCCTGTGTGAATAGGGATTGCGTAATGGCCATGTGGAGGAAGATTTCGCGAGAGAGATCGATTACGCAAAGTGCCCATTGTAAATAGTGAAGCTGTTGACGAGGACAGTGCATTGAATGGGCAAATGTTTCTGGAACCAGTTTGATTAGAGGTTTTATAGACTGATGTCTCAGTCCCTAGACTTTAGGACAACAAGCCGTACCACAAATGACTCCTTTTGCAGAGCTCTTTAATATGGTGTGTCAATGAAACTGCATATTTTTGTAAAACTCAAGTACAAATAGAAAAACCGCTAATTACGGCACGTTAGCTTCTCAGACACTGAAATCAATATGGCAGCTGCTCAGTTTGCTCGTGTCCGCCAATCAAAGCACAGAACACATGACGTCCTCAGCCAGTCACAGCACAGACAGTTGACCTCATCATCCAATCACAGCACAGGACATGTGACATGTTGTGGTTAGGCTGAGGCCTACTAGCACAGCTTTAACTGCTGCGAGTGGAACGAGCAGCAAGTATAAGGGGCAGTCAAATGAAAAAGGGACCGCTGGGGAAAGGTAAGTAAACTGTTTATTATTAGGAAAGTAACCGCTCTAACGGTTAATACATTTATCCCACTGTGAGGCAAGATGGCAAATGCCTTTAATGCAAAAATGTTTGCCGTTGCCTACGGAAACGTGATTGTACCCAAAGATGTAGCTCTTTCTCCGAAGCAGATTGAAAGCTACCAACATCTTTCTTCAGAGTCCAAAAACATGGAATTCGTATGGGAAGAGATCGGGACGGTATGGAGGATGTGTAAGGGGTCCCCAGCGAATGCTTTGCAGAGTACTCGAAGCAATCTGTGGCAGACCACATGTTGCCAAAGATGTTTCAAGTACTCTGCAAAATTGTCTCTGGGAAGACCTTACTGACTATCAATGGGACTTATGTGTCCTACGATAGGTTATCAGAGAACCAATTACAATTTGTTGCTTGTTGTTATGTATCAAAGTCCCACTGGCAAAAGGAAGCTTACTAGTGGTTAGCAGAATTCTTACATAACAGATTGCATCTGCAGCTTGTGCTGTCCGCAAGGTTCATTGTTAACCCTCATTACCGTATTGACACATCTAATTGGTTCACAAATGCTGATAGACAACCCAGTTACTAGAATCGCAAAGCGGGCTGCCTTCGCGCCATCCCAGACACATCGTGTCGACGACTTGCAACCAAGAGCTGACGCTTGCCACATCACAAACGAAGTCCGTATGGAGCACCTGTAGTCTGAGTTACAAACTTGGAGAGATGGTCTGTCCACTCACGTGATTCCGTTTTCAATGTGTCTTGTAGTTTCTGCGCAGTCGTCTTCTGAAAAACTGGAGGTAATTATGAACAATTTTAATAAACATTTTTGGAACAGCGAACAAAAAATTTTTTAAAAAATTTTCATTTTAAAATTCAGTCTTCATCGCACCATGTATGCTACAAGAACATAGGTGACCGGTTTCGGTGATATCACATGACCATCATCAGACCTGTAATTTAATTTGGAAAGTAATAGAAACCTTACTGAGCTTCATGATTTTGGTTCTAGTACTTCTAAACTTTTTATAATTTCCAATTGCCTGACTAGACAAACTTTAAACAATTTTAATAAACATTTTTGGAACAAAGATCAAAAAATTTTTAAATTTTTTTATTTTTAAAATTCAGTATTGATCGCTCCATGTGTGCTACAAGAACATAGGTAACCGGTTTATGAATAATCCTGGATGTCCTACCCACAGCCGCCAGCCTCCTTGGAAAACAAAATGGAGGGAAATATTCTTTTTGTGTTGTTACTTCTGACTAAGACAATCAAAATAACCTTACATTAACTTTTTTGAATTAAATTAGGTAGTCAAAGGGTTAAACATCCTCCGTACTATCCCGATTTCTTCCCATGCAATTTCCATGCTTCTGGAACCCTGACGAAAGACATTCGCGGGTGTCGATTTGCTTTGGACGAACAGGTGCACGCCTGGGTACAATCCTGTTTCTGTAGACAATCGCAGACATTTTTCGATGAAGGTATTGCCCGTCTTGTCCCACAGTGGGATAATTGTATTAACACTTAAGGCGAATGTTTTTTAAATAAAAAACTTTTTACTTGCCTTTTGCCATCTGTTCGTTTTCATTTGACTCTTACAGATTAATAATCATGGATGTGACAAATATTTGACTATTTTCTCCGAATGTGTCATGAATTACGAGGTTGTGACTAGCCAGATACCTAACAGCGCGGTAGAAATTAGATATTTAGTACATGGTAGATCGGTTGCATGTCCTTTGCTGTGACAGGCTGACGAGGTGACGAATCCAGTGATGAGACTGGCTGCCAGAAGCAGATCCAGCAACGCTCATGCTGATTTCAGTGTTTGTGGAGGTAAATTCCGTATTTGGCGTTTTTGTATTTATACTTGCATATTAAGAAAAATTGCAAATTTAGTACACTACTGGCCATTAAAATTGCTACACCACGAAGATGACATGCTACAGACGCGAAATTTAACCGACAGGAAGAAGATGCTGTGATATGCAAATGATTAGCTTTTCAGAGCATTCACACAAGGATGGTGCCGGTGGCGACACCTACAACGTGCTGACATGAACAAAGTTTCCAACCGATTTCTCATACACAAACAGCAGTTGACCGGCGTTGCCTAGTGAAACGTTGTTGTGATGCCTCGTGTAAGGAGGAGAAATGAGTACCATCACGTTTCCGACTTTGATAAAGGTCGGATTGTAGCCTATCGCGATGGCTGTTTATCGTATTGCGACATTGCTGCTCGCGTTGGTCGAGATCCAATGACTGTTAGCAGAATATGGAATCGTTGGGTTCAGGATGGTAATACGGAACGCCGTGCTGGATCCCAATGGCCTCGTATCACTAGCAGTCGAGATGACAGGCATCTTATCCGCATGGCTGTAACAGATCGTGCAGCCACATCTCGATCCCTAATTCAACAGATGGGGACGTTTGCAAGACAACAACCATCTGCACGAACAGTTCGACGACGTTTGCAGCAGTATGGACTATCAGCTCGGAGACCATCGCTGCGGTTATCCTTGACGCTGCATCACAGACAGGAGCGCCTGCGATGGTGTACTCAACGACGAACCTGCGTGCACGAATGGCAAAACGTCATTTTTTCGGATGAATGCAGGTTCTATTTACAGCATCATGATGGTCGCATCCGTGTTTGGGGACATCGCGGTGAACGCACATTGGAATCGTGTATTCGTCATCGCCATACTGGCGTATCACCCGGCGTGATGGTAAGAGGTGCCAATGGTTACACGTCTCGGTCACCTCTTGTTCGCATTGACGGCACTTTGAACAGTGGACGTTACATTTCAGATGTGTTACGACCCTTGGCTCTACTCTTCATTCGATCCCTGCGAAACCCTACATTTCAGCTGGATAATGCACGACTGCAAGTTGCAGGTCCTGTGCGGGCCTTTCTGGATACAGAAAATGTTCGACTGCTGCCCTGGCCAGCGCATTCTCCATATCTCTCACCAACTGAAAACATCTGGTCAATGGTGGCCGAGCAACTGGCTCGTCACAATACGGCAGTCACCAGTCTTGATAACTATGGTATCGTGTTGAAGCTGCATGGGCAGCTGTACCTGTACACGCCATCCAAACTCTGTTTGACTCAATGCCCAGGCGTATCAAGGCCGTTATTACGGCCAGAGGTGTGTGTTCTGGGTACTGATTTCTCAGGATCTATGCACCCAAATTGCGTGAAAATGTAATCAAAAATGGCTCTGAGCACTATGGGACTTAACATCTATGGTCATCAGTCCCCTAGAACTTAGAACTACTTAAACCTAACTAACCTAAGGACAGCACACAACACCCAGTCATCACGAGGCGAAAATGTAATCACATGCCAGTTCTAGTATCATACATTTGCCGAATGTATACCCGTTTATCATCTGCATTTCTTCTTGGTGTAGCAATTTTAATGGCCAGTAGTGTAAATGTAGTCAACCTCTGTAACATTGACATAATCATATTATTTGTAAGATTGTGTTTGAGACCAGCGTTGTTGGCCAGAGAGGTTACTTCATTTGAAGAGAGTAGCAGTGTGTGTTGGACAGTCTGGCAATGTGCTTGGTTTTGAACAGGATGGAAGCTGGCCTGCTGTATAGTGAAGGCAGCTTTGTGAAAAAAAGGACTTTTTTAATATGTTTTGAGGAAAGATATTGATCATATGAAATTATATTAATGGAAGAATGATAAAATCCAAATTTTAAAGGTAATCCATTTTCTTTATATTTTCAACTGTGCAGCTTTTTCATTGCTAGAACATTGCGCATGGTTGTACCTTGCCGTAGAAATTTTATAACGTAACTTATGGTTTTATCTTATAGTTGAAACAAGTGTCAAGGTAGACAATTGCACAAGAAGAGTAGCTAAGAAATATTTTTGCTAACTTGTCTAGGTGTGAGAACTTAATGAAAAGGTGTGTAGTTGTGATGGCTTAATGAAGCATAGTTAAACTTGGATTCCTTGTTCTCATTTATCAGCTATTAAAATTAGTTTCCCACTTTCATTTTTACGTTTATGACTGTGTTTTCATATCGCATTGCACATAGCACGTTGTGTACTGAGAAAATTTTTATGGAAACTGGTAAGATACCGTCTTGCATTGCACACTGCAAGACGGTAATTGAATTTTGATTTTTGACAGTCACAAGTTGTAGAGCAGACGAGCATGTTCACAGGTAGGCCAATAACTGTAATTACCATCAAAGTTCATGTCCATTGTAAAGCACAGTGATTGTCAGAATGTTTTTGTGAAATTGATAGCAGTGTCAGTTCTGAGGCTTAATACCAGTAGAAGATTTAACTGTAAAGTGAGTGCTATCTTGTGAATTTTCAAGTACTTTTATCAGAAATTCAGATGCGTTAATTTTTATGTTCATATGGTCTGTAATTGCAATAATAGTTCTGGTACAGTGACTGTTTGCAAGACTAAAGATAAAGATGAACAGTATTCAGGGCTAATATTTTAATCTGAGTCATTTGTTTTGAAGTCAGATGGCATATGTAAATTTCATTGAAAACGGGTTGCTTTCTCGCAGACGAATTGTTTGGTGTACCGGCTAGTCTGGATTTCGCATGGTGTAGCGTGAGCTTCCATGTTTCCGTTCAAAATTAAATTTTCACATGGTTTTTTTTTTTTGCCCTGCACCGAGATTTACATACTTTCATATCAAAATAGGTTTTTCACATTTCAGAGACAGTAACTGGACGCTAAAGAGCTTGAATTTAAAAATACATTCAGGTTCAGTAAAAAACAAATGATCTTGAACGACTAGAGATAGGACGTTCATATTCACAGGTCATGTTCTGCAGAAATGATTAGCATTAGAAACATGTCGGCCGGCGGGTTCAGTGTCAACATCGATATCGCGGTACGACACAACCAAACCGTAAAATGTGCCTGCGGCTCACTTTGTCGCTATAAACCGAAGTGTGACTTGAGCAGACGTAAAGGATGTTCCGCAGACGTATGCGCGAACCGTACCGTCAAATCAGTGAGTTTGAAAAAGGGCGCATTATAGACATGAGAGAATATGATGTATCCCCCTGGGAAATTGCTGCTCGTGTTGGACAAAGTGTTCCGACAGTGCAACGGGTGTGTGCAGAATGGCTAACGGAAGGCCGTAGAACACGACGAGATGGGTCAGGTCGCACCACCCAGACCACCCCCGAGGAAATCGACATCTCATCCTAATGGCATTAAAGGACATTTCTGCATCCTCCTGGGCCCTGGCGCAACAATGGAACAGTAACCCATCGTATACTATCAGGGGTGACAATCCGTCGCCGTTTATTACGTAATGGATTACGTGCACGTCGTCCACCTCTCCGCCTACCTTTGACGAATGTGGGGGAACATGTTAGATGGCAATGGTGCATGGAACGACGTCACTGGGGTCAGGATTGGCATCATATAGTGTTTTCGGACGAAAACAGTTTCTGTTTGTTCGAAAATGATGGCCGCATTTTGGTTTACCGCAGACAGGGGGAGCGGCATCACAGTGACTTCATTCACACAAGACATACAGAGCCAACTCAAGGCCTTATAGTGTGGGGTGCTATTGGGTACAACTATGAATCACAGTTTGTGCGTGTCCGGGGCACTGCGACCAGTGTGATCTACGTGAATGACATTCTGCGACCTGTAGCCATACACTTTCTTCACAACACCCCAGGCGCCATTTTTCAGCAAGACAATGCACGACTACATCTTGCTGCACGAACACGTGGCTTCTTGTTGTCGCAAGCCCCTCATATCCCAGTCTTTTCGCCAGTCGAAAGTGTGTGGAATAAGGTGGAACGAGGGATGCGGCGCTTTGCTCCAGTGCCAACCAGCATGAACGAACTTTGGAATCACGTGAATGCAGCACGTATGGCCATACTGCAGGAAGCCATTGGTGCCTCATACGCGTCGATACCATCACGCGTGGAACAAGTTACAGGGCGCTTGGCGGACCCTGTGCCTACTAGGCAACAGGTCACTTGCTGAACCGAGGTGACTGAAATGCTAATCATTTCTGCAGAACATACTAATGTACATGTCCTGTGAATATGAACGTCACATCTCTAGTCGTTCAAGGTGTTCTGTTTTTTTTCTGAACGTGGGTGTACACTGATACCACTACAATAAAGTTCTCGTAAAAACGCGTCGTTTTCAGTACGATTTACTGTGACGGGAAATGTGGCGTCAATCTACTATATCATTCCCCAATTTGAAACCGGAATTGGAAGAGGACGACGCGACGACGGGATACGGAAGCTAATCACGAGCTGCGAGGTCCGTGAAATGACCTTTTGCCAGCGATTTTGGGGACGCTGCCACACTGTATTTACGGACTTCTGCTTTGGACTGCGATTCGGATTGTTTTTGGCAGCTATTGGCTTCCTTTTTTGTTAATATTGGGACTTTTCGTCTGTTTTCCCTCTAAGCAACTGTGAGAGAAAATAACTAAAGACTGCATTTTCCAGTGATAAAAGTGCCTGCGAAACACAGTTTGTATGTGATTTATATTACAAGGTCGTCATTATTTTAATTCTCAATGTGCAAGAAAAACAGCATTTTTTTTCAAGGAAATAATTTTAGCCCTTTTCATAATATGAATAAATCAAACATTGATAATTTTTGTCAAGAGATTGTTGGGCCAACATGCGCCACCATGAAATGAGTAGTTTTGATAAAAGGGACTCATTCCTATAGTTGTAAAGTCATGGAATGTATCTGATATTTAATTCTAACAGTTTCTTAATCTGCTCCTAAAGGAGCGCGATTACGCAAAGTGGAGACTTTCATCGGTCCCTTTTTTTACTGTTAACGTGTAATGCCCCGTGGCCATCGAGGTCATTAGAGAGGGAGTTTGACAAGGTCGAGGGACGGAGTGGACCGTGACGTAGTTGGAGGAAGTTTTGCTACATTCTCGTAAAAGTGACTTACGAAAACCACAGGTCGGAACGATATTCCAGTTCGGATTCATCACGGAGCTACCTTACCCAAACTGGTTAATAATTAGGTTTCAGGTATGACCGATCTTCCAGAGATTGACACCCATCATGTTAGAGATGACCAATATCGGTACATATGCGACGGCATGCGTTACTTAATGTACACCAAAATACCGCGCTTAGAAAACGGAGGTCTTCCGGGACTCATAGATAGGGTTCTGTTGGGTTAGGGACCATTTGGACATCTAACAGAAGGATCGTTTTAGTGCCACTATCCTACAGTACAGGGACAAAGAATGAATATTACACACTTCCTCCTGCTCACGCAAACGGAGCACATCGATTGGTTCTTTTTGCATTTGATGTGGTCTACGGTAGGTCTTAAGGGTCTTATGGAGGCACTATTAGTTCATGAACCGTTCGTTGGAAAAAACCAAAAACGTTTTCTTACAGTTTTTTGCAAAAAAACAGAGCCGCAGATTCCAAGACAACTATGCACAACAAACGACTGAAATTCTTATAATTTATTCCTAAGATCCCGATCTGGAGCAACGATGAAAGCTTTCTTGATATCTTTATCCGTTTTCGAGATACAGAAGTTCATAGTTCTCCTACCTACACACGTAAGAAAGACACGTATAACACGGTGTGGTGCGAAAACGTAGTTTATGAAGAGACGTATCACGGATAAATATGCTGTTAAGCGTGTCAATCATCATCAAAGGGACCTGGGAACCCCATGTTGTAGTACTGAAGAACATGTGAAATTTTTGTGCACGAAAACTCTGGTCTGAGGTACAAACTTTAATTTTGCTTTATTTCAGCTTCGCATAAGTAAACTATCAAATTTTAGTCACCCATAAAGTTCTTTTCATACCATTAGCACGCCCTGCTGGGGCAGGGAAAAGAAGAGAACCAGCGGAAAAATGCTACTAACGGAGCGCAAAAAAGGCGAATATGCTCCTGTTTAAAGGGTTTGAATGTAGGGTGCCAGCTGCCTCATTCTTCCTCCTTCAGCACCTTAAAAAAAGTTCCGAAAAATTATGCCTTGGCGTCATATTCGTGCTTTTTTATGCTGAGAGAGAAGGAGACAATGCCAGTGGGAATGGAATAAAGAAAAAGTGGAAGCGGTTGAGAGTAGTGATAGTGAGAGACAGGATCTATGACAATGACAACGAGGAAGAGGACAGAAAACAGCAGTGGGAAGGAATGAAATACTAGCAGTAAGAGAGAACGGGAGGGAGACAGTATATAGTAGGACAGACCGAGGGAGAATGTTGACAGTGACAGCTAGAGAGACACAAATAAATAATGAAAATAAGTTGGGCTGAATGAGTAAGTGAGAATGTGCAGGTGAGAGTGGGTGGGTATGAGAGTTTCAGCGATGCACCAGTGGGTGTGAGGAGTAACAGTTAGGGGATCTTGTGGAAGTAAGATGTGAGTAGCACATTAAAAAGAGCGCGAATATGTTCGGTAGGTAGAATGAGGCAGATGATACCCCACTTTTCAGCCAGAGTCTTTCAAAAAGCAGCATATTCGCGTTTTTTTGCGCTCCAATAGGAACATTTTCCGTTGGTAACTTAACAGCTAATTTTTTATTTACCGAAAGGTACATACTAATACCTTACGGCTAGAATTATTTTGCTCAAGCCTATACTATAAAGTGGAGCCTGAAGAACTGTAAAAATTACAGAGGAATCAGTTTTGATAAATTAGGTACATGACTGTACCGGCGCATAACAGAGCCTAAGACTCGGTGTGATTAGAGAGAGATGGGAGACAACAGTAGATTTAAAATCTGTACGTATCGCATGGCCATCTGTTGCTTGGAAAATCAGACACAGCAACAACATATGAGAAATCTGGGAACCATCCACATCTTCACAGAATTAAAATAACCTTTAGGGATTAGCCAAAATTGAAAATGACAAATCACAAACAAGCAAAAGTTACAAATTCTCTAATATTTACACAAACGAATATTAAGGGGGCGATGTCACCTCTGAACAGATTCAAAAAGCAAAAAGAGTCGCTACAAAGTTGCTCTTCTTCACGTCCGCTTGAGACACACTAATGGCAAGATTACTACGACATTTTGCTTAATTGCCGGCCGTTGTGGCCGAGCGGTTCTAGGCGCCTCAGTCCGGAACCGCGCGACTGCTACGGTCGCAGGTTCGAATACTGCCTCGGGCATGGATGTGTGTGATGTCCTTAGGTTAGTTACGTTTAAGTAGTTCTAAGTTCTAAGGGACTGATGACCTCAGAAGTTAAGTCCCATAGTGCTCAGAGCCATTTGAACCATTTTGCTTAATAGGTTGTTGGTCCGCATTTGGAACGCAACACAGCCGAAATTGTGGGTGACATGGGTTCGAAAAGTTCTTGGTAGTTTTCTGGAGGTATGTGGCACGTATACGGGTCGCTGTTTTGTGGATGCAGAATTGGCACCTGATAGTGTCGTTGATTCACTCTAAGACAAAAAAAAAAAAATAGACGCATCACGAAGGAGTTATGTTAATGGTCACAAAACTGTAAACTTTGGCAGCTGATGGACACTGCATGCGAGTCCTCAGTGAGACAGTACCAATGCCTCGCAGACAGGCGCGTGAACAATGTACAGAGATGTCAGCATTTTGGAGAGGATGTATAGTTGGACGTAACGAAGCCGGCTGGAGTAATCGGTGAATCACTCGATATCTGAAGAAGAACACTATTCGACGATGTTGGCAGGAGTGGCTGGAGCATGGCCGAACACAGCGTCAAAGAAGGGAGCGGTCGCCTTCAAGAGAAGACAAAGTGTGGGCTGAGCAGTCGTCAGAGACGCTCAGAGCCCCGGATTCATCGTTATCATCTATACGACGTGCAATTGGTGCTCCTGTGTCCATAATGACCATTAATAGGCGGTTCACAGAAAGGGGGAAGAGCTAATCACTGACCTCTGTACACCATTAAGTCCTTTTGCAGTGGTGTAGGGCACTGCCACGGGGGAGGTTACCATGAGAAAAAGATTGAATAATCAACGAAGGGATAACGTCCTACGAGTCGGGGGGTGGAATGTCAGAACCTTGAACGTGGTAGGGAAACTAGAAAATCTGAAAAGGGAAATGCAAAGGCTCAATCTAGATATAGTAGGGTCAGTGAAGTGAAGTGGAAGGAAAACAAGGATTTCTGGTCAGATGAGTATCGAGTAATATCAACAGCAGCAGAAAATGGTATAACAGGTGTAGGATTCGTTATGAATAGGAAGGTAGGGCAGAGGGTGTGTTACTGTGAACAGTTCAGTGACCGGGTTGTTCTAATCAGAATCGACAGCAGACCAACACCGACAACGATAGTTCAGGTATACATGCCGACGTCGCAAGCTGAAGATGAACAGATAGAGAAAGTGTATGAGGATATTGAAAGGGTAATGCAGTATGTAAAGGGGGACGAAAATCTAATAGTCATGGGCGACTGGAATGCAGTTGTAGGGGAAGGAGTAGAAGAAAAGGTTACAGGAGAATATGGGCTTGGGACAAGGAATGAAAGAGGAGAAAGACTAATTGAGTTCTGTAACAAGTTTCAGCTAGTAATAGCGAATACGCTGTTCAAGAATCACAAGAGGAGGAGGTATACTTGGAAAAGGCCGGGAGATACGGGAAGATTTCAATTAGATTACATCATGGTCAGACAGAGATTCCGATATCAGATACTGGATTGTAAGGCGTACCCAGGAGCAGATATAGACTCAGATCACAATATAGTAGTGATGAAGAGTAGGCTGAAGTTCAAGACATTAGTCAGGAAGAATCAATACGCAAAGAAGTGGGATACGGAAGTACTAATGAATGACGAGATACGTTTGAAGTTCTCTAACGCTATAGATACAGCAATAAGGAATAGCGCAGTAGGCAGTACAGTTGAGGAGGAATGGACATCTCTAAAAAGGACCATCACAGTAGTTGGGAAGGAAAATATAGGTACAAAGAAGGTAGCTGCGAAGAAACCATGGGTAACAGAAGAAATACTTCAGTTGATTGATGAAAGGAGGAAGTACAAACATGTTCCGGGAAAATCAGGAATACAGAAATACAAGGCTGAGGAATGAAATAAATAGGAAGTGCAGGGAAGCTAAGACGAAATGGCTGCAGAAAAAATGTGAAGACATCGAAAAAGATATGATTGTCGGAAGGACAGACTCAGCATACAGGAAAGTCAAAACAACCTTTGGTGACATTAAAAGCAACGGTGGTAACATTAAGAGTACAACGGGAATTTCACTGTTAAATGCAGAGGAGTGAGCAGATAGGTGGAAAGAATACATTGAAAGCCTCTATGAGGGTGAAGATTTGTCTGATGTGATAGAAGAAGAAACAGGAGTCGATTTAGAAGAGATAGGGGATCTAGTACTAGAATCAGAATTTAAAAGAGCTTTGGAGGACTTACGGCCAAATAAGGCAGAAGGGATAGATAACATTCCATCAGAATTTCTAAAATCATTGGGGGAAGTGGCAACAAAACGACTATTCACGTTGGTGTGTAGAATATATGAGCCTGGCGACATACTATCTGACTTTCGGAAAAGCATCATCCACACAATTCCGAAGACGGCAAGAGCTGACAAGTGCGAGAATTATCGCACAATCAGCTTAACAGCTCATGCATCGAAGCTGCTTACAAGAATAATATACAGAAGAATGGAAAAGAAAATTGAGAATGCGCTAGGTGACGATCAGTTTGGCTTTAGGAAAAGTAAAGGGACGAGAGAGGCAATTCTGACGTTACGGCTAATAATGGAAGCAAGGCTAAAGAAAAATCAAGACACTTTCATAGGATTTGTCGACCTGAAAAAAGCGTTCGGCGATATAAAATGGTGCAAGCTGTTCGAGATTCTGAAAAAAGTAGGGGTAAGCTATAGGGAGAGACGGGTCATATACAATATTAACAACAACCAAGAGGGAATAATAAGAGTGGACGATCAAGAACGAAGTGCTCGTATTAAGAAGGGTGTAAGACAAGGCTGTAGCCTTTCGCCCCTACTCTTCAATCTGTACATCGAGGAAGCAATGATGGAAATAAAAGAAAGATTCAGGAGTGGAATTAAAATACAAGGTGAAAAGATATCAATGATACGATTCGCTGATGACATTGCTATCCTGAGTGAAAGTGAAGAAGAATTAAATGATCTGCTGAATGGAATGAACAATCTAATGAGTACACAGTATGGTTTGAGAGTAAATCGGAGAAAGACGAAGGTAATGAGAAGTAGTGGAAATTAGAACAGCGAGAAACGTAACATCAGGATTGGTGGTCACGAAGTCAATGAAGTTAAGGAATTCTGCTACCTAGGCAGTAAAATAACCAATGACGGACGGAGCAAGGAGGACATCAAAAGCAGACTCGCTATGGCAAAAAAGGCATTTCTGGCCAAGATAAGTCTACTAATATCAAATACCGGCCTCAATTTGAGGAAGACATTTCTGAGGATGTACGTCTGGAGTACAGCATTGTATGGTAGTGAAACATGGACTGTGGGACAACCGGAACAGAAGAGAATCGAAGCATTTGAGATGTGGTGCTATAGACGAATGTTGAAAATTAGGTGAACTGATAAGGTAAGGAATGAGGAGGTTCTATGCAGAATCGGAGAGGAAAGGAATATGTGGAAAACACTGATAAGGAGAAGGGACAGGATGATAGAACATCTGCTAAGACATGAGGGAATGACCTTCATGGTACTAGAGGGAGCTGTAGAGGGCAAAAACTGTAGAGGAAGACAGAGAATGGAATACGTCAAGCAAATAATTAAGGACGTAGGTTGCAAGTGCTACTCTGAGATGAAGAGGTTAGCACAGGAACGGAATTCGTGGCGGGCAGCATCAAACCAGTCAGTAGACTGATGACCAAAAAAAAGGGCACATTCGGCCTGGAATATCATTGACGGGTGTAGAATTGTCTTCAGTGATGAGTCTCGCTTCGAACTGTGCCCCAATGATCAGCGAAGACGTGTCTGGAGACAGCCTGGACAGTGGTGGGAGAGCAACCTGGTTGTCACCCTCCATATGGCAATCAGGAATGATGGTCTGTGATGCCATTTCTTTTTGTAGCCCTTTGTCATCCATGGCTCCCTTACAACTCAACGATACGTCGACCATATTCAAGAGTTTCTACTGCTTGTTTTCGTGCTTGCCAAACCCAACCTCGGCCAACAAGGTCGCCGGATATATCCCCAATTGAGTTCGTTTTGAGCACTATGGGCAGAGCTCTCCGACTAGTTTGGAATTTTTTGACGATCTAACTCGCCAATTGGTCAGGATTTGGCACGATACCCCTCAGGACGACATCCAACAACTCTATGACTCAATATCAGGAGGAATAACAGCTTGTATAAGGACCAGAGATGGACCAACGCGTTATTGTCTTGCTTAGTTTGTGGAGCTCGTCCTGTTGAATAAATCATCCAATATGTATGAAATTATAATCATTTGCTTGTCTCAACATGCACATCATAGGTACCGATTTCCGAACCATTCGGATAATTCTCCCATAGTGCGTAGTGGCCAAGACATCTACGTGAATTTAATATCATCCTCTTCAAACAATTGTAGCACGACCGTGGTCTCGCGACACGAGCAGCTATTTTCCTGGAAGAAGACGTCGCCGTCGGGGAGGACATGATGCGTAAAGGGATGTCCACGTGGACACAGCTGTCATGTCGATTACTACCACAGGGCCCATGGCTGCCCAGGTGTGTTTCCCATGGCGTAATACTGCTCCCACAGGTCAGCGATCGAGGAGTAATGCATGTTTTGGACAACAAAATGGTTCAAATGGCTATGAGCACTACGGGACTTGACATCTGAAGTCATCAGTCCCCTAGAAATTAGAACTACTTTAACCTAACTAACCTAAGATCACACAATCCATGCCCGAGGCAGGATTTGAACCTGCGACCGTAGCAGTCGCACGGTTCCAGACTGAAGCGCCTAGAACCGCTCGGCCACAACGGCCGGCTTTCGGACAACAGTTCGCCGAGATAACTACGTATACCGACTCGACGATCGACCTGGTGTGATAAGAATCTTAATTTATCTGACCGAGCGTCACGTTTCCATTGATCCACGGTCCAATCTCGATGATCCCACGTCCACTGCAATCATAACTGATGTCATCGTATCAATATGGAATACGTTGGGTGTCGTCCACTGCGGGGATCCATGTCCAGCAATGTGTGCTCAACAGTGTGCTCCTAAATACTTGTGCCTGCTACAGCACTGTACTCCGTCATCGGGTCTGCCACATATCTCCGTCTATCCCACGTTCTCTGGCGCGGCCTGAACGTCCGACACCTTGTCACCGACTCGCAGTTTCATCTCTTACAGGCTCTTTCCATATACAGGGTGTTTCACTAAATGTGTTTGCCTCTGTAAGTTACGAAGTAATAGGCTACGGAAATATTATTGCGGTAGGTTACACTGTCTGCGTAGCTATGGACATAGTTTATTGTGTTTTTATCCAAAGAGTTACAGCAAAAAGATACAATTTTTTTAAATGGAACAATAGTTGTTTCTATCATGCACTGGAAACAGTAACGCTAGCTATGTATACATCAATTTAAATTACATTCCTATCACTTTTAGTCTGAGAGCTACAACCTTTCAAAGTTTCAGGGGCTGATACCAAACATGCTACGCATAACGCAATGCGACTTTTGAATGTGGTGCGGCCGAGTTATAACATCGCCTTTGTCACGGAGCGAGAAGCTTCCTCGATGCTCTGTTAGACTGACGACTGTCGCCGCACACGGCCGTATACCCGACAGTTCGAGCCACACAAACAAACGGGGCTCAATACACCACAGTTACTGACATCGGATGAAGATGGCATACACAAACAATGGGTACGTTGACATGTTGCTGATCCTCGGCGAGTGCCGACACGATGCCACTGAAGCAGCCATGGCGTACGCTTTGAGATATCGTAGGCGAAGAGCTTCGGCAGCCATTACGTTCTTACGTGCCGAACAACGACTTCGGGGAACAGGCAGCTTGGTAATGCGCCACAGTAACAGACGAAGAACTGCGAGAAGTGAGGAGACGGCGGTGTTTGTTTTAGCTGCAGTACACCATGATCCCCATGTCAGCTTACGAGCCGTTGCTGCAGTCGCTGGTGTCAGTCTCACATCTGTGTGGCGTATAGTACACGGCCACAGGTTTCACTGACCCAGGAGCTGCATGGGATCGATTTCCGTGCGAGAGTTACATTCTGTGAATGGGCCATGCGTAATTTCACGCTAGAGTCTTTACATGGTGTTATGTTCTCTGATGAGTCCACGTTCACAAATTATGGTGCAGTGAATCGCCATAACGTGCACTACTGGGTCGCAGACAATCCTCGGTGGGTACGACCTGTCGACCGTCAACGTAGGTGGTCTATTAATGTATGGTGTGGAATCCTTGGGGATGAAGTCATCGGTCACACCACTTTCCAGGTACACTGACAGCTGAGTTATATCGCGCGTTTATAGTCGACAGTTTGGGTGGTCTCCTTGAACATGTGTGTCTACACACGGGAGTCCATATGTGGATTCAGCATAATGGTCACCTAGCCATTCTGCGCGTGCTGTTGTGGAAGAACTAAACAACAGATTTGCAGGAAGGTAGTTGGGGCGCCATGGTCCTCATTCATGGCCTGCAAGGTCTGCCGATTTAACACCATTAGGTTTCTTTTGGTGGGGATATCTAAAGGATCGTCACTGAGCCCACATCCCCAGATGATCTAAAACGGCGCAACGAGGACGCATGTTGCTCCGTGACACCGGCGATGTTACATCTAGTCCCCAGATCCTTTAGAAGGCGCATTGCGTTGTGCATTCAGGAACATGGACACACATTTGAACATCTCATTTAAATCAACTTCCCACCGCCAGAACATCCATCACCCACCAAACTGCCATGTACTATGTACAGCGTGTGATATCTGTCCCTGAAACTTTGAAGGGCTGTAGCTCCCAAACTAAAAGTGATAGGAATGTAATTTAAATTGATGTATACATCTACATCTACATCCATACTCCGCAAGCCAACTGACGGTATGTGGCGGAGGATACCTTGAGTACCTCTATCGGTTCTCCCATCTATTCCAGTCTCGTATTGTTCGTGGAAAGAAGGATTGTCGGTATGCTTCTGTGTGGGCTCTAATCTCTCTGATTTTATCCTCATGGTCTCTTCGCGAGATATACGTAGGAGGGAGCAATATACTGCTTGACTCTTCGGTGAAAGTATGTTTTCGAAACTTTAACAAACACCCGTACCGAGCTACTGAGCGTCTCTCCTGCAGTCTTCCACTCTAGTTTATCTATCATCCCCGTAACGCTTTCGCGATTACTAAATGATCCTGTAACGAAGAGCGTTGCTCTCCGTTGGATCTTCTCTATCTCTTCTATCAACCCTATCTGGTACGGATCCCACACTGCTGAGCAGTATTCAAGCAGTGGGCGAACAAGCGTACTGTAAGCTACTTCCTTTGTTTTCGAATTGCATTTCCTTAGGATTCTTCCAATGAATCTCAGTCTGGCATCTGCTTTACCGACGATCAACTTTATATGATCATTCCATTTTAAATCATTCCTAATGCGTACTCCCAGATAATTTATGGAATTAACTGCTTCCAGTTGCTGACCTGCTATTTTGTAGCTAAATGATAAGGGATCTATCTTTCTATGTATTCGCAGCACATTACACTTGTCTACATTGAGATTGAATTGCCATTCCCTGCACCATGCGTCAATTCGCTGCAGATCCTCCTGCATTTCAGTACAATTTTCCATTGTTACAACCTCTCGATACACCACTGCATCATCTGCAAAAAGCATCAGTGAACTTCCGATGTCATCCACAAGGTCATTTACGTATATTGTGAATAGCAACGGTCCTATGACACTCCCCTGCGGGACACCTGAAATCACTCTTACTTCGGAAGACTTCTCTCCATACACAGCTGGTGTTACTGATTCCAGTGCATGATATAAACAACTGTTGTTCCATTTAAAAAAATTGTATCTTTTTGCTATAACTCTTTGGATAATAACACAATAAACTATGTTCATAGCTCCGCAGACAGTGTAACGTTTCTTATGGTGACCTACCGCAATAAATATTTCCGTCGCCTATTACTTCGTAACTTACAGAGGCAAACACATTTAGTGGAACACCCTGTATGTTCTTGGCAGTAGCTCGTGTGCAGTTGACCAGCTTCGTTGGTTTTTCTGAGTATGCTCATTCCCAGTCGCCAGGCCATAGCAATCTACCCTTTAACAAAGTAGCTCATGTCAGTGGATTCCTCCATTTGCGGCCTATATAGTCGCTAGAATAATTCCCCATTCCTCTGCGCTGCACTTACACAGGGCGCTCAGAAACACTCCGATAAGGTTGTAAGGATGTTGCAGGATAGATTGCCCTGAGAAATAATTGTTAAGAAAAAATTCGACGCATTGCGCCGTTTTCGGGTTGATTAGCATTGAAGTTAGCTAATCAGACAGTTGCGCGCGCAAACGTAACCGGGCCGCCAGATACAGTTAGTATAAATTTCCTTTACTTTGCGTCCATGGTCACAAATATTTTGTCATCAGACTACCGGTTTCGGTCTATAATTACCACCTTCAAATCTGTTTTGTAAATACACGTCCTAATGTACTGGAGCCGTAGTGGCGTCGGCAAATGTGAAACACAAAATTACTACTTTAGGACATGTTTTTATAAAACAGATCTGAAGATGGTCATTATGGGCCGAAACCAGTAGCCTGACGACAAAAAATTTGTGACCTTAGACGTAAAGTAAAGGAAATGTATTCTATATTTGGGACACTGTTTTATTCGCGACCATGTCTCAGCTTGTGAAGATGCAGTTGGTGTCATAGTCTCCTAATCTCATAACGTAGATGATAGCGCATGAGACTGCTCAGCCTTTGGCTCGGGTTTGATTCTTACTACCATCCCATGTACAGTTTTTGTATCGCTCTCTTGGTCGGTTTAAGGGAACCAAACGAAGAACACGTTTCGCGACACAGTCTCTGGCGGTGCGCTTGAATTTGCGCGCGCAACGTTGATTGACTAATTACAACTATAACCAACTCGGAAACAGCGCAACTATCGAATTTTTTCTGAACAATTATCTCTCAGCCCAGCCTATCCTGCAACGTTCTTGCAACATATTCGGATTATTTCTGACTACTCTGTATACAGCTCTTAGCGCGTCACTTGCCCGCAGACATCAGGCGGCTTTCAGTATCGCGGAGTTTTGGCTCATCGGTGGATGCACCTGCATGATCTTATGAACTGGACGAGGAAAATCATTAATGTGGTTGCAGATTTACGACTCATACCTTCTTGCAACAGAAATGTGGATGGTACTACCTACGCGAGACGGCGAAATGAAGACGAATGTCGAAAACCGCGCTTAGAAACAATTGAAATCGGTTAGCTGGAACTAATGGGGAAGATCTAGATTCTGAAACACACACTACTGCAAACGCTAGAAATTTAAATGAAAATCAAATTTTGAAAATTATTTACAAAATTTAATTAATGGTGAAATAGTCTGTAGAAGAAGTCCGTAGTGTCTGGTGGATGAAATCGTAAGAAAATGCTTAAGAATGTATAACAGATAGTTAAATTTTTTCAATCTTTGTCCGATTTCTACGTTTATTACTGGAAATAATAGGAATAAAAAACCAAATATCGGTTATTTCAAAAACAGGGTATTTTGAGCCGTTTTAACAGTCAGATTAAAATTTCATTGAAAAAAAAAACAGATATAACCAAAAACCTGCTGTTTCAGCGATAACCGCCATTCCTAAGATTTATTGGAAAAATGCTCGACAGATGTAGTCCACTTGCAAAACACTCCTTCTACCAGTATCTGAATACAGCTAGTCAATCTGAGATGCGTCCCAGGCAGCTTTGATAGAGGAAATAAGTTCTGCAGCAGAGCAACGCGTTTTGTCACAGGTTCATTTAGTCTATCTCCAGTGGCACACGCTGCAAGAGAGGTGTTCTGTATCGCGATGTGATGCACTGTTTAAGTTCCGTGAGCGAACGTTCCTAGAAGAGTTTACCAGTATATTGCTTTCTCCTACTTATATCTCGCGAGAAGACCACGAAAATAAAACCAGGGAGATTAGAGGCTTATCTACAGTCATTATTCCCGCGAACAATTTGCGACTGGAACTGTAAAAGGGAGAAGTCACAGTGGCAAAAAGAAGAATGGAATATACGAGGTCTGTTCAAAAAATTCCGGAACATTTGTAATTTCGCGCCAGTCTTGTGTTGGAACGAAATGTGGTTGGCATCTCTGCGCACGCCTTTGTTTAATGTGTAACTGCCGGAAGTTTCATTGTTTTATGCCTGTTAGTTGTTTTTCAGTGCTGTATTGAGTAGAACGTCGTGTCGCACAGTTTGCGAATTTCGAGATGGCATAGTTAGAGGAGCACTGCTTCCGCATTAAATTTTGCGTGAAGCTCAAGAAAACCTTCAAAGAGAGACACCAAATCATGCGGGACGCCTACGGTGATGAGTGCTTAAGCCGCACTCGGTGTAAGGAATGGTTCACAAGGTTTAAAAATAGCTGGACGGAAGTGAATGATGACCATCGTTAAGGAAGCCCTTCGACGTCTATCGACGATGCTCATGGCAGGAACGTCAACGAAACTGTGCACGTCAATCGAAGACTCACTGTCCGAGACATTGCAGAAGAGTGTGACATTTCAGTTGGATCATGTTATGAAATTCTAGCACCGCATCTTGGAATGTGTCGTTTTGCCGCCAAGTCCGTTTCCCAGCTCATTAGTAAAGACCTGAAAGACCTTCGGCTCACAATCTGTGAACAGTTTTTTATCTCGCAAATGAGAATGACATGTTCCTTAACAGAATCGTAACTGGCGTTGGGCTATGGGACTACAGCCATGATGTTGAGACCAGGGTTCAGTCTTCCCAGTGAGTTGGGAAAGGTTCTCCAAGGCCAAAAAAAGCTCGTCAGATCCGGTCAAATCTGGAAGCCATGCTGATAATTTTCTTTGAGTTTGAACTACTAATTCATCGTGAATTCGTGCCACAGGGACAAACTGTTAATCAATGGTACTATCGTTACGTGTTGTGGCGCCCGCGAGAAAATTTGAGAAGGAAATACGGCCTGAAACGTGGCGAGACAATTCATGGCTTTTGCATAACAATAACGCACTCGCACATTCATTTTTGTTGGTGCATGATTATTGGAAAAAATTTAAAAAAAGTGTGCTGCCTCATCCTCCGTACTTTCGAGGCCTGGCCCATGTGAACTTTTTCTTATTTCTAAAGTTGAAAACTCCGTTATTTGCAGCGATAAATGAGATGAAAGAAAATTAGTAGATAGCGTTTCGCGTGACCCAGCGAGAGGCGTACCAAGGCTGCTTCCAGAACTGGAAACGGCGCTGGGAGCGGTGTATCTGGTGAGGTAATGGACGAGTTGTGGCCCCCTGAAAATATTCTAAGTTCGGAATTGGCGTGGCCACGCTGGGGCATCTCGGCGGGCCGCGGCTCAGCGCGGGCCCGTGGTGCCGAACGTTAGGCGGGGTCTGGAAATTCCATGATGACGCTGTGTCGATGAAGGAGACATGCCGGGAGTGCCAAAGATGGTGGACTACTTATATTTTATTTAATTGCTGGACCATCGACTCCAATAAGTGTTTTACAGTAATAAAGGGGATTCTTAAAGGTACTTCTGTTATCGTACTCATCATGTAAAGTAGTTAAAAAGGTACCTGCAGAATTTATGTAATTGCAATCTTTCATTTATAAATGTCTATGTGACGTTCAAAATTCGCAATTGCCGAGTGATAGGAACCTTCGACGATTCGATTCGTGTGTATATTCATATTCTATACTGTAGACTCAACAGTATTTGGCTTTTAATGCGGCAACTACGTATCCCAGCCCCTAGACAATGAAACCAGCACAAACTTTTAATACACTACTGGCCATTAAAATTGCTACACCAAGAAGAAATGCAGATGATAAATGGGTATTCATTGGACAAATTGCCCATGCAGCTTCAACACGATACCACAGTTCATCAATGACTGGCGTACTGTGACGAGCCAGTTGCTCGGCCACCATTGACCAGACGTTTTCAGTTGGTGAGAGATCTGGAGAATATGCTACCCAGGGCAGCAGTCGAACATTTTCTGTATCCAGAAAGGCCCATACAGGACCTGCAACATGCGGTCCTGCATTATCCTGCTGAAATGTAGGGTTTCCCAGGGATCAAATAAAGGGTAGAGACACAGGTCGTAACACATCTGTAACGTAACGTCCACTCTTCAAAGTGCCGTCAATGCGAACAAGAGGCGACCGAGACGTGTAACCAACAGCACACCATACCATCACGCCGGGTGATACGCCAGTATGGCGATGACCAATACACGCTTCCAATGTCCTTCCACCGCGATGTCGCCAAACACGGATGTGACCATCATGATGCTGTAAACAGAACCTGGATTCATCTGAAAAAATGACGTTTTGCCATTCGTGCACCCAGGTTCGTCGTTGAGTACACCATCGCGGGCGCTCCTGTCTGTGATGCAGCGTCAAGGGTAACCACAGCCATGGTCTCCGAGCTGATAGTCCATGCTGCTGCAAACGTCGTCGAACTGTTCGTGCAGGTGGTTGTTGTCTTGCAAACGTCCCCGTCTGTTGACTCAGGGATCGAGACGTGGCTGCACGATCTGTTACAGCCATGCGGATAAGATGCGTGTCATCTCGACTGCTAGTGATACGAGGCCGTTGGGATCCAGGATGGCGTTCCGTATTACCCTCCTGAACCCACCGATTCCATATTCTGCTAGCAGTCATTGGATCTCGACCAACGCGAGCAGCAATGTCGCGACACGATAAACCGCAATCGCGATAGGCTACAATCCGACCTTGATCAAAGTAGGAAACGTGATGTTACGCATTTCTCCTCCTTACACGAGGCATCACAACAACGTTTCATCAGCCAACGTCGGTCAACTGCTGTTTGTGTATGAGAAATCGGTTCGAAACTTTCCTCATGTCAGGAAGTTGTCTGTGTCGCTAGCAGCGCCAACATTGTGTGAATGCTCTGAAAAGCTAATCATTTGCATATCACAGCATCTTCTTCCTGTCTTCCTGTCGTCATCTTCATGGTGTAGCAATTTTAATGGCCAGTAGACTGAGTCTGAGGGTACGTAGTTGAGGGCCAATCACCACATTTTCTATTTCAAAGCCCGCAATCTATTGTGGAGGAGAGTATTTCGAAGGAGGCTATCTTCAATAAGTAAAGGGTAAGTGTAGAAAAAGTTTGTGGTCAAAGTTCCGGAATTTTGTGAGTTGGTCTCGTATGCGAAACGCCATTGTATTGTCAGTCACTGTTCCGTTGGATGCTTGTACGATATGTCAGGAGTTGTATATACAGGTTATTAACTTAATTTGTATCTAAATAGGGCTGTATGATGACTGTTTACAGAAGAAGTCACGTAATCGATTATACTTTTGCACTAATTAAGCAGAAAATTTCAAAGTAAAAATTCTTCTCTAATCTATGACCTTACCATAAGCCACATTTTCCCTTTCGAGTCTAGGTTTGCTCTCTCGGAGGTATTCAGTATAATTGAGTAAAATATAAAAGATTAGGTAGAATATTGCTTACGATACGTCTGACACGCCCATCGCGGACGCATCCTTTGGCGGGACCAGCCCGCATTCTACGCCCATACCCTCCAATCATACCCGCCCACGCTACGCTAAATTCTTCCGCCTGACTCATGCAGTTCTGTCACCTCCAAATGGAATTGCAGTGACGCAGTCACTGCCCTGTGGATAAATTTACTGCCTCACCAACACAGTTAGACCGCAATAGACCGGTGATGCTGGATTGTAACATATCACAAAAAAAGAAACATTAATGATCACACTTTGTGTTAATGTCAGTTTTAAATAGGAGTAATGTAGCACATTTAAGGTGCCCATACGTCAGTCTGTAATAACAAAAAGAACCTGTATAGGATCACTTTGTTGTTGGTCCGTCTGTCTGTCTGTCTGGTAATGAGAGTTCTTCCCTTTGTCCTGTAACCATGAAATTTGACAAGAATCGAGATTTCACAGAACAAGTAAACGACAAAAATCAGAAAACTGTTAATCTGTAATTATTACTATTAACATTAATTCCCCATTAAGGAGAGAAAAAACAATAATTTTTAATGACTTTTTTGTCTCCTTTTCTTTTTTCATCTCAAAAGCCCCTCATATATTCACTGTGTTTCTTCATCCTCTCTTCTGTCCACTTCTATCCTGTTTTCTCCTCTGTGGGCGTTTGCTGCAATTTCTGTTTTTTGTTGTGTATTTTTTCCTGTCTGTCATGTCTTCTGCGGAGACGTTCAGTTTCACTATTAACATTAATTCCCCATTAAGGAGAGAAAAAACAATAAATTTTAATGACTTTTTTGTCTCCTTTTCTTTTTTCATCTCAAAAGCCCCTCATATATTCACTGTGTTTCTTCTTCCTCTCTTCTGTCCACTTCTATCCTGTTTTCTCCACTGTGGGCGTTTGCTGCAATTTCTGTTTTTTGTTGTGTATTTTTTCCTGTCTGTCATGTCTTCTGCGGAGACGTTCAGTTTCTTGAGGTCTTCCATGGTTTCCTTTACCTAGATGGTTTTCACTGTATTAGTTATCACTATGTTAAAAATTTTCTTGGTCAATCTGTTTCCGTTCATCCTATGTATATGTCCGTAGAACTTCGCCCTGATGTTGTCTGTAATCGTCTCTGTCTGTTGGTACAGTTCTTTTGTCAGTCTCTTTATCCAGATACCCTCTTTCTAAACTGGCCTGTAGATCTTTCTGAGTATTTTCTCTCTTGTTTTTCCATCTCCTTAATTTTCGTTCTTCCCTTGATTACTGTTGTTTCTGATGCATACAAGACCTCTGGTAAGACAACTGTACTGTGATGTCGTAATTTGGCATTGATGGAAATACTTCCTTTGTTGTAATGGTTCATTTCAAGTTTGTGTGCTTTTTGTAGTTTTGTGATCCTTTCTCCATTGGATGTTGCGTTCAGTCCTGTTTTCTGTATAGTCTCTCCCAGGTATTTGATGCTATCTGGTTTAGTTATCTGTCTACACTTAGTTTCCAGTGGGTGTCTGTCTGTGGATTTTGTGTCCATGTATTGCGTTTTTTCATATGAGATTTGTAGCTCTGTTTCTCGATGGGATTTCATGTAGTGTCTCTAGAGCTTCCTGGTTTCTTTTCTGTTATTTGTTATGATGGCTATATCACCGGCAAACGCCAGACATGTTGACGATTCTATCCTTGTGCCTCCCCATCTTCACCCCTTTCACTCCTTTGTCCTATGTTCTGATTATTTTCTACAAAACCGAATTAAATAGAATGGGTGACAGCCCATATCTGTTCCTCACTCCTGTCTTGATTTCGAATGGTTCCGAGATCTCTTCCATAAATTTCGCTTTGAATGTTGTATTTGTTGATGTTTCCTGGATTAGCTTCCTGGTTTTGTTGTCCATCTTCATTTCTTCCAGTGTCTTGAAGAGTGTTTCTTTATCTATCTATGGATAATCTGTAACTATACAACACGACATAAATTATTTTTCAATTTGTCATCCGACTTCGAAGTTGAAATCAAATCATTCTAGAAAGTCTTGGAATTCCTGGGACCGATATTTCTGCAGTGTCACCGTCGACAACAGGAAAAAAATCGAGATTCTCGATTTCTGGATTGTATGATGTGTCCATACTGGATCCATATATAAGTTTGTATGGAAGCCTCAGTGCGCAAGTCCTACTCGGAACTGGCCAATTTTTTCTTCTAATATTGGGATTATCGGATGCAGCGTTGGTTTTGTACTGGTAGATGTGCAGAATTGAATACGTGTCCCTACTGCATTTTACTCTTAAATTTTGCAGAGACAATTCAATAATTTTTAAAATTATTTGCAGATTTGTTGTGCTTCATTAGAATACTTGTGGCATCTGCAGGAGGAATTAATTCTTATGGATGTATATGAACTGTAAGGTTCCGTACACATTTGAGAAAGAACATGATTCTAATGTTAAACCTTACGGAATACCATCAGTGGGTCCCACCATACTATTCCCCCCTCTTCCCCCCACCCCATTTGGATTAGAAAAACAATATCCTGCTATAGTTGTTACATCATGTAACATAACATTTCACTTTCTTTCTGTTAAGCGTGACTTGAATCACAACTTTAATTCAATAAAACATGAATTTTTCCCAACAATGTATTGGTTTTTCACAGTCAAATACCTTGTATAGGCCACAGATATTACCAAATAGTCCTCTTTTATTATTATTATTTAACGCTTGTAAAATTTGATGAGTGAATGTGTATATGAACGACCAGTTAACGAATCCTCCTGAAATCCAAACTGTAATTTACGAAAAAGTTGGACACTATTCCAGTGCAACCAACTTTGTCGGAATCCTGATGGTATTACATCGCTTGCCTCAGGCGCAGGTAAACTTCAAGAAATTCTGGAAGAACTTATGGAAGCAAGTTTGAAAGTTGACCCTAAAATCAATTATTATGACACTAAAATTATGTATAACCGACACATCAAAAAGCAAACTCTTCAAAGTAACAACCAGTTGATGAGTTTTATATTCAGAACTATTGTAGACAACAACTGGATGCGCAGTTTTCAAACTATACTTGATGTTTATGACACTCACGACGGAGAAGTGTGTTTGAGTTAACTTTCTAGCGGCTTGCCATGGCCGCAACATTAACAAATAATCCCCATATTTATCGCACTTTTACGCTGTAATTTCTTGTTACATCTGCAAAAGAGCTCTATCACTGTATGTTTTTTCTACAGTTTCTTATTATAGCGCATAAAAACACCATATAACAATTTAAAAAACGTAGTTAATGTGTGTGGTCTTAACGATATAGTGAAAATGCGATTTTTATGAACTCTTGTTCACTTTCCGTAAAGGTGAAAAGATATTAAAACTATTATTAATGATGCTACAGTTATTTGAGATGAAAGACTTATGTGCATCATCCAGTAAAACAAACATAATCATAAAAGATAAAACAAAGATCAGTGACATCGTGGACAGTTTGCAAAGATGTAGACTGGTATGGTGCGGGCGTCTGGAAGAGGGAAGGCGCCCTTTACAATTCTAGAACTGCCTCTAGAAGATGAAGTGAAGACTGAGAACAACGCAGAGCAGCAGTACAAGAAGGCTGTAAATTACTTGCAGAAATTCATTATTAGTTTTTACGCATGACACCTAACACGGAACAAATGAAGTATTTGTTCTGTGGTCAATATTCCTAGGTGAAACTACGTCTATAGAGGTGCTGCATAGAATTTCAGTTTTACATTTTTTCCATTCGCATTTCTAAATGACTTTAAATGAATCCTGGCGTAGTTATTTTGAAAAGACCTCAACCGAATTCCTGCTCCACCCCTGTACAGATCGAGTGAGTGTGGTTGGAATACTGTGACGGATACAAATTTATCATTCATTACAGGGACTTGCAATACATAGCCTACTTTGAAAACAGTATAAGTTATAAAAGTAGATGCAGTTTGGTGGAAGAATCTTTAAGTACCGTTGTTGCAAATAACAAATTATGGTGGTGATATTACTGTTATAAAACAGCAATAAAGTGAAGAAAGAATTCCAAGTTCACTGCGGTGAAATGACACCAACCATTTCACATCGTCTCCGACGTCCGGGCGTTAAAGCAACAGTAAGAATAAGTGGGTGGACTACCGATGAAAGATCATACACTACTGACTATAAATGATTCCCACTACAGATACCGATGCCTTAAAATAAATCTTGAAAAGACACCTTGCGCCTAGCCACGCGGAACCAGTCGTTGCAGACCACAACAAATCTTAAGCGACCAATTGTTCTGGGAGTCACATTTGCCCGGAATCCGGCCTTAACCCACTTAGTTATCTAGAGTAGCACGTCTTTGCTCTCCGAATGGTAATGCTGAGGTGAGAATTCTAATCCTGAATTTTTTCTGACTTAACCAAATGAAATGACTAAAGGAAGATTAGAGATCAGCGGCACATCGAAATCGAGGTCATTAGAGGCAGGGAACTAGCTTAGATGGGCAAGGCGCTTTTGTTTAGTCCGAAATTGTCTGGCGAAAATGCGCAAAAGCTGAATCAGGTTTCATCGTTTTTATTGTTTCTTCCTACCGTCAGCAGTGAAATTTTATATCTAGGTACTGTATTTTCTACAATGGAAATCAAACATTGAACCTATCACTGGTTCCCACAATTTATCTTTCGAACTAGTTGAAAGTTACAACGTCTGGTTATAGCTTTCAGTGAGCTGTTCCGTTTAATCCTATTTCAATTTGATATTTAACTACATAATGTTCACGAGTTTTGTCGATTGTTGATCAACATTTTATTGTAGGTTTTCCAATTAAATTGGGATAGGATCGTTACGTTGCAGCTTCTATATTTTCGATGTGCCATCTCATTAGCTGTTTAGTTTTCATTCTAAATTGACGACGATTGTTGGGTCTCCCATGCATACCCAGTGTTGCTCGTCATATGACGTGGGGTATGTGGTTAACCTCCCATTACAGCTATGTTTGAGATATACCGTTATAGTAGAGGGCAAATGTAATGGTTATATGTTTATAACTACACTGAAGAGCCAAAGTAACTGGTACACCTGCCTAATATCGTGTAGGGCCCCCGTGAACACGACGACGCATGGACTCTGCTAATGTTTGAAGTAGTGCTGGAGGGAACTGACGCCATGAATCCTGCAGGGCTGTCCATAAATCCGTAAGAGTACGAGGGGGTGGAGATCTCTTCTGAACAGCACGTTGCAACGCATCCCAGATATGCCCAATAATGCTCATGTCTCGGGAGTTTGGTGGCCAGCGGACCCACTCAGTAGCAATGTTGAACGTGTGGGGTGTCACATTGTCCTGCAGGAATTGTCCAAGTCCATCGGCATGCACAGTGGACATGAATGGATGCAGGTGATCAGACAGGATGCTCACGTACGTGTCACCTGCCTGAGTCGTATCTAGCCGTATCAGGATCCCATATATCACTGCAACTGCACACACCCCACACCACTTCAGAACAGTCCCCCGCTGACATGCAGCGCCCACGCATTCATTAGGTTGTCTCCATACCCGTACACGTACATCCACTGGATACAATTTGAAACGAGACTCGTCCGACCACGCAACATGTTTCCAGTCATCAACAAAATGGTTCAAATGGCTCTAAGCACTATGGGACTTAACATCTGAGGTCATCAGTCCCCTAGACTTACAACTACTTAAACCTAACTAACCTAAGGACATCACACACATCCATGCGACCGTAGCAGCAGCGCGGTTCCAGAGTGAAGCGCCTAGAACCGCTCGGCCACAACGGCCGGCAGTTATCAACAGTCAAGTCGGTGTTGACGGCCACAGGCGAGGCGTAAAGCTTTGTGTCGTTCAGTCATCACGTGCGCACGAATGGGCCTTCGGTTCCTAAAGCCCAGCCGGCCGGAGTGGCCATGCGGTTCTGGGCGCTACTGTCTGGAGCCGAGCGACCGCTACGGTCGCAGGCTCGAATCCTGCCTCGGGCATGGATGTGTGTGATGTCCCTAGGTTAGTTAGGTTTAATTAGTTCTAAGTTCTAGGCGAGTGATGACCTCAGAAGTTAAGTCGCATAGTGCTCAGAGCCATTTGAACCATTTGAACCTAAAGCTCATATCGATGATGTTTCGTTGAATGGCTCACGCGCTAATACTTGTTGATAGCCTGGCATTGAAAACTGCTGCTGTTTGCGGAAGGTTTGTACTTCTGTCAAGTGGAACGATTATCTTCAGTCGTCATCGGTACCCTGCCGTTCTTGCAGGTTCTTTTTCCGGCAGCAGCGATGTCGGAGATTTGCTGTTTTACCCGATTCCTGATATTCACGGTACACTCCAGAAATGGTCGTACGGGAAAATCCCCACTTCATCGCTACCTGGGAGACGCCGTGTCCCATCGCTCGCGCGCCAACTATAACACCACGTTCAAACTCACTCAAATCTTGATAACCTGCCATTGTAGCAGCAGTAACCGATCTAACAATTGCGCCACCCACTTGTTATCTTATATAGGCGTTGCCGACGGCAGCGTCGTATTCTGCCCGTTTACATATATCTGTATTTGAATGGCTGGCCGGAGTGGCCGTGCGGTTCTAGGCGCTACAGTCTGGAGTCGAGCGACCGCTACGGTCGCAGGTTCGAATCCTGCCTCGGGCATGGATGTGTGTGATGTCCTTAGGTTAGTTAGGTTTAATTAGTTCTAAGTTCTAGGCGACTGATGACCTATATGAGATATAAAGAGACAGGAACTGTCGTCGAAGACATGCCTCGCTCAGGCCACCCAAGGGCTACTGCTGTAGTGGATGACCGCTACCTATGGATTATGGTTCAGAGGAACAGTGACAGCAACGCCACCATGGTGAATAATGCTTTTCGTTCAGCCACAGCACTCACTGTGCGCAACTTCACTCCCGACGTTCATGGCGAGATTCAGCTTTTCAACCACGACACCATGCAGCGCCGTACAGATGGTCCCAACAACATGGCAAATGGACCGCTCAGGATTGGCATCACGTTCTCTTCAGCGATGAGTGCCGCATAGGCCTTCAACCAGGCAATCGTCGGAGACGTGTTTGGAGGCAACCCTGTCAGGCTGAACACATTAGACACACTGTCCAGCGAGTGCAGCAAGGTGAAGCTTCCCTGCTGTTTTGGCATGGCATTATGTGGGGCTGATGTACGCCGCTGGTGGTCATAGAAGACGCCGTAACGGCTGTACGATACGTGAATGCCGTCCTCCGACCGATAGTGCAACCATATCGGCAGCATTCTGGCGAGGCATTCGTCTTCATGGGCGCCACCATCGTGCACATCTTGTGAATGACTTCCTTCAGGATAACGACATCGCTCGACTAGACTGGCCAGCATGCTCTCCAGGCATGGATCCTATCGAACATGCCTGGGATAGATTTAAAAGGGCCGTTTATGGACAACGTGACCCACCAACCACTCTGAGGGATCTACGCCGAATCGCTGTTTGAGGAGTGGGACAATCTGGAGCAACAGTGCCTTGATGAACTTGTGGATAGTATCCCACGACGAATACAGGCAAGCATCAATGCAAGAGGACGTGCTACTGGGTATTAGAGGTACCGGTGTGTACAGCAGTCTGGACCACCACCTCTGAAGGTCCCGCTGTGAGGTGGTACAACATGCAATGTGTGGTTTTCATGAGCAATAAAAAGGGCGAAAATGATGTTTATGTTGATCTCTGTACTGGTTCCGGAACTCTCGGAACCGAGGTGATGCAATTTTTTTATGTGTGTATATTTGAGTGCTCTTACTTTCCTCTCAATTACTTATTTACAGTGTGAAATGCATTTGTAAGATGGTATGACGTACACGTCTATAGTTGAACGTCGACTTTACTTGTGTAACTATTTTCCGACTCAGGGGCTGCAGTGTATTGAAAGAAATCGTAACAAAACAAACGACCCGGAAAAAAATCGCGTTGAAATTCTGAGGGAGAAAAAGTCAATAATATTTTCAAGAGCTCTAACCCGTGTCATGAGTACAGGAACATAAATTTCTGCAAGGTGAATTTGCATTCTTTTATCAACTGGTCTAGAAATCTGTGGCAATGGCTCTATGTGCAGAAATACTGTCGTAAAAAAGACCTAATCCTCGTGGCATAATTACTTGCCGATTATTTGTATTGCACCAATTTTTATCGGCCATTACGGAGACGATCCTGGTTTTGCTTGACCCTACATCAAATTACAGATTTAGTCGTATAAATTAAACTGCAGCGAAGAGTTGGAACTACCGAGCGAGTGAGTTGGCGCAGTGGTAAAGGTATTCTGAGTTTCCTTCAAATTAACGCAATCGTATTCGGGATGATACGGTAAATATGGCACGTTCCAGTCCCTTCCGTATCTAGTCCATCTGAAGTAGCTCTCCATCACTAATGATCTCAATGGTATCGTCAGGTTCAATTTTGTTCCCTCAGAACACTCTGTGCCCACAACCTGACTTATTTTCTACACAAATATTTTCACTGGCCGATAGTGCCAATAATACTATTAACCCAGTTAAGGATCTAACAACTAATCTCGATTTCTTCATCTCATTTTTTCGTATTACATCTATTCGAGAAGTGAACACAATGAGGGAAGAAACCGAATATTAACTCTATCCTCCCCCGCCATGCACCCTCCCCCCACACGCTCGATTCATTTCCCGTTGAATGATGGATTTAGCACTATTAAATACTTTTAGTATCAAAGTTTAGAATAATGCGGGAAGTCAATAACAACTGGCCTGTAACAACAAAACTGTAAAGTACAGTGAACCTGTCTGCTTACGTCTAAGAGAGGGCAGTTGTTGAATCTGATCTACCTTCTCCTGGTAGGGGAGGCTGGGCTACGGCATTCTGTTGATTTCTGCGGAAAGTGTGCTGTTTACTGATCAGGCACATGTCGCGCCTTAGGACGGAATTCATTACAAGGAAGTTGTGGCCGGGCGTAAAGTGCCGAGGCAAAAGTGTGGTTTTACGACGGCACTCCAGGCGATGATAATGTTCTGCGTCGTAAGGCGGCGATCCGCTACGTGCTAGCGTTAAGCTTAAGTCGCGTGAATATTCTGTTGAATGTTTGAGATCGTAACAAAGTATGATCAAGAAAAACTTGGTGAACATTAATAATCAGAAATTACACGACACCACATCAGACATTTCAGTGGAGTTACGTCGCAGCGACACAAGAGGAATTAGTAGGTGCGATTACAAGCGTTGACCACCGACTACTACGAATCTCTTTCTACGCACACTGACGCTAGGAACAACGTTGGTGAGACGATTCAGAAATGAAATTAAGCTTATAGCAATAATAGGGATCGGCGCTCTCTCATGCAACCGTCAAAATGATTTCTTGCCATGCAAAATGTCGTGTGGCACTGGTGGTCAGGATATCTCAGCGGGTGGGTTCAGCCACCTGAGATAAAGGGTGTTCTTTCTCCGCATACATTGACTCCTATCCTGGCGGTTATCTGAGAGTTGTGTCGTATGTATATTTGTATAGTGCAGGTGAGTGTAATGGGTGCGTGTATGGAGTAGCGTTATACACTACTGGCCATTAAAATCGCTACACCACGAAGATGACGTGCTACAGACGCGAAATTTAACCGACAGGAAGAAGATGCTGTGATATGCAAATGATTAGCTTTCCAGAGCATTCACACAAGGTTGGCGCCGGTGGTGACACCTACCACGTGCTGACATGAGGAAAGTTTCCAACCGATTTCTCATAACAAACAGCGGTTGACCGGCGTTGCCTGATGAAACGTTTTTCTGATGCCTCGTGTAAGGAGGAGAAAGGCGTACCATCATTTTCCAACTTTGATAAAGGTCGGATTGTAGCGTATCGCGACATTGCTGCTCGCGTTGGTCGAGATCCAATGACTGTCAGCAGAATATGGAATCGGTGGGTTCAGGAGGGAAATACGGAATGCCGTGCTGGATCCCAACGGCCTCGTATCACTAGCAGTCGAGATGACAGGCATCTTATCCGCATGGCTGTAACGGATCGTGCAGCCACGTCTCGATCCCTGAGTCAACAGATAGGGACGTTTGCAAGACAACAATCATCTGCAAGAACGGTTCGACGACGTTTGCAGCAGCATGGGCTATGAGCTCGGAGACCATGGCTGCGGTTACCCTTGACAGGAGCTCCTTCGATGGTCTACTCAACGACGAACGTGGGTGCACGAATGGCAAAACGTCATTTTTTCGGATGAATCCAGATTCTGTTTACAGCATCATGATGGTCGCTCCGTGTTTGACGACATCGCTGTGAACGCACATTGGAAGCGTACATTCGTCATCGCCATACTGGCGTATCACCCGGCGTGATGGTATGGAGTGCCATTGGTTACACGTCTCTGTCACCTCTTGTTCGCATTGACGGCACCTTGAACAGTGGACGCTACATTTCAGAAGTGTTACGACCCGTGGTTCTACCCTTCATTCGATCCCTGGGAAACCCTATATTTCGGCCAGATAATGCAGGACCGCATGTTGCAGGTCCTGTATGGGCCTTTCTGGATACAGAAAATGTTCGACTGCTGCCCTGGGCAGCACATTCTCCAGATCTCTCACCAACTGAAAACGACTGGTCAATGGTGGCCGAGCAACTGGCTCGTCACAATACGCCAGTCACTACTCTAGATGAACTGTGGTATCGTGTTGAAGCTGCATGGGCATCTGTACCTGTACACGCCAACCAAGCTGTGTTTGACTCAGTGCCCAGGCGTATCAAGGCCGTTATTACGGCCTGAGGTGGTTCTTCTGGGTACTGATTTCTCAGGATCTATGCACCCAAACTGCGTGAAAATGTAACACATGTCAGTTCTAGTATAATATATTTGACCAATCAATACCCGTTGATCATCTGCATTTCTTCTTGGTGTATCAATTTTAATGGCCAGTAGTGTATTTGTGTTGTATGACGATGATCAGAGATTGGAGAGGGTGAAACCCGATGCCGGCAAATAGGCAATTCTGTCGAATAGCAACCCGGGGGCCGCCGAACTTAAAATTCTCCGTACTACGTACGAATTACCATCAACAGTGTCACATGCCCTGACCTCATAATACACAGTGGTGAGGTTTGGAATTTATTCCACGACACTGACACCAAGACTCGTGAACACGAACCTGTATGTCACCACCTCTCCCCACCTTCCCAGCCAAATACTGACAGTGCAGAAACCATCCACCGCCAGAACTCGAATTCGTTCATCTCCGAGTCGAGCGTTACCGCACAGGCGTGCGTTAGCAATCTCGCTAGCAGAATTTTTTCAACGGACATCCCAAAAGTAGGTTTCGTCACTGTTTTCCACACGGAAACTTTATTGCCAAAAACAAATACACCATGGAGGCATGAGCTATACACCTTGCACTACTTTTCGACATAGTCAACATTGACATTGAGACATTTGACATAGCATGCAATCGCTTTGAAAAAGTCACTCTGGAAAAACTCGGTGCCCTGTGAGGCAAGAAACTGTTGCACAGCCTGTTCTATCTCAGCACTGGTTTGGAAGTGACGTCCGGAGGGTACGGCTTTCAGTGCAGTGAACAAGGTGAAAGATCGATGGGGCAAGATCGAGGCTGTAGCGCGGGTGATCCAATCTCTCCCATACGAAGCGACGAATCTGATTCTGTGTGGGCCTTGCTGTGTGTGATTTTGCGATGTCGTCCAAGAGCACACCACCTTCACCCAAGAGCCCTGGTCTCTTTCGTCGAATGGTGGACCTAAGTTTTGCAAAAACAGACATAATGTCTGATAGGACAGCCGCAATCATTGATTTTACAATGTAACTTTTAATCCGTCTTGATTGCAAAATGTTTATGCATATGACCGGTTTCGGTTCCTTTAGAACCATCTTCAGATCTGATATTTCGGTTACAAGAATAACCCGTCCAAATACAGCAAAAAATTGTTCTAATGGCTCTGAGCACTATGGGACTTAACATCTGAGGTCATCAGTCCTCTAGAACTTAGAACTACTTAAACCTAACTAACCTAACGACATCACACACATCCATGCCCGAGGCAGGATTCGAACCTGCGACCGTAGCGGTCGCGCGGTCCCAGACTGAAGCGCCTAGGACCGCTCGGCCACAACGACTGGCCCAAATACAGCAACTTGCACATGCTGCATCACATATGTGAACGGGTTACTCTTGTAACCGAAACATCAGATCTGAAGATGGTTCTAAAGGAAGCGAAACCGGTCATATGAATAAACATATTGCGGTCAGGACCTACGCTTGGTGAGAATGCCGCAGTAGCGCACTGCATTGATGGTCCCTTGCTGAATGAAATCGAGAAGCATCACACTATTTGCGTCTCTGAACATTGTGGTTACAGCCTTTCTTGCGTAGGGCGACATTTTGATTTTTTTTTTCTGCACTAGTGAACTGGGATGCTTCCGCGTAATTGAAAAGGCGTTAGATACGTGGGTAAAGTGGTCTCATCACCTGTGATGATTCTGAACAGGAATTCATTTTTCTTTCGCGTGCACCGCATCAAGTGATCGAGGCTGATTCCCATTGCTGCACTCTTGTGAACCGCACTCAGGTTTCTTGGCACCCATCTTGCAGAAAATTTTCGGTAACCCAACACATCGTGGACCTTGTGATGGGCCTGAGTACGACCAATACCAAGGCCGACATCGTTATGTGCCTGTCTGCTAATACCATGACCTGTACTCAAGCAATGTTTTCATTCGTGGATGTGGAGAGAAACCCACTTCGACTTCCATCTTCCACACTCTGCCTTTCTTCTCTGAACATGCAACATCAGCAATCAACCATTTGACATGACATGATCTCCTGACCATTCACAGTCTGTAGGCATTAGTGAAAAACAGACACATAAGTCCCACATGGCCTTCCCACGCAATTCCACTAGCAGCCACGATGTCATTGCACGTGCATCTGTCATTGTGATGAGTGCTCGAATAACGTCGGCGCTGTCGGTCTGCTGCTGCACTCTACGCATGTGTTAATTCCTCCTCCGCTGACGCCCGTTGCGTCGGTGAAACAGCAACGATTCGTATGGCGTTCGTTTGTGTCACATGGTGTACCATTTTATCTTTCAAAAACATTGACGAAAATTACTTTAGGAACGTCCCTGATCAGTGATTTTGTCTTGTTTCCAAATTTAAAGACTTGTATGTAAGGGCAATGATTTGACTCAATCTGAAGTGCTTTTCTAGGCTTTAGAGATTAATATATTCAGGCCTTAGAAGCCACACCGAAGAAATAGATTCTAGAGTGGTTTCTAGTGATAACCTGTACTGGGAATTGTACTGAAAACTTTAAGTACATGGTGCTTAAAAATTGCTTTGCACCATCCTCACGAATTGCGTAGTTTGAATTTTCTCATTCGGAAACTTCATTCTCACCATATTTTTGACAGTAAGATGTCGCTATGTACATCCACCTATGTGGTGGAGATAATATTAAACCTACATTCTGACTGCACTTTAGTAGCGGGGCGGTGACTACAATCATTGCCGCTTGTGTATACAGATCAGTCCGTCAAAATGCCTCGTACGGGCATTTGAAGCGTCCACAGTAACGCATAGTCATTTTACACAAGAAGAGTAACGGGTACAAGAAATTGCCTCCGAACTGGGAGTACACGAGAGCGACGTAATTCGAAAATTCAGCTATCGTGAGAAACAAAACACTGATGTTAGGTCTCGCGATGGTCACGCCGCTGATGACCTCTAACTACAAGTTACACTACTGGCCATTAAAATTGCTACACCACGAAGATGACGTGCTACAGACGCGAAGTATAACCGACAGAAAGAAGATGCTGTGATATGCAAATGATTAGCTTTTCAGAGCATTCACACAAGGTTGGCGCCGGTGGCGACACCTACAACGTGCTGACATGAGGAAAGTTTCCAACCGATTTCTCATACACAAACAGTAGTTGACTGGCGTTGCCTGGTGAAACGTTGTTGTGATGCCTCGTGAAAGGACGAAAAATGCGTACCATCACGTTTCCGGCTTTGATAAAGGTCTGATTGTAGTCTATTGCGACTGCGATTTATCGTATCGCGACATTGCTGCTCGCGTTGGTCGAGACCCAATGACTGTTAGCAGAATATGGAATCGGTGGGTTCAGGAGGGAAATACGGAACGCCGTGCTGGATCCCAACGGTCTCGTATCACTAGCAGTCGAGATGACAGGCATCTTATCCGCATGGCTGTAACGGATCGTGCAGCCACGTCTCGATCCCTGAGTCAACAGATGGGGACGTTTGCAAGACAACAACCATCTGCACGAACGGTTAGACGACGTTTGCAGCAGCATGGACTATCAGCTCGGAGACCATGGCTGCGGTTACCCTTGACAGGAGCTCCTTCGATGGTGTACTCAACGACGAACCTGGGTGCACGAATGGCAAAACGTCATTTTTTCGGATGAATCCAGGTTCTGTTTACAGCATCATGATGGTCGCTCCGTGTTTGACGACATCGCTGTGAACGCACATTGGAAGCGTGTATTCGTCATCGCCATACTGGCGTATCACCCGGCGTGATGGTATGGGGTGCCATTGGTTACACGTCTCTGTCACATCTTGTTTTCATTGACGGCACTTTGAACAGTGGGCATAACATTTCAGATGTGTTACGACACGTGGCTCTACCCTTCATTCGGTCCCTTTGAAACTCTACATTTCAGCAGGATAATGCACGACCTTTTGTTGTAGGTTTCGCACGGGCCTTTCTGGGTACAGAAAATGTTCGACTGCTGCTCTGGCCAGCACATTCTCCAGATCTCTCACCAACTGAAACCGTCTGGTCAATGGCCACCGAGCAACTGGCTCGTCACAATACGCCAGTCACTACTCTAGATGAACTTTGGTATCGTGTTGAAGCTGCATGGGCAGCTGTGCCTGTACACGGCATACAAGCTCTGTTTGACTCAATGTCCAGGCGTATCAAGGCCGCTATTACGGCCAGTGGTGCTTGTTCTGGGTACTGATTTCCCAGGATCTATGCACCCAAATTGCGTGAAAATGCAATCACATGTCAGTTCTAGTATAATATATTTGTCCAAAGAATACCCGTTGATCATCTGCATTTCTTCTTGGTGTAGCAATTTTAATGGTCAGTAGTGTATTGAGTACTTCACGAGTACAGTTTATACGTAAAAACAAATCACTTACTTGCTCTCCTTTCATTTTTCATCGTTTCCTTTCAACGAGCGAGCACGGAAAAACGATTAGTGTGTTACTTCACCGCATACTATCTTCACAACCTTTTCTAAGCAATGAGAGGTGGGTTCCTCCAAATAGAAAGGCAAGCAGTTGATACACTTTCCCCCACCTGTGCGAAGAAAGGGCCGCGGTCCAGTTCCTGGAAAGTGAGAGCTCGCCGGTCATGCTCCAGTGAGACTGGTAATTGATCAGCTGGCTCTCGCACCTTGCGTCGTCACAAACAGTGGATCAGCAGTCTGGACAGGAAGCTCCTCCACAGCACTTTTCAGCATGCAGTGGTCATCATGAAACTCCTTTATTAAATTTTTTACTCAAGCTGAAATAACTGGGAACACAAAACTTCTTAATTTAATTCTGAAACTGCTGAGTGAAACTGAGGTACTGACACTTTGCTTGTCTTTATCATTTCATATACGACCTACAGAATTATTCCTGACAAGTACAACTTAAATACAATCAGACTGCTCAAATAATTAACACAAAAGAATGCCCCTGAATTAGAAGAAATCCTAACAATAACCTATTCATTTCATAACAGCCGGCCGAGAGGTTCTAGGCGCTACAGTCTGGAACCGCACGACCGCTAAGGTCGCAGGTTCGAATCTTGCCTCGGACATGGATGTGTGTGATGTCCTTAGGTTAGTTAGGTTTAAGTAGTTTTAAGTTCTAGGGGACTGATGACCTCAGAAGTTAAGTCCCATAGTGCTCAGAGCCATTTGAACAATTTTTTTCATAACACACTTACCTCACAGAAAATCTTCATTACACGAACTACAGCGGTACAGCAGACACCAATACAGCCAGATAAATAAAAGATTCTAACTACTGTAGGTTCTAACTACTAATAAGCATGCGATTAGCAAGGGAAATATTTTGTTGCAGAGGAAACAGTATACAGGGTGCTACAAAAAGGTACGGCCAAACTTTCAGGAAACATTCCTCACACATAAATATAGAAAAGATGTTATGTGGACATGTGTCCGGAAACGCTTAATTTCCATGTTAGAGCTCATATTAGTTTCGTCAGTATGTACTGTACTTCCTCGACTCACCGCCAAGATTTCATACGGGATACTCTACCTGTGCTGCTAGAACATGTGCCTTTACAAGTACGACACTACATGTCGTTCATGCGCGATGGAGCTCCTGCACATCTCAGTCGAAGTGTTCGTACGCTTCTCAACAACAGATTCGGTGACCGATGGATTGGTAGAGGCGGACCAATTCCATGGCCTGCACGCTCTCCTGACCTCAACCCTCTTGACTTTCATTTATGGGGGCATTTGAAAACTCTTGTCTACGCAACCCCAGTACCAAATGTAGAGACTCTTCGTGCTCGTATTGTTGACGGCTGTGATACAATACGCCATTCTCCAGGGCTGCATCAGCGCATCAGGGATTCCATGCGACGGAGGGTGGATGCATGTATCCTCGCTAACGGAGGACATTTTGAACATTTCCTGTAACAAAGTGTTTGAAGTCACGCTGGTACGTTCTGTTGCTGTGTGTTTCCATTCCATGATTAATGTGATTTGAAGAGAAGCAATAAAATGAGCTCTAACATGGAACGTAAGCGTTTCCGGACACATGTCCACATAACATATTTTCTTTCTTTGTGTGTGAGGAATGTTTCCTGAAAGTTTGGCCGTACCTTTTTGTAACACCTTGTATTTAGCAAATTTCACCTTAATAGTGTGACAATCAGTTCAAAAAATTATGTAATCGTCCGTGACATCCAGTTGCAAAAAATTATATAATCGTCGATAATTTTAAATCTCCATGACGGACACACATCCAGACCGGTCGCTCGCGCTAACCAGGCCCCTAACCTCCATCAGTGCTAACTATAAACTTCCAACCTCCATCACTGCTGGCTATTCACCTCCAACTGCCATCACTCTCGCTCTGCATCACACTTTGGCTCGCTTGAGATGATTTCCTAAGACAGGTGTAGTGACATCAAGAATGAGATGTGCGATTGCCAGCTATTTACGACAGCAGTAAGAAGGACCTAAGAAACGCACTTGAAACTCTGTGAAAGAAGTGTACGAAATGTCTGCAAAGGAATCTTGCGATCTAGAAGGAATATTCACTACCAACTGCCATCACTGCTGGCTGCTCACCTCCAACTGCGAGTCCGACCAGCCACAGGGTCTCTTACAGAGGGCGCACAGCGCTGCCAGAGTTATTAATGCAGTCTATCGCGCTGCCAACATATAAACAGGCTACTTACAATCACATTCATTCCGCTTTGAATTTTATCAGATATTTCACACTTCTAATAAAAGCTTTGATTTTAAGGCAGTTAGATGACAGTAGCAGCAAGCACATTATATCGTAGTGTGAACGGTAGAACTTCATGTGTCTTAAAGAGCTTTGAGCAAGAAAATTTTTTTCGAGAGAGAAGTCCCATATATTCGCTATATTTTTTGAAAACTTTGTTAGTTTCATCAGTTTTTTCTCGGTAAATTTCAAAATTTACAAGCTAAAAGTTAATATCCTCGAAATCATTCACAAAGCAATCTCTGAGGTACACACCAAATGGTGGTAACACTTATGGTCCATATGTACCATGTTCTCTGTCTCTCTCTCTCTTTTTTTTCGCTTGTCCAAGATCGAAGTTGTTTGATTTTCGTTTATCGTGTTTTATGTTCCGATCGATCAGCGGTGTTCGGCTGAAAGAACAACTCGCCGCAAACACGAAACAGATATAAAGGCTACTGAATAAATAAGAATCTAACGGAGAAATGAAGAAGGTATGCTATTATAATCTGTTTGATGAACAGCAAGAAGACTCTAGAGAAAGGGAATTGTCTGAGAAAATTTAAGACAGCTCTGCGAGAATAACGAAGTCTACGGTCCACGGAAATACCGAAGCTTTTTAACATAGAAGACTAATCTAAAATATCAACAGTAACAAGGAATATTTTTATATCAACGTTTATTATGTATTCCTGCCATTTAGTATCTTTGAATACAGATAATGAGCTGCAAACCCTTGTTGAACTACACAGCATAAAAAATTTAATGTACCTTGACAATCTCTTCTAGAGGCAGGGTATTAAGAAAAATGGCTTATGGTAACGAAGCGGTTACTACTAGGACTATTATATAACTGTATAATATGTCAGAGGAAAGAAGGAAGGAAGATTAGACCATAAATTCACACTGAAGAAGGAAGAAAGATCAGATTGTACACTAATCGAGCGGTCAGGGGTGTAGTTGGAGGGGCGGAGGGGGCGGCAGTGTTCTTGCCTTAGAAACCATTCCGTTACTCACCTTAAATAATTGAGGGGAAAACACGATAAACTAAAATTAGGATGGTCTGGCGAGAATCTGAACACTTCTGCTCCCTGAAGTTAATTCCATCTTTACAATTATGCCGCCTCGCTCTGTATCACATTTTGGGTCGCTTGGGATCATTTCCTAAGACAGTTGTAGTGACATCAAGAATGAGATGTGCGATTGCCAGCTATCTACGGCAGCAGTAAGAAGGACCTAAGAAACACTTGAAACTCTGTGAAAGGAACGTACGACACGTTTGGAAAGGAATCTTGCGATCTAGAAAGAAGCTATCGAGTGACACGCATTCAACACACAGTCTGGGTGGATGTTTTGCGAATATAGAAGATAGTGAAATCAGGAACATGGGCATATCCAACAACTGAGAAAGCGACGAGAGGATGCCTGAAAACGACGAACATCCACTCACTGATGTGAGAAAAAGAATTCACCCGAATATTTGTTTCAAGGCGACATGAGACTCAATAATTTTAGCAATCAGAAACAAAAGCGTAACATTTTTACAGACAGGGATATAGCACCTCAGAAAAGCACAGTATCTGGCAATGATTCGTACAATAAAGTTTCTTCATGAGAGACTGTGTTGTGCCATCGTACTTGATGGCCCGGTCCATTGCTCAAACATGATACAACGAGCTGTGCGGAAATCTCGAAGCATGTAAACGATCATTGGCTCTCGCTACAGAGGTGGACTTTGCTAAGTATGCCGTAGTCTAAGACGTTTCGATGAACGCCTGCATCAGTCTGACATCGGGTAAAACTACTGATTATATCACAGCCCAATAAACAGACTCCAGTTCACGAAATCATCTTCACCGAATTTTATTGTCGTTACAATACGCTCAGGTAAATATTGTTTTTCATATATCCATCGTATCCATAGATGACACCTCGGTGTCACACTATGCACCGTAACACGCTGTTATTTGTACCGACTACCAACAAAACCATGTAAATCGATTTCTGTCGAGTCTTGTGTGATTGTTCTGTCATTGATCTACAGTGTATACCTAAACTGCAACGCAAGTCCTCTCCAGGTAGTTGACATTATTCTTTGATTTCGTACAATTCACATTAGAAGTCCCTAACATTTCCTTTATCGTTAGCATGCGATCCTAGATGACGTTCATGCTTCATATAAACCTCGCTAGTAGCAGACCTTGTCACATATGGTTACTTTAAAGTCTCCCTTCCGTAAAGTCCATACTTGTGTTCGGCTGTACTGATGCCGTATTCGAATGCTTTCAGATATACGCACTGGTTAATTCATGTACAGAAAATGAGTATGACGTTGCCCAGTTATCCGTGCATTTTTGTACCGTTGGGTGCATAGTGTGACGTATCACCGAACGCGTTTTGTTTTTATCATTTGGCCATGTAGTGAATTTGACTTGTGTATACTGTGAATCTCATGCATCTGTAAGAATGTTTTTCTTGTGTTGTACAACCTCTTGCCAACCCAACCGTTACGCCACCAAGAGTGGAGTATAAGAAATTTGATTCGCATCTGTTTGGCGCAAATCACAGTCCTTTCATCCTCGATTAGGTCGGCTGGATTTCCCTAGATTCCAGGCGACGACTCTACTGAGGTTCTCCGTCAGAAGCTTCTCAAATTGAGCTTATGTTCCGTCTCCACTGACCTCGGCATCGAAATTCTGAATTCCGCAGGATCAATCTGATACTGTTATTGTCAAAGGGTAACAAACGGCTCACGGGCTGCGTAGCGCCTTGCAAACAGGTTGCAGCGAGCGGAAGTGTAGTGGACACGTGAGCGCGGTCAGAGAGTTAAGAGATTAGGCCGTGGCCGCTACGCTGGTGCCATTGTGGGCGAATTCTGGCCGCTAACTGGCCGGAAGAGATGAGTCGCGCCCGTTGTCGCGGAGATTGGATGGACGCTGCGGGGCTGCCACCGAGACATCAGCCGCTGTGCGTAAGGCTCTTGCTCGACCAACATCACGATGTTACCGACAAATCGATGCGGGCCTCTTCCTCATATACTTGTCGTAAAGGGACTGCTGCTACTTCCTTTTTTGTTTTGACACCGGGAACACCCAATAATGGATACACGAATGTGTTGCTGTTACCAAACTTCGGCACGTTCCCTGAAACCTGTCAATTTTTATGTTCTCCCCGCGAACCAATCATTTTCAAGGCTTAAGTGCAACGTGAGAGCTCTGCAAGGAAATTTAAATCTTCGGCAGGCACGTCTACGCCGACCACGAACCGTAATACGGCATATGCTGAAAGACACACACACACACACACACACACACACACACACACACACACACACACATAAACACACACACACACACACACACACACACACACACACACCATAATCAACTAGCGCCAGCGCACTCCCAAACATAACCGACGCCTCTGCATATCGTTACTGAATATTAGTTACGTCGAGTGAGCAAGTAACATTAACTGTCCCTCTGTTGTTTGATCAATGAGGAAGTAGCATTCCAAGCAGAAATTGAGCAATAGCCCTGCCCCCATTTATAAGGTCACTAATAATTAATTATTAAGACACCAGGATATGATATGGAGCTCTCTCTTAGTGACACTAATGCTTAAGTCTGGTGGAGATAATTTGGAAGTGAACAGCTGGAACTGAAAACATACGGAAAATAAAGCTAATGGAGTGAAACTACTTAGCTGTGCACGTGCAGCCAACCTAAAGATTATAAACGCTTAATTTCCTGGGAAGAGCGTTCGCAAGGGAACTTGGATACCACCAGATGGTACGTCAACATCTACACGGATGCTCTGCATTTCACTCTTAAAAAAAGTGCCTGGCAGAGGGTTCATCGAGCCACCTTCACAATAAATATCTATTATTCCAATCTCGAACGGTGCGCGAAAAAAACGAACATCTATATCTTTCCGTGCGATCTCTTATTTCCCTTACTTCATTATGATGATCGTTTCTCCCTATGTATGTCAGCGCCGACAAAATATTTTCGCATTCGGAGGAGAAAGTTGTTGATTGAAATTTCGTGAGAAGATTTTGCCGCAACGTGAAACGCCTTTGTTTTAATTATGTCCACCACAAATCCTGTATCATATACATGACACTCTCTACCCTATTTCTCAGTAATACAAAATGTATTGCTCTTCTCTGAACTTTCGCGGCGTGCTCTGTTAATCCTATCTAGTAAGTATCCCGCACCACGCAGCAGTACTCCAAAAGAGGCAGTCTCTGTTGTAGATGCGTTGCATCTTCTAAGTGTTCTGCCAATAAAACGCAGTCTTTGTATCGTCTTCTCCTACAACATTTTCTGTGTGTTCTTTTCAATTTAAGTTGTTCGAAACTGTAATTCCTAGCTATTTAATTGACTTTACGACCTTTGGTTTTGATTGATTTATCGTGTAACCGAAGCTTAGCGGATTCCTTTTGCTACGCATGTGGATGACCTCACACTTTTCATTATTCAGGGTCATTACCAATATTAGCACCATGAAGATTTCTTACCTAAATTGTTTTGCAGCTGGTTTTGGTCTTCCGATCACTTTACTATACGACAAATGACAGCATCATCTGCAAAAAACCTACGATGGCTGTTCATATTGTTTCCTAAATCGTTTATATAGATAAGGAACAACAAATGGCTCTGAGCACTATGGGACTTAACATCTATGGTCATCAGTCCCCTAGAACTTAGAACTACTTAAACCTAACTAACCTAAGGACATCACACAACACCCAGCCATCACGAGGCAGAGAAAATCCCTGACCCCGCCGGGAATCGAACCCGGGAACCCGGGCGTGGGAATAAGGAACAACAGATGGCCTATGACACTATCTTGGCAAATGCCAGAAATCACTTCTATTTTACTCGATAGCTTTGCACCAATACCACGAAATGTGACCTCTCTGACAGGAAATCATGAATCCAGTCGCCTAACTGAGACGGTATTCCATAAGCACACAATTTGATTACAAGCCTCTTATGAGGTACGGTGTCAAAAGCCTTCTGGAAATCTAGTAATATGCAATCAATTTGAAATCCTTTGTCCATAGCTCTCAGCACTTCATACCAGTAAACAGGTAGTTGTGTTTCACAAGAACGATGTAAATCCATATTGATTATGTGTCAGTAGACCGTTCTCTTCGAGGTAATTCATAATGTTCGAACACAGTGTGTTCCATAATTCTGCTGCGTATCGGCGTTGTGTTATTAAGTGATTTAAGTTGCTTCAATACTTCGAGGGTATCTACTTCTAAGTTACTCACATTGGCAGCTGTTCGTGATTCGAATTCTGGAATAGTTACTTCATCTCTTTTGGTGAAGGAATTTCGGAAGACTGTGTTTAGTAACTCTGCCTTTATCAGCACTGTCATCTATAGTATTTCCATTTCTATGGCACAGAGAGGATATTGGACTGTGTCTTGCCGCTAGCTTACCTCCGATATGATCGGAATCTCCTTGGATTTTCTGCCAGGTTTCGAGACAAACTTTCGTTGAGGAAACTATTATAAGGATGTCGCACTGAAGTCCGCGCTAAATTTCGAGCTTCTGTAAAAGATCGTCAATCTAGGAGATTTTGTGCTCTTTTGAACGTGGCACGCTTTTTTCGTTGCTCCTTCAACGGTGTTCTGACTTGTTTTGTCTACCTAGGAGTATCAGCTCCGTTGTTAGTTAATTTATTTGGTATAAATCTCTCAATTGTGGTCGACACTATTTCTTTGAATTCAGGCCACATCTGGTCCACACTTACATTGTTAATTTGGAAGGAGTGAAGATTGTCTTTAAGGAAGGTGTCAAGGGAATTTTTATCTGCTTTTTTTTTTTAGATTAGGGGGTTACGATATTCAGTTTGGCTCGCTAAGACAACCCTGTGTTCACTAATCCCTGTACCCGTTTTGATACTCATTATTAGCTCAGGATTATTTGTTGCTAAGGGGTCAAGAGTTTACTGATGTTTTAAACGTACCTTCGGATTTAAACATGTATTTACACCAACATATCAAGGGTAGATTAAAGTCACCACCAACTATAATTATATGAGTCGGATATATGTTTGAAATTAAACTCAAGTTTTCTTTGAACCTTTCAGCAATTGTATCATCTGAGTTGAGAGGTCGGTAAAAGGATCCATTTTTTTCCGGTTACCAAGAATGACCCCTGCCCATACTACTCACAGGTACTATCTGCTTCCGTTTCGCTACGAGATAAACTAGGTTTAACAGTGACAAATTCGCCACCTCCAACAGTATTTAGCTTATCCTTTCTAACAACGTTAGGTCCTTCGCAAAAATTTCGGTTGACTTATCTACGGCTTTAGCCAGCTTTCAGTGCCTATAACGATTTCAGCATCAATGTTTTGTATTATCGCTTGGATCTCTGGTACTTTCCCAACACAGCTACGAAAATTTACAACTGTTATACCAATGGTTCCTAGATCTACGTCCTTCCTGTGTTCAACTTGCACCTTTTGAGACTGAAGCTGTTTTGTGTTTCCCCGAGACCCTGTAACCTAAAAAACCACGCAGTCCACACCACAATGCCCCTACTACCTGTGTAGCCGCCTCCTGCGTGTAATGGACTCCTGACCTATTTAGTGGAACCTGAAACCCCACCACCCTATGGCTCAAGTCGAGGAACCTGCAGCCTGCACGGCTGTAGAACCGTCTTAGTCTCTGATTCAGACCCTCCACTCGGCTCTGTACCAGAGGTGTGCAATCGATCCTGTCGACTATGCTGCATATAGTGAGCTCTGCTTTCAGCTCACAAGCAAGACTGGCAGCCTTTACGATTTCTGATAGCCGCTCGAAACAAGAGAGAATCTCTTCCGAAGCGAAGCGACATACATCACTGATACCAATGTGAGCCACCATCTGGCTGCACCCTGTATTCTTCAAGGCATCTGGACGGATCTGTTCCACATCTGGAAGGACTCCATCCAGTATGCACATGAACTGCACATTGGCTTTCTTCCCCTCCTTGGCAGCCATGTCCCCAAGGAGCCCCATAATGCACATGACATTGGAGCTCCCAACTACCAATAACCCCACTCTCTGTTACTGCCCAGTTCTTGCAGGCGAGGGGTTTCCTCTGAAACAGGACAGGCGACTGCATCTGACTGAGAGCCAGTGTCAGTCAGTGACAGCGGCTGGAATCTGTTTTTCAGAGTGACCAGGGAGACCTTACTTTCAGGCCCCAGTCTTTCGCTGCCTGCCAGGCCAAGTAGCGACCTCGCACCTGACCATAGGCGAGGGGTCATCCTCAATGTGAGCAGTAACTGGGCAGGCTACTGGTGCAGGCCGATCTGCGGAGTTGTGGGTCGTGCTGGACATCCATTGGATCCACACTGCCAGCCCACAACAACGAGGCTAATCCACTGCAGCGTCAAGCCATGCAACTGAAGCCATCACAGCCTGGAGCTGAGAGCGAAATGCCATCATCTCGGCTCACATCCGCACACAGTAGTTACAATCCCTATCCATACTGAAGATGGTGGAAAATTTCACATAAGGGTCATAGGAAGTTAATGCAGTTCTTTTTGTAAAGCTGTTGACATAATGACATTGTTGTGAGAGAGGATAAAGCGAGAGGAAGGGATGGAAGAGAACAGCAACTAGCTTCTGGCAATAGCACACTCCTGCGCTATGAGACTGACGTGGTGAGACCAACCTGTACTGTAATTTACTGTTGAAGGCATTGGTGCACTACGAGAGAATTGTGAGGTCGAACGTTGTCTTACAGGAGAACACCATTACGTACTGCCCAAGTGTAACCATGCATATAAGCATTATGAAGTCATCTCTATACACCTTTGCAGTCACAGTGTCTCGTAGAAAGAAGTAGTAGCCACCTTCTCTTCTCTTAATTATACATCATAACACTCACAGGCACTCACAGGCACAGGCAATACATTTCACAGATATCAAAATCAGACTGCTATCACAAAGCAAAAAACTGGGACTCTTCCATATAACAACGGACCTCTAATAACCATCAGTTCAATTTGGGTATGCCCACTGCAAAGGTTACTTCCCATGAAGATAGTGTTGGGAACAAATGCAACCCAGAAGAAATTACGTTGTTCCAAAACATTCTACTTCAGTGTTCTGAACATTGTATTGGTATGAAGCAGTTACAGCGCCGTCGATGACAATTCGAAGAGTCACTTAAATTGTGTTCGTTCGTCGACTGTTCTCTTAGCCGAGCAGTCAGCGCGTCTGATTGGCATACAGCGGACTCGTGTTCGATCCGAGGCGGGTCGGAGATTTTGTCCTCATTATCATCGGCACGCAAGTCGCCCAAGTGTGACATCAGCTGAAAGGAATTGCAAGTCGGCGGCCGAACGTCCCCATATCGAGACTCCCGGCCATAAGCGTATCGTATCAATCTTTACTGCTACATATGATACATAGCAAGTGATTGTTACTCATACCATCTGTTCCTAATGTAGATGATTATTAGGCAATTCACGATTAAGTGTTTGCCAGAGGGTTCGTAGAACTACTATCTACAGTTTCTCTACCGAACCACTCTCGAACAGAACCTGTGAAAAATAAACACCAAAATCTTTCTGTGAGAGACTTTATTTCTCTCATTTCATTACGTTGGTCATTTCCCTCTATGTCAAAAAAATATTTTGGCATCCGGAGGAGAAAGTTGGTCATTGGATGACTGCAGTTAGGTGTAAATGTATCAACGCTACGAGAAAGGCCTTTATTTCAATGATTCCACCCTAACTCACTAATCGTATGACTCTCTCTACACTATTTTACGTTTGCACAAAATAAGCAGTACTTCTTTGAACTTTTTTGATGTCCCCCATCAATTCTACATGGTAAGGATGCAATATCGCCTAATGACAATCCAGAAGTGGACGAACAAGCGTAGTGTAGACAATGTTTTTAGTAGATTTTTTGCAACTTGTAAGTGTTCTGTCAATAAGACTCAGTCTTTGGTTCAGCTTCCCGTCATTTTCTATGTGATGCTTCTAATTTAAGTCGTACGTAATTACAATCACTAAGTATTTAATTGAATCAACAGCTTCTTAATTTGTATGATTTAGGTGTAAATCATAATTTAACGGAGTTCTTTTTTGGTGCGCATGTGGAAGACTTCACACTTGCTATTGTTCAGGTTCAAAGGTTCAATTGACACTTTTCCCACCAAATGTCTGAAACATTTGTAACACGAATTTTGTCTTATGATGTCTTCAGTAGACTGTAAACGACAGAACCTTCTGTGAACATTCGAAGAGGGATGTTCAGATTGTCTATTAAATCTTTGATATAAATTAAGAGCTGCAGGGGGCCTATAAAGCTTCTTTGCGAACTCCAGGCGTAACTTCGGTTGTACTACATGATTTCTCGTCAGTTATTACGAACTTTTACCTTTTCTGTAAATCACAAACTCAGTTGCATAGCTGAGACGATACTCCACAGGGTCTCAATTTTCTTAGAAGCAGTTTGTGAGAAACGGATTCGAAAAGCTTCTAGAAATGAACTTGAGATCCCCTATCGATAGCACTCGTTACTTCGTCTGAATAAAGATCCAGTGTTTCATACGAACGATATTTCACGAATGTGAATTACTGCAGCCTTGCAGGCTCGAACTTATAGATTTTTTTTAAATTCGTGCAAGTTTATCACTCCGGTGGCGGCTTGTGCTTAGAATAGTAGTATATGAAGCGAACTTCTGCAGTTATTTACCATGCGACGCGAGTACTGAAGGGTGAACTCACGTGGAAACGTCGTCCACTAAATACTCTCGGCAATTACACGAGATAAAGCGCGGTGTGCCTCAGCATCTGGTTGACGTAAACAGGGCTGGCGCTACTCATCTTCTCGTCATGCAGTATTGTGCCTCATATCTCTTAAATCCGGTAATTAAACTACATTATTTCTCAACAAGACAATCTGCTACTCCAAATATGTACAGTAAACTTCCAATTATCTAACACCGCTGGGCTTCCCAACGATATGTGGAAGCAACTGCGATAACCAGTAAACGACAGAGTAATTTTTTTAATATGTTGGGCGCTTCTCTAGAAGTAATTTTAATAAATGTGTAGCTGTTTTTCTAAATTTTATTTCCCTCGTGGTTGTTGAACTACACTAATGCTCATAAATTAAGGATGATTGCAGAATCTGGTGCCACACAACGTGGCACTACACAAAACTGGCGCTAATAGCATAGTCACATCGGGAACACACACGGCACAGATCTGTAAGCCCACGGTATTGGTGATAAGTTGAGAAAAATTCCCCAGGTATCTGGTTCCTGGTTCACGCCAGATGAACACCCGGCGAGAATCACTGTTCAGACTATACCTGGACTCGTCCTTGAAAATAACCTGGGACCACTGTTGCAATGACAATGTACAATGGTCTTGACATCAGGCTTCACAGGCTCTCCTGTGCCCAGGGGTCAGTGCAATGCAATGCTACAAAACGCCACTGTTTCCTGCGCATGTACCCCGACATCAATTGGGTTATGATCACCATGCACACGTACACAGGCCGCACAACGGGTTGGCATACTCTGGATCAGGTGGTCGAGCAGCTGCTGGCATATAGCTTCCCTTTCTTGCACCAGTGCCTGTCGGAGCTCCTGAAGTGTCGTAGGGGTTTGAAGACGTGCAGCGATACGTCGACCGAGAGCATCCCAGACGTGTTCTGTAGAACAGGCAGGACACTCCATTCGCCTGATATCTTCTGTTTCAAGGTACTCCTCCACGATGGCAGCTCGGTGAGGCCGTGCGTTATAATCCATCAGGAGGAAGGTGGGACCCACTGCACCTCTGAAAAGGCGGACACACTGGTGCAAAATGACGACCTGATACACATGACCTTTTACGGTTCCTCTGTCAAAGACATTCAGGGGTGTACGTGCACCAATTATAATCCCACCCCACACCATCAAACCACCACCTTCACAAAGGTCCCTTTCAAGGACTTTAAGGGGTTGGTATCTGGTTTCTGGTTCACGCCAGATGAACACCCGGCGAGAATCACTGTTCGGACTATACCTGGACTCGTCCTTGAAAATAACCTGGGACCACTGTTCCAATGACAATGTACAATGTTCTTGACACCAGGCTTTACAGGCTCTCCTGTGACCAGGGGTCAGTGCAATGCACCTTGCAGGTCTCCGGACGAGTAAACCATGTCTGTTGAGTCGTCTGTAGACCGTGTGTCTGGAGACAACTGTTCCAGTGACTGCGGTAAGATCCCGAGCAAGGCTACCTGCAGTACTCCGTGACCGTCTGCGGGCACTGATGGTGAGATATCGGTCTTCTTGTTGTGTTATAGACTCTGAACGTCCCGTACTGTAGCGCCTGGACATGTTTCCTATCTGCTGGAATCGTTGCCATAATCTTGAGATAATACTTTGTGGCACACGGAGGGCCCGGGATACGACCTGCTGTGTTTGACCAGCCTCCAGTCGCCCTGGTATTCTACCCCTCATAACGTCGTCAATATGTGTTCTTTGGGCCATTTTCAACACATAATTACCATTAGAACGTCTGAAAACGTCTGCACACTTACTCGCTGCACCGTACTCTGACATGCACCAACACACCTCTGAGTATATGGACTGCTGCCAGCGCCACCGTGCTGCGACCGCAGGTCAAATGCACCGCATGGTCATACCCTGAGGTGATTTAAACCTGCAAACCGCCCACCAGAGTGTTATTTCACCATGTATCAGCATTATCCTTAATTTATGAACATGAGTGTAGTAAGATTTGAAGTATATTGCGAACATCTCAGTAAATGCTATAACTTGACTAAACTGAAAAGGAGAATCCCATTGTGTGCCCACGTCTTAAGGCGCCTCTCCCAATAAATACTTTGTTGAGCGAAAACATTATGACCAGCTATTGCAGAGGCTGCTGGTCCACCTTCGGAACGCAATGCAGCAGCAATTCTGTGTCGCACGACAAGCAGTGGTAGGGTTTTCCAGAAGCATGTGGCACAAGATATCTAAACACAGGTCACGCAATTCCCGTAAATAGCTGGCCTGAGACTTGTGGACGCGAAGCTTTCGACCGATAGCGTCCCAAATGTGTTCCAGCGGGTTAAGTTGAAGTGAATTTGGTAGCTAAGATACCAGCCTGAGTTCACTATCATGCTTCACAAACTACAGTACCACGATGTAGCATTGTGATGCGGACAATTAACCTGCTGGAAAGTGCCATCCCCATTGGGAAAGACTGGAATCATGAACAGATGCAGGTGGCCCATATTGACGTTCACTTATTTCACAGTTGGGCCAACCACCTTGTCGCAGTGGTAACACAGGTTTCCGCCAGATCACCGAAGTTAAGTGCTGTCGGGATGGGTCGCTGTCTGGGTCTGCCAAGTGCTATTGGCAAGCGAGATGCTCTCAGCCCTTGTGAGGTCAGTTGAGGAGCTGCTTGACTGAGAAGTAGCGTCACCGGTCACGAAAACTGGCAACAGCCGGGAAAGCGGTGTGCGGACCACATGCCCTTCTGTATTCGCATCTGGTGACGCCTAAGCGCTGAGGATGACACGGCGGCCGGTCGGTACAGTTGGGCCTTCAAGGCCTTAACGGTGTTTTTTATTCCACTTTTGTGTGTGCCTTAGATTACTACCACAGGTCGCATGAAAGCATCTGTACACAACCAATGGCCTGGTGTAAAACGAAAAACGTGATTCATCCGACTAGGGGACACGTGTACATTGATCCACAGTCTAATTTCGATTATCGCTTGCCCACTGGTAATTGCCGATGTCGCTGGGTTTGCATGGAACAAGCAGGAATCGCCTGCTGCGGAGCCCTATGTCCAGCAGTGTGTGGTGAATTCTCCAAATCACATGCAGCTGGACTGACTCCGTCGTAGAATTTGTCATAAACAGTTGCCTATCCTTTTTTACCAGATCGGGCAAGCCTCCGACATCCACATTCTGCGATGCGTCATGGGCGTTCAACACCTTGCCGCCTACCCCTTGTGGTCCACTGCGCATCAACCGCGTTCCACCGATACGATAGTAGCACTCAAATAGCCGACCAGCTTCGCAGTTCCCGAGGTGTTCGCTTCCAGGCATCGGGCCATAATAATATGTCCTTTGTAGAACTTGCCTACGTCACTGTATTTCCCCATTTGCGGCCCATTTCCTCGCCGATTAAAAATACACTTTCTCCCGGGTGAAAACATACTTTTTCCCTGTTAACTGACAGTATATTTTCTCTCTGAACTGTAGAACTTATCAATCCTATACATATACACTACTGGCCATTAAAATTGCTGCACCAAGAAGAAATGCAGATGATGAACGGGTATTCATTGGACAAATATATTATACTAGAACTGACATGTGATTACATTTTCATGTAATTTGGGTGCATAGATCCTGAGAAATCAGTATTCAGAAAGCCACCTCTGGCCGTAATAACGGCCTTGATACGCCTGGACATTGAGTCAAACAGAGCTTGGATGGCGTGTACAGGTACAGCTGCCCATGCAGCTTCAACACGACGCCACAGTTCATCGAGAGTAGTGACTGGCGAATTGTGACGAGCCAGTTGCTCGGCCACCATTGACCAGACGTTTTCAATTGGCGAGAGATCTGGAGAATGTGCTGGCCAGGGCAGCAGTCGAACATTTTCTGTATCCAGAAAGGCCCGTACAGGACCTGCAACGTGCGATCGTGCATTATCCTGCTGAAATGTAGGGTTTCGCAGGGATCGAATGAAGGGTAGAGCCACTGGTCGTAACACATCTGAAATGTAACGTCCACTGTTCAAAGTGCCGTCAATACGAACAAGAGGTAACCGAGACGTGTAACCAATGGTACTCCATACCATCACGCCGGGTGATACGCCAGTATGGCGATGACGGATACACGCTTCCAATGTGCGTTCACAGCGATGTCGCCAAAAACGGATACGACCATCATGATGCTGTAAACAGAACCTGGATACATCCGAAAAAATGACGTTTTGCCAATCGTGCACCCAGGTTCGTCGTCGAGTGCACCATAGCAGGCACTACTGTCTGTGATGCAGCGTCAAGGGTAACCGCAGCCACGGTCTCCGAGCTGATAGTCCATGCTGCTGCATACATCGTCGAACTGTTCGTGCAGATGGTTGTTGTCTTGCAAACGTCCCCATCTGTTGACTCGGGGATCGAGACGTGGCTGCACGATCCGTTACAGTCATGCGGATAAGATGCCTGGCATCTCGACTGCTAGTGATACGAGGCCGTTGGGATCCAGCACGGCGTTCCTTATTACCCTCCTGAACCCACAGATTCCATATTCTGCTGACAGTCATTGGATCTCGACCAACACGAGCAGCAATGTCGCGATACGATAAACCGCAATCGCGATAGGCTACAATCCGACCTTTATCAAAGTCGGAAACGTGATGGTACGCATTTCTCCTCCTTACACGAGGCATCACAACAACGTTCCACCAGGCAACGCCGGTCAAATGCTGTTTGTGTATGAGAAATCGGTTGGAAACTTACCTCATGGCAGCACGTTGTAGGTGTCACAACCGGCGCCAATCTTGTGTGAATGCTTTGAAAAGCTAATCATTTACATATCACGGCATCTTCTTCCTGTCGGTTAAATTTCGCGTCTGTAGCACGTCGTCTTCGTGGTGTAGCAATTTTTATGGTCAGTAGTATATACAGGGTGTTACAAAAAGGTATCTGTGTGTGTGTGTGTGTGTGTGTGTGTGTGTGGCTGCGAAGAAGGGGTACTGCCAAGGCAGCGACAGTCTAATTGTAGATCACATATCACTTTATTTTTGTAGGTGGGACTTCGTTTAGATACAGTGTATTTTCTATGTCAACCTTTCTTCTTTTTTCAGAGAATAGTTTTAATCCCTGAAGAATGATTCTGAAAGCTGTACCACAAATCCATCTACCAATGCTGTCAAGTAATCATTGGACCCAAATGCGATTGACAGCCGTGAAGCTCTTTAGATGTGGGAGAAGGTAGAGTTCAAGTCAGGGTTAAGTGTGGTCATTATGAGACTATTCCAACAAATCGTACTTCAGATCTGTGCTTTGCTATTGCCACTGCACATTTATGAACAGGTGCATTAATCTGATGAAAGATCTTTTCTCCTTTTTCCATCTAGCGCTCTTTAAACGTATTTTTTCGTACACTTAGATCAGGAGAGTTGCGTATTATTCACCAATTATTGTTTCGCCCTTTTCTAGGCAGTCAGTATTCATCAATTATTTTACATCTCAGAAAACGCTGACCATTACTTCTCGAGCGATGCATTCGATTTACAGTGAGGTGAGAAAAGTCTTTCGATAGGAGCTGCAAATATACAGATGGCGGCAGTATCGCGTACACAGGGTATAAAAGGGCAGTGCATTGGCGGAGCTGTCATGTGTACTCAGATGATTCAAGCGAAATGGTTTCCAATGTTACTATGGCCGCACAACGGAATTTAACAGACTTTGAGCACTGAGTGGTAGCTGGAGCTAGATGTATGGAACGTTCTATTTCGGAAATTGTTAGGGAATGCAGAATTCTGAGATCCACAGTGTCAATAGTCTTCCGAGAATACCACATTTCAGGCATTACCTCTCACCACAGACAACGCAGTGGCCGACGGCCTTCAGTTAACGACCGAGGGCAGCTGCATGTGTATCAAGTTGTCAGTGGTAACCGACAAGCAACACTGCTTGGAATAACTGCAGAAATCAATGTGGGGCGTCCGACTAACGTATCTGTTAGGGCAGTGGGGCAAAATGTGGCGTTAATGGACTATGGCAGCAGACGACCGATGCGAGTGCCTTTGGTAACAGCACGTCATCGCCTGCAGCGCCTCTCCTGGACCGTGACTTTATCGATTGGACCCTAGACGACTGGAAAACCGTGGCCTCGATGAGTCTCACTTTCAGTTGGTTAAGAGCTGATGGTAGGGTTAGAGTGCGGCGCAGAACCCACGATGCCATGGACCCAAGATGCCAAGAAAACACATTCCGAGCTGGTAGTAGCTCCATAATGGTGTGGGCTGCGGTTGCGTGGAATGGCATGGGTCTTCTGGTCCGACTGAACTGACCATTAATTGGAAATGGTTACGTTCGTCTACTCGGAGACCATCTGCAGCCATTCATGGACTTCCTCTTTCTAAACAAAGATGAATTTTTTATGGATGACAATGCCCCATGTCACCGGGCCACAAGTGTTCTCGATTAGTTTGAAGAATTTTCTGGAAAATTCGAACGAATGATTTGGCCATCCAGATCGCCCGATATGAATACCATCGAACATTTATGTGATATAATCGAGAGGTCAGTTCGTATGCAAAATCCTGTACCGGCAATACCTTCGGAATTCTTAATGGCTATAGAGATAACATGGCTCAGTATTTCTGCCGGGACTTCCAGCTACTTATTGAGTCCATGCTACGTCAAGGTACTGCACTATGTCGGGCAAAAGGAGTTCCGACACGATATTAGAAGATATCCGTGGTTCTTGTCACGTCAGTGTACTATAGCATTCCTACTGAATGCAGAATGTCTGTAAAGTTACATATTGTACTTCGATGGAAGTTTCCACACACACACAAAATCGTGAAAGTGTAAGAATATTTATGCATAAATTTAATAGTGGCGTGGAATTGTGAATAAACCTCATAAATTTTGATTCAAATGATTATAATTTCACCTAATACACGGTCGTTGCTATAATAAAGCATAGAATAGTCCAAGTGTGAACGTGTAGAATAACGAATCACCGCAAAAGAAGGTTGAAACAATTTTACTAGGCGAGTATGTTACGAATTCGATGACCCTAGTAGTCGAATGAACTAATGGAAATCCGATTCTGAGACAGTCCTCGAAAACTGAGCAGTTCACAATGCAACGAACGTTAAATATGGCAACAGACAGATGCACGTTAAAGATCTGGAAGAGCTGCAGGTGATACGCTGAGCTTCCAAATGCTAGCAAGAATCTTACCATGCATTTGTAAACTGTAATGTGAGAATGATCAACGGAAGGCGACTCAATGTAACTTTTGCGGGGCTTACTTATACAGACATTTCAACAGTGGAACGTCAATTATGACAATGCGACTGTAAGGACAACAAAGCATCAGTCCCCGAGAGGATAAAATCGCCGACCGGGCCGGAATCGAATATGGGCCCCTTCAATTAACAATCCGCCACGCTGAAGGCGCAGCTACCGCGGCGGACAACTTGACATGTTACTCATCCATGGTAGCGCATCTGAATTAGGACCACACTGACATGAAACCCTAGAATAGTCTCAGACTGAGTCATTCAAACAATCAGTTCGCAGCGAAATACGCGGTCGCGTTTAGCCCTACCGCTCGCCAAGTGTTTCACTTGAGACATACGTTATAAGGTCGTCAAGACCGCGCTACTTCCAGTGATCGATTGCCCCGTACACAAACATCTTTGCAATATGTCTAGCATTTAGAATGTGCAAAATAAGTGACTGTTTCGAAAGTTGTCAGTGATGGTGAAAAGGCCGAGAGGGCACGTCTGTGTCCCAGATCTCGGAAGCAAATGGGGTACCACGTTATTTCACTTCCAGTTGGTCTTGGTTCGTTCCGGATTTGTTACTAGAAGTATTCTTTCACTGAATTTAGACGCGGGATACGTGTTGACCAGAAGTATCCACCGCCGGGCCAGTTTACCCCAGGTTCTCCATCATTCTCCGCGCAATCCATGCCACTCGTACTAGAATTTGGCAAGATGTTGCTCACCGCACATGATCAGTCGCCACTGAGGATGCGTACTCGTCGTTTCTGCCGCACAGCTGCCAGAGTAAGTCCACTTCTCACACTGGGATCGGGTAGTTCTCAGAAACTTCAGAGGTATACCTCATGCTGTCTATTCCGAGTCTTCATCGTGACCCACGTGTCTCTCAGACACAAGCGGCTCCTACAACACCCGTTGACTAATATCTGAAATGACTACCCCTGCATATCGTGAAAGACTCAGGACAGCTTAGGATCAGTTATAGCCAGATACAGAAAGCTCAAGAGCGCAGTTACTGAAGCTAGACTATATGCCCGGCGCCTGATCCTCAGGGTCGATACATACAGATAACAAAGAAAATTGGCACAAGATGTCACTGAATAGCTGAGACACAGGCTCTGGTTCTGTATTCTGGAAGACTCTTTCGCTTCGCAACATACATAATCCTGAAATTATTTTTTGTGAGGAACAATATGCTTTTCGGAATTGTTTCTTGATGCTTGAGAAGTACTCGGGTAGCTCACTATTTGTCCACGAAAGGCAGGAACCCGAATTCGTGTCCTAGAGTGAGCTAGACGGCGCAGTTGTGTCACAATCATTCATTTACATTCGTCCTCCCGCTAAATAACTCAGCGTTTTTCCCTTACGTTAGACTACGAGATCACACGAGTCCCATGACAGACAATCCCTCCGACGTGTAGCATACATCACTCCAAGCAAATGTTGCCTTTACTCTCTTATAAAGGATAGACACATCCTTGCTCGTCGACCTTCCCACATGTCGATCACGGGCGCTCGCCGTAAGCCGTCACTGTTAGTTCAACAATAAACAGCGTGCTGACACCATCTCTACGGTAGCTTCGTAACGGCAACAGTAACGCCAAAAACACCGAGAGGTACTTACAAGTGACGAAATACGCTATGACGCAATATCACTCAATTCGGCATCCACTTCTGAATTTCTTACTCATTTCTAGTACAATACACTGGAATATCTCCTTCATAATTACAGATCTTGCGGGGATAGGATTACGTGTACACTCAAACATATAACCATGGAAACAGCATTTCTAGTTTTGAGTTTGTGCTGCTGTGTCATGCCTTTTCAACTAACTCGGTGTGTAATATCAAGTTTTCCTCAAATTTATAATTTCTCTGTCTATTATACACTTGTAGTTGAAGAAAACTCGAGGTATAATTCCTGTAAGAAATAGCAAATACATGCAAGCTATGAATGAACAAACATTCGCGTATCTCATCATTTCCTTAGGACCTTTGTCCCATTTCAACGCGAGGTCGGCCGAGTTGCTACGGATTAGGCGATATAGTGTCAGAGGGTGGCCAGATGCCTTTCCTGTCGCCACCCCGCACCCTATGGGACGGAAGCAGTGCACCCCAACTGTCTGCGTGTATTGTAAGCCATTAAATAGTGCGAACGTTTTGAAATTTCTGCGAGTCGTGTAACTGAGACGGGACGTGGGAACCAACCCGGTATTCACCCAGGGGATGCGGAAAACCGCATAAAAACCACATCCAGGCTCACCGGCACACCGGCCCTCGTCGTTCATCCATCGGGCGGATTCTATCTGGGGCCGGCGCGCCTACCGGAGTCCAGGAAGCAGCGGAGCGCTCTCAGCTGACCTGGCTGGTACAGACCGACTATTTCTGTAAACTTCAAGATATGATCTCGAACGTATACGCGTCCATCAACTTGGTGAGTATGGTAGCATAGTAAATCGAAAGTAGAATTTTGTATACATAGCAAAAATGTGATGATAGACATAAAAAGTACATTCTATGACAGCTGCATACGCTTTGCCATGCTCGCTAATTTGATGGGATACTTGGTACTGACTACCATTTATTGACGTGCTTAAAGGTAAATTGTGCTCCAGTTTTATAAAGATATACTGTTTTTCATCTATAAATATTAAAGTGTACAGACGTATTATGTACACGGTACCATTTTCCAGAATGTCCACAGAAGACAGAATGGCCACAGGTTTGCTTAACCCCTGGAAGAGAGGGCTGCCAAAAGGTGACGGTGTGGTGTGGTCTGTCGAAAGCTCATGTGCTACGACCTATCTTCTTTGATGAAAATGTAAGAAGTGACACTTATCCAAACATGCTGAGACACTAATTGATGCCTCAAACTGAGCGCTTGGATGAGGGACTTCCAGACTGGTTTCAGCGGGATGGGGTCCCAGCCCATCTTGCTGCAGCTGTTAGAGATTGGCTGGGGCCGCAGCCCATCTTGCTGTAGCTGTTGGAGATTGGCTGATTGACAATTTTCTTCACTGAATTGGAAGAAGCGGTCATGAAGAGTGGTCCCCAAGTTAGCCAGACCTTTCTCCCTTTAATTTCTTTTTCTGGGGTATGCTGAAAGAGGAGTTTACTCGATGACGACTACAAATTTAAACCACCTGACAGATCACATTACCAGTAAGTGTGCTACAATTGACGGCTCCATCGAGTTCACCTTAATCTTACAAAGCGCATCAAATTATGCATTTAAAATCACGGAGCTCATGTTTAAATGTTATTTATTAATATTAAAGTGAATAAAAGGAGCTTTGTTGTTATTTCTTACAAATCCTTGTGTTCTCAGACTGCTGATATAAAAGAGGGGAAATTATAGTTACAATCATGTATCCTCCACCGCACTCCGATAGCTGGAATGCGGTGTATAAATGTAGATACAGATATAAAAAGAGTAAACATTCATGGAAGGACAAGAGATTTCAGTCTGATTTACAAACGTGGGTTAAGGCTTGGCACGAAAGTATCTTGTGTACCTCAGCGTGCCTGTGAACCTGTTAAGTGCTTACTGTCTCCTCGCTGTATATAAGCACTTTCAGTTTTTCTGTAAATGTTCCGATTTGCTTAATATTTAGTTAATATCTTAAACGAATCAGAATGAGTAACCTTTGTGTTGTCACGGTACATATTCAGAGTTCACCGAGGGGTCCCTGGAAGAGATAGAAGGCGATAAGGAAAAGATACGAAAGACCAAAGTTGACCCGTCGTCCACTGGACGTGCTTAGGTAACTATAATCCGACGGTTGCTAGATAAAACCAGAAGTCCCTAATCAGCTTCCCGTTGAGAGCTAAGTAGCTACTTACTGGAACTTCGAAAATGTCCTTAGCAACAGCTTCCATGTTGTCAGAGGGATGTTTCCATTCTAGTGGCAGCTGTGTGAGCAATGGGAATTATTAAATCGGACGTAACAATCAACTAAAACAGACTTCGGTTGATATACCGAATTTTGACGAAGCACAGGATCAGCGAAACGAGAAGAAGTGATTGTTACAACGAAGTTCATAATTGGCTCTGAGCACTATGGGACTTAACATCTGTGGTCATCAGTCCCCTAGAACTTAGAACTACTTAAACCTAACTAACCTAAGGACATCACAAACATCCATGCCCGAGGCAGGATTCGAACCTGCGACCGTAGCAGTCGCGCGGTTCCGGACTGAGCGCCTAGAACCGTTAGACCACCGCGGCCGGCGAAGTTCATAATTATGTGCATCTAAAAAGACAGTGTACAAAGTTTCTTAGACGTAGCCGTCGAGTGACGAAGTTTCGCAACGGATGTAAATAAAACCTTGGTGGCGAAGAAATTGTTATTTTACAAGTCTGACGAAACTTCGTAAAGGAACAAACGTGAGACGCAAGATTCAGCAGCTGCAGTCGCTCTACGCTGAGATTTTGTCCAGAGATGCTTACATGTTCACATGAGCTAAACGAGTGTCCGACAAGAAAAGAATATCATTAGCGGAAAATTATTTCTAATCGTCGTTTAGATTGTACTGACAGACAGGAGGAAGTAGAAAAGACAACATATTTTCGGTCTGAAATAGAAACCACAACTGAACCTGGCGATTACTACTACATTATACTGCTTAGCTGTTATGCCATCTCACTCCGGTTTCGTTACGAGAAAGGTTCTAAGCACTTTTGCTTTACCTAGAAGGGGGGAGCGGGTGTCTTTGCGATGTGTTTGCCAAATAGGTCGTACATAGGGAAACTTTCACTGCATTACGAAAACGAAGAGCGGTACAGGAGCCAAAAGAAGTCCTAAACAGAGTACAATGCGGGGTAATCTGGACTTCAAATTAAGCACAAGATAGCGATACTATGGGACAAAACAATGAATAACAATATTGATGCTTTCCAATAGCATGAGTCACGTAATGCCTTCAGAACATTAATATTACTGGCAGTTCAGATACAAAATGCGGGTACATGTGTAATTTGTAAGGAAATTTGGAAATTTGTGGTAAGGTCTCATGGGACCAAACTGCTTTGGTCATCGGTCCCTAAGCTTACACACTATTTAATCTAACTTAAACTAAATTACGCAGAGGACGACACACAAACCCATGCCGGAGGGAGGACTCGAACCTCCGACGGGGGCAGCCGCGCGGACCGTGACAAGACGCCTTAGACCTCGCACCTGCCCCGTGCGGCAATTTGTAAGGTTTCGTACGCTTAGAGACCACTATCTGGTGTTCGCTGGTATGTGAACACGTGTATCACTGTCTGCGTATCGCATTTGACAGTTGTACTGCGTTGATGCAAAGTAAGTCGGGCTGCTAACAATATTAAAGAACTATTACTCGTGCTGTATTTGTGCGAGATTGTATCCGTATACTAGGGCAAGTTTTATCAAAATCGCTCAGCTCATTAGCAGTGGACGAGCAGTTTACTACTGATGTGTTTTAGTGATGCCTTGAGAGGCATTAAAGAAGTAGCTACCGCACAGCCTCACGAAAACTGTGCTTCACAAATGTTTTGATAATCGGAAGGGCCGAACACAGGCGTACCTTGACTCACGTGAGTACTATTTTGAAGGAGACAGTCGCTAACTGAACATATTTGGTAGGTGCACAAATTTGCGGCATTGTTTATTTCCTTTTGTCGTATCTCCTAAACCTCTTGTTTTGAAGAAATAGCTCATCAGTACTGTCCTCAGTCTCGATTTTTTTGTACCGCTGTACCAGCTGTGCCCGGTACACGTTGCAATGCCTCTTTTGCCTCTTTTCCTTTCCACGTAAGTACACATATAAAAAGCAGACACATTTACATGTTCAAAATCAATTAGAGACAATGATTCTTTGTGCAATAAAATAAATCTGAAAAAACTTAAGCAAGTGCTTTTGGACAACGATATTTCTTCTGCGAAAAAAAGTTTTAGGCTGACCCATTGGTGAGCTTGCACATACAGGGTGTTAGAGTGTAAGTGCAGATTTTTTATTGGTGGCTGAATAACATTACATCAGTATTTACCTCATTAGGAATAGCTATTAGGAGTACTATGTTTTTAGGATGGTTAGTATCTCCAAGTGCGTGTGGCAAGAGCAATCAGTTAATGCTTATTTGCCCCGGGGAAGCAGGTCAAGTGTTGAAGTGTGGATGCATGGACGCAAAACGGTTAGTCTTTATTTACAGGTGTAGTCCTCTTGGTTGTGCAGTTGCAGCAGTTACAACTGTGCAGAAAATATCAGGTTACGTGCCATACGACGTGCCTGCGGAAACAGTGTTACACACAGAGAAAAAAACAACTAACACACTAGAGTGGGTGCTTAGTGCGGCGCCAATGATCAAAATATCTGCACTTATGTCCCCAACATCCTGTGTAAGTGACCATGTGAAACGTTTGGATTTTCCAGATTTAATCCACTCACTTGAAGCGATTAGCCTTGTGCCTTGTTGATGGTCACTGAGGATACAACGGATAACTGACGTCGTTTGAAATAAAATAGATGCCGAAGTAAATGCTGTGAATACGTGGAATCAACAGATCTTCTCTCTTCGACTCGCCATTGAGAACTGTCGTTTTAGTAACTTTTGGCATGAGATATTTCATAGCGAGCCTGGTTCCATTATTTATTTCTCGTTCAGCTACAGGCAAAGCGTGATACACTTACAAACATCAACATAAAAATTTAAATTAACATTAACAATGATTTACAATAAAATTTTCAGGGTTTCCAGCCACAAAAGTGCTTGGTCACTTATCACATGTATGTCCATCAGATTTCCTCCCTTAAGTCCGTGTACGTCGCACTCAACTATATGCTGCATGGTCTGACTCTCTCCGCACTCACAATTGGGGTCCTGGGAGAAACCCCACTTTTTCAACAAATATCCGCACCGACCAACACCTGTCCGCAGACGATTTAGAGTTACCCACACTCTACGTTGGAGTTGGAAGCCTGGAACTCGTTGAGATGGGTCCTCAATAAGGAAACTGTTATTCACTTTGCTTTCCTGCCATTGCTGTTTCCACAGGTTATCGATATCAATCTGTTGTTTGAGTTCTTTCCAGAAGGGATTTCTTGACATCAATCTGTCAGGGGGAGGAGGTAGGTCCCTGAACTTTTCTTTGTACCTCTGGATTGCTCTTTCACGTCTAATCGAGGGTGGTTCGATATTGGCAAGGACGGGCAGCCAAGGTTTCGGGGTGGGTCTTACTGTTCCTGTTATGAGCCTCATTGTCTCGTTAAGTTGCACATCAATATATCTGACATGCCTACTGCGGGCCCAGACGGGTGCGCAATATTCCGCTACACTATACAGAAGTGCCAGTGCTGATGTGCGTAGAGTTTCAGTGGAACATCCCCAGGTTGTTCCTGCCAGTTTCATTATGATGTTGTTTCTTGTTTTCATTTTTTGGGCGACTTCGTACAGGTGGCTCTTATATGTGAGAGTGCGATCTAGCTTAACACCCAGATATTTTGGCGTTCTATCGTTTTTCAACAATTTACCTTTTATTTGCACTTTTAGCTCACGATTTGCATCTTTGTTACACAAGTGCATTATTGATGCCACGGATTTAGTCGGATTTACTTTGAGGTGCCAGTTGTCATAATATTGTTGTAGTCGTTCCAGATCCCTGTTTAAAATTTCTTCCAGTTCTTCGAAAGTGTTGGCGTGAGCCGCGATAGCGGTGTCATCTGCATACATAAAAGAACGAGATTCCAGGTTTGGGATGTCCGCTATGTATAAATTGAAAAGGCATGGAGCCAGCACAGACCCTTGGGGGAGACCATTTTGTAGTGTCCTGTAGCTGCTTGTTTTCCCGTTCAGAGATACCTTGAATCTCCTGTTTATCAACATATTTCTGACTAGATCTATGATCTTCTTGCATTTCACGACTTTTGACAGTTTATACAGTATCCCTTTTGTCCATACGGTGTCGTATGCTGAGGTGAGATCTAATAATACCATGCCCGTTTTCTTTTTGTTTTGGTAACCTCTTTCAATGAAAGTGGTTAGGGCGAGAATTTGGTCGCAACAGTCTCTTCCTTTTCGAAAACCGCCTTGCTCTGGGGGAAGAGCAACTTCTATTTTACTTTCTATTCTGCCTAGGATGACTCGTTCAAACAGCTTGTAAGTGGTGCACAATAAAGATATCGGTCTATAATCTTTAGCATTCTCTCCTGTTTTCCCTGGTTTCTGGATGGCTATGACTTGTGCGTTTTTCCATTGCTTTGGTAACCGGCTGGTATCTATGATATTAGAGAAAAGAGAAGACAGCCATACTCTTCCCTTTGGCCCGAGGTTCTTCAAGAATTCTGGAAGAAGGCCGTCACAGCCAGCTGCTTTACCAGGTGACATTTTCTTTAGTGCTATATTTATCTCTTCTTGTGTTACCCAGTTCGCTAAACCTGCTTCCTCCTCGCTTGCATCTAGCTCTTCGTTCATCAGTTGGTGCAGTTCTTTTTTCTTCGAGGCGGAGGCATGGATTCTGGATGTTTGTAGTATAGAAGAGCATATCTTGTTAGGGGTCATTTTATTATTGATGTTCCGTCCCTTGAATTGTGCTCCGCCAAGTTTCCTCAGTAGACTCCAGCTCTTCTGTGAGGAGTGCGTAAAGTCCATTTGTTCCATCCGCTTTTGCCATCTCTGTTTGCGTTCCTCGTCCATAGCTCTTATGAGCTGTTCTCCTAGTTCTGGATTCTCTGTTTGGTTCCATTGAACAGTCCTGTCACGACTTCAGATCCCAAAACCCTTAACCATAGGTATGGTAGCGATGTCTTGTTGCCCCACAGTTAATTTTTCGCAGTAGTGAGTGAGACTTGTACAAATTTTACTAGAAACTCCTTCACTGTATAGCGCTTCCCCTTCCCCCGCCCTTTCCCACCCCCTACCTGCCGGTCGTTGTGGCCGAGCGGTGCTAGGCGCTTCAGTCCGGAACCGCGCTGCTGCTACGGTCGCAGGTTCGAATCCTGCCTCGGGCATGGATGTGTGTGATGTCCTTAGGTTAGTTAGGTTTAAGTAGCTCTAAGTCTAGGGGACTGGTGACCCCAGATGTTAAGTCCCATAGTGCTTAGAGCCATTTGAACCATTTGGAACTCCCAATTACCCATAATTCTAGAGTGATCGTGACGGTCATCAGTGTGGATTTGGTGTTAATATCGGCCGTTATCGGATATTTTCGAATGTTACTTCTTTTCACCTCTACCTACACGCTCCCAAGAATAGTTGGGACTTATTACCCCCACGATATTTTTGCGCAAATAATGAGTCATGCACGTGTACATCATACTCTGTAAGTAGAGGAGAGTACTTCTGGTACCACTAACTAACCCTCCCCCCTCCTTTCCTGTTCCACTCGTGAATGGCGCGTGGGAAGACTGTCGGTAAGCCTCTGTATTAGCTCCACTTTCTCGTATTTTCTCGTCGTTGTCATTTAGCGAAATGTATGTGGGACGGAGAAATACGTTGTACGACTCTCCCGGGAAAGTATTCTCTCGAAATTTCAATGGTAAATTTCTCCGTGATGCGCAACGCATCTCTTGCAATGCCTGCCACAGAATTTTGTTGAACATCTCTGTAACATTTTCGCGTCGGCTAAAGGATGCTGTGTCGAAAAGCGCCGCTCTTCCTTGGGTCTTCTCCATCTCCTCTGTCAGTCCTACCTGGTAAAGATCCCAGATTGGTTAAGAAGAACCAAGAATCTGTCAAACAAGCGTCTTGTAAACTATTTCCTTTGTGGGCTACATTCCCTTAAGATTCTACCTATGAGTCTCAAAGTGGCATCTGCTTTCCTCCTATTTGTTTTATGTGGTCATTATACATAAGGTCATTCTGGATAGTTACTTCTAGGTATTTTACGGTAGATATTGTTTCCAGCAACTTGTCAAATGGTTCAAATGGCTCAGAGGTCATCAGTCTCCCAAAACTTAGAACTACTTAAACCTAACTATCCTAAGGACATCACACACACCCAAGCCCAAGGCAGGATTCGAACCTGCGACCGTAGCGGTCGCGCGGTTCCAGACTGTAGCGCCTAGAACCGCTCGGCCACCCCGGCCGGCAGCATCTAGTCATCAGTGGTCTAGTTGTACAGTAGTGGGTTGCTTTTCCTCTGTACGCGCAGTACGTTACATTTATTTACGTTCAGGATCGACAGCTAAAGCCTGCACATCCACCAACCCTCTGCTGGTCATTCTGCAAATTGATACTGTGACGTTGCACTTTCTTATAGACAGTCGCATCATCTGCGAACAGTCTCAAGGAGCATGCGACAGTCTCTATAAGGTGATTTCTATACATTGTAAACTGTAACGGTCCTATCAGGCTTCCTTGGGCTGTTCTGGAAATTACCTTTAGATCTGACGATTTTTTTAAAAATAAGAGCGACAAGTTGACGTCTATCTGCAAGGAAATCTTGAATCCAGTCGCAAATCTGGTCCGATACTTGGCAAGCTCATAGTTTTTTGACTGAATGGCAGTACGGGACGGTGTCAAATGCCCTGCTGAAGTCATGGACCACGACATCAACGTGAGGGCCCCAGTTTACAGCGCTAGGAGTCTCATGGAGGAATAGAACGGGCTGAGCTTCGCAAGTTCTCTGTTTGTGGACTCCATCATGATTTTTATAGAGCAGATATTCTTTCTGCAAAAGTGTCATTGGCTTATAATTATGTGCATCTATTCTACGACTCTTCTACAAAACGGGAATCACCTGCGCTTTTTTGCTGTCGCTAGGAAGTTCAAATGGTTCAAATGGCTCTGAGCACTATGGGACTTAACTTCTGATGTCATCAGTCCCCTAGAACTTAGAACTACTTAAACCTAACTAACCTAAGCACATCACACACATCCATGCCCGAGGTAGGATTCGAACCTGCGACCGTAGCGGTCATGCAGATCCAGACTGAAGTGCCTAGAACCGCTCGGCCACTCCCGCCGGCTTATTAGCTATTCTTCTTGTGATTCTGCCATACGAAATTTCATTGTCACAGAACTAGGAAACGAGCATCTGTTTCCTTGATGTTATCTTTTGGATGGTGTTGCCAAATGTTGACTGTTTTTAGATACTTTAATGGTTCAAATGGCTCTAAGCACTATGGGACTTAACATCTGAGGTCGTCACTCCCCTAGACTTAGAACTACTTAAACCTAACTAACCTAAGGACATCACACACATCCATGCCCGAGGCAGGATTCGAACCTGCGACCATAGCAGCAGCGCGGTTCCGGACTAAAGCGCCTAGAACCACCGGCTATTAGATTTGAACGTGTTTTTGTGATATGAGAGACCTAACTGTGTGTGTGTTGTGTGTGTGTGTTTGTGTGTGTGTGTGTGTGTGTGTGTGTGTGTTTGTGTTTTAAAGTATCTTTAGGTGATTATGCAAATGCTTTCTTATTTTTACTTTTTATTTATTTTTATTATTCGCAGCTGAGGACGACAGGGTAAGAAACTGATAACGATTTCATTATTATTTTACAAACGATATTAATCCCATTTTCTGTCTTAACTACGCAGTCCAGTTTATTATTTATGACACCTGTTCCATATTCAGTTGCCTTTCCAGGGGCGCACTGTTGGTAAATTAGAAAGTCGGCGACGGATATTGTGGAATCCGGTTGTAGAAAAGATTGTTCATAATCCGGTTTTCTTTTGCTATGAGAGGTCAGTAATCGTTTAGTGCTAGGAATCAACTGATGGTTGTGGCAAAACCTGTGAAATGAAAGTTCCCAGTTTGTGGTGTTACCAAGCGAGGGACGCAGTAAGGAAGCACTTGTCTGTCATTCATGAGAAGTTGGACTCTAATTCCAGTTCGCCCGTTCACGTTTAGATTTTCCCTGGTTTATACAAATCACGTAAAATGTCTGGCCGGTTCTGCTGAAAACACCATGGACAATTTCCTGTCACTTCCTAGCGCAATACAAGTTTGTTCACCGCCTCTGATCTTTCTTTCTACGGTGATCAGAAAGAAATTGAGAAATTGTGAGTTGTTGCTTTATGCTGCAAAAGAAAAAGAGCGCTAACAAACGTTTATTTCGTCCTATTAACTTCTAGAAGATGATTTACATTCTTGCTTAAAGTTTCCATAAATCGCCCCGAAGTTGTTGTGGCACCCTTATGCAAGGAATCTACAAGCGAATGCCGAAAGAAAAAAAAACCTCGGTGAATCTCGGTGACGGGTCATTTATTGTTTTCTTCTCATTGAACAGATTTGAGTGGCATCGTTCCATAATTTCCGTCTTAAGACTCCATAACAATTTGTCTCCTTCCACCTCGCGAAGTTGCGAAAGATTCGCGGAATGGACAACAAGCAGCGCTGTCGACTCGTTGTTGCACTGCGGTTGTAGGGATTTCCGGTGTCGGTGCGCTAAATGTTGTCGCCATCGTCACGCACTGGGGAGCAAGCAGTGCGACTTGTACGAATCAACAAACCGCGACTTCCTCCTTGCAGCATAGTTAAACGACGCACCCGTCTAAGAGTGGGACTCGCACCGAGTGCAGCATCCACGAAAGCAATGCGTAAACGGTCGAGTATGGAAATGTGGGATACGCTTTCAGTAGTGTGAAGTCTCTCGCGATACACCGTCTTAATTTCACAACATTGTCAGACATTCTGTAAACGCAACCTGTCGGACAACAACTGAGTAACCGATAATTCTGCACCAATGACCTAATGAAACTGTCCGAATTATATGAAGACAGAAATAGCAACAGACACTACTTTCTGGCTTGTTAGTACTTATGTTTGCTACGACCCAACATGTTTGGCTCCTGCTGTATTACGTGATTTATTCTGTTATGAAAATTTAAATGAGTGTACTCAGGCGTTCCGTCAAACACTCTGGAACAGAGAATTATTCTGGTAGTGTTATAACCTCGAAATGTAGCCAGCTTATATATCTGGTGCTAGACAAAAATCGGGAAATTACGATTTCTAATTATTTCTCTAGCACTCGCTTTCACTGAATTACGTAGAAGGCGTATGGCTGTAACTAAGAGAGATCATTCACTAGCATTCTAGGCGCAGTGCATAGAAATAACGCCTGTCCGATACCCAGCCGGATCACATAATTCCTGCTTTAGTAACGGCAAGGTTACAGCGTGCTGTTCTGACGTCTAAACATAAGAAATTAATTCGCAACTAAGCTTGTTCGATATTTCCCCCCTTTTCAATCATGATTTTGGAACACAGCACGTACTTGCATGAAAATATCAATCAGGGAAGACGGTTTAGCGTAAATGAATAACTTTCTCTCTCATGTAGAGCCAAGTCGAATATCAGCGCTTCACGCATTAAATTTGACCCAAGCAGAAATCAAACGCCAACATGATCTCTGCTTCTTTGTGAAAATGCTTGTAAGCAATCGTCTTTTGTAGCGCTGTCTTTTTAAATTTAGAAATATATTTTACATGGCTGCTACAAGAGCCTTCTGTGGCTCTAAAACTGAATAGATACAGGAAGTATTACAATGTTCTTTTGATATGCAACGATTACTACCAGCCCATAGCGCACATAATAACGTCAATAATGTACAAATCTGTATATTTACACTTTAATGGGCGGTTTCCTAAGTCTATTCGGTTTTGTAACTCCTTAATTTAGCTAAACCAGGTGGATGAAATAAACGCACAAAATCAGAAAAAAAGGTTATGGTCCTACCTTGCACGATTGTAAATGTGAATGAACTGGTACTGACCTTAAAATTTTCCTTTTGGAATATATTAGAAACAGTAAAACCGCTGCGTGCTAGACTGAAGCACGCGTCGAATCAAATAAACCATCTGAATCCTAACCTTTTCCAACATTTTAAGAACCATAAAAACTGCTCTGTGATAGAGTTTTCTTCTTTGTGTGTTCCCACCACTGCACCATTCTGTCCTGTTGGTACGATTATCTTAATTTACGCCTCAATCAGTTTGATTATTTATTTAGTATCCATCCCGCGCTTACACGATATTTTATTAGTTGTTTTTGACGAGGTTTCTGCAGTTTCATCTGATTCGACGCGCGCTTTAGTCTACCACAGAGCTGTTTTATTGTTTTTAATATGGCGGAAAAGGAAAATGTTTCAGGGGGTTTATCTGATTTGACGCGTGCTTCAGACCGGGTTTCTTTAATATGTTGCGAAACGAAAATTTTAAATTCAATAACAGTTCCTCATTCACATTCAAAATCGTTCAGGCTAGAAGCATACTCTAATTTTTATTTATTTTGTTATTGCTATGAATAATCTAAAGATTTCCCACGAAGCCGGAACGAGTTGTTAATAAAACACTGAGTTACAAGCAAGACTGTTTTAACCCACATATACTACATATGGCTGCTGTAACAGAGGATCTTAGTGGAGTGAAATCAGTTGCGAACACTGCTGTTCGTATGTGTTACAGCAAGAGCAATATTTTCATCGCAACTACGAAAAGGTATTTCTAAATCAAAACACCAACGTTATTAAGATAAACGTCGCGTCATGTTAGTGTACACCTGTTGTGGGATCTGCAGTCTTACCAAGAAGCCAATACTTGAAGGCAAATGACCTTTTGTTTCTGCAGTATGAAAAATACTGCAGCGGACATTTATGGATGTGCATTTCCCAGTAACCACTTCGCCAAGTGCTGCATACGCTGGTCTTAAATGTGTTCGCAGGTCATCACCGAGTACAACAGCAATTACTACAGGGTATTCCACAATTGATGTTACACAGATCCAGAGGTTGTAGAAGGGACTAGGTAGATCGAGTTTTACATAGGAACCAATGTCCGGAAACGTCATCCGACTATGCTATATAGCGTCGAAGTTACAGGCGCCGCCGACTGTAAATGTATTTATGTAAAGGATGTTTCTGTGATGACGTTACAAACTTTCTAGGATGATGTAGAAGTATAAATGTATAAATTTGAGGTAAGGGTACCTCTACAGGAAATGAACGAGTAAAATTTTTGAAAGTTATAAGTGAAAACCGTTCTGATACCTCTGACAGTGGAATACTCGTACTGCTAGTTTTGTTGCTAAGATTATAGGGTAGACTACTTCCAGAGGTGGAAAACATGGACCAAAATAAGGAAAAATGCCCTGTATACATGGGCCCTAAAATGCACAAATTAAGAACTATGAGCACTTTTTCAATAGGGTAGATGGGTTTGAAAGTAGCGAAGATGAAAAAGTGCTCATAGCTCTCAGGGATTCAGTTTAGACCCCATGTTTGCTGGACATTTTTTCCTTGTTTTGGTCCATAATATCACCTCAACCCTACAATTTCAGCAACAATGGTACCAGAACATGTATCAGAACGGCGTTCACCTATAACTTTCTACATCTACATCTACATGGTTACTCTGCAAATCACATTTAAATGCCTGGCAGAGTGTTCATCGAACCACCTTCACAATTCTCTATTATTCCAATCTCGTATAGGGAGCGGAAAGAACGAACACATATATCTTTCCATACGAGCTCTGATTTCCCTTATTTTATCGTGGTCATCGTTTCTCCCCATGAAGGTCAGCGTCAAACAAATATTTTCGCATTCGGAGGAGAAAGTTTGTGGTTGGAAATTCGTGAGAAGATTTCGTCGCAACGAAAAACGCCTTTGTTTTAATGATGTCCAGGCCAAACCCTGTATCATTTCAGTGACATTCTCTCCCATATTTCGCGATAATACAAAACGTGGTGCCCTTCTTTGAACTTTTTCTATGTACTCCGTCAGTCCTACCTAGTAAGGATCCCACACCGCGCAGCAATATTCTAAAAGAGGACGGACAAGCGTAGTGTCGGCAGTCTCCTTAGTAGGTCTCTTACATTTTCTAAGTGTCCTGCCAATAAACGTAGTCTTTAGTTAGCCTTACTCACAATATTTTCTATGTGTTTCTTCCAATTTAAGTTTTTCGTAATTTTAATTCCTAGGTATTTAGTTGAATTTACGGCCTTTAGATTTGACTGATTTATCGTGTAACCGAAGTTTAACGAATTCCTTTTAGCACTCATGTGGTTTATCTCACACTTTTCGTTATTTAGAGTCAACAACCAATTTTCACAGCATTCAGGTAACTTCTCTAAATCGTTTTGCTATTTGTTTTGATCTCCTGATGACTTTAGTAGTCGATAAACGACAACGTCATCTGCAAACAACGTAAGACGGCTACTCAGATTGTCCCCCATATCGTTAATATAGATAAGGAACAGCAAAGGGCCTGTAACACCACCTTGGGGAACGCCAGAAATCATTTCTGTTTTACTCGATGACTTTCCATCAGTTACTACGAACTGTGACCCCTCTGACAGGAAATCACAAATCCATTCATATAACTTAGACGATATTCCATAAGTACGCAATTTCACTACAAGCCGCTTGTGTGGTACAGTGTCAAAAGCCTTCCAGAAATCCAGAAATACGGAATGGAAACCCACTGTCAATAGCACTGAGCACTTCATACGAATAAAGAGCTAGTTGTGTGTCACAAGAACGATGTTTTCTAAATCCATATTGACTGTGTGTCAATAGACCGTTTTCTTCGCGGTAATTCATAATGTTCGAACACAATATATGTTCCAAAATCGTCCTGCATATCGACGTTAATGATATGGGCCTGTAATTGGCTCTGAGCACTATGGGACTTAACTTCTGACGTCATCAGTCCCCTAGACTTAGAAACTAGTTAAACCTAAATAACCTAAGGACATCACACACATCCATGCCCGAGGCAGGATTCAAACCTGCGACCGTAGGGGTCGCGCGGTTCCAGACTGTAGCGCCTAGAACCGCTCGGTCATTCCGGCCGGCGTGGGCCTGTAATTATGTCGATTACTGCTACTACCTTTCCTGAATATTGGTGTGGCCTGTACAACTTTCGAGTCTTCGACACGTTCGTTTGGGGTACAGGGACCCTTACCTCAAATTGATACGTTTATCCCTCTCCGGCATCTTAGAAAGTCTGTAACATCATCACGGAAACAGCCCGTTTATACATAATTTACAGGCGGCGGTGCCTATAACTTTGACGCTCTCTACGTTTCCGGGCATCGGTTCCTATGTGACATTTGATCTACTAAGTCGCTCTGAAACCTCTAGAAGTGTGTAACACGTATTTTGAAACACCTTGTATGTCAGTCGTAGATGCACTCTGCAGGAAAACTGGTTTGTACGCTCTATCGTTTACGGTGGACAAAGATAAGAAAGCAGCGGTCAGTTGTAGCACTGGTGACGTACGAAGTTCTCGCACTCGCACGGGGTATCTGTGAAACACTAGACGGCTACTGCCCACGGGCGAGACGGGCTTCGGCGGAAACATCGCAGACGCGCGACAACAGCAGTAGGTGGCCGAGGAAGACGCGCCGGCGACTCACCGAATAGCTGGAGACGGCAAGCGGCAGCAGCACCAGCGGGCACAGCAGCAACACCAGCGACCGCCAGCGCGCCACCAGCCCTCGCACCGGGAACTTCATGCTGCTGTGCTGGGCCGCCTCCGCCGCCTCGCGCCTTATAACCGCACGCCCCCACCACCGCCCACAGCTGCCGCCGGCGACGCCGCACACCTACCGTCTTCACTAGTCTACACTATCCGATCAAAAGTATCCGGACGTCGCGGAAATGACCACTAGATTTCGCGAGAGGTGGACCCGCCAGTATACCAGGAGCGTTCAGTACGTAATAAACGAACACCGTCCAATCAGGCCCTGAAAGCCCAACGGAACCGACCGGCCGCCATGTCATCCTACATCTACATCTACATTTATACTCCGCAAGCCACCCAACGGTGTGTGGCGGAGGGCACTTTACGTGCCACTGTCATTACCTCCATTTCCTGTTCCAGTCGCGTATGAAAGGAGGGTATAAGATGAACATCAACAAAAGCAAAACGAGGATAATGGAATGTAGTCGAAATAAGTCGGGTGATGCTGAGGGAATTAGATTAGGAATTGAGACACTTAAAGTAGTAAAGGAGTTTTGCTATTTGGGGAGCAAAATAACTGATGGTGGTAATGGCAAGGAAAGCGTTTCTGAAGAAGAAAAATTTGTTAACATCGAGTATAGATTTAAATGTCAGGAAGTCGTTTCTGAAAATATTTGTATGGAGTGTAGCCATGTATGGAAGTGAAACCTGGACGATAAATAGCTTAGACAAGAAGAGAAGCGGGACTGCTACGGTCGCAGGTTCGAATCCTGCCTCGGGCATGGATGTGTGTGATGTCCTTAGGTTAGTTAGGTTTAAGTAGTTCTAAGTTCTAGGGGACTGATGACCACAGAAGTTAAGTCCCATAGTGCTCAGAGCCATTTGAACCAAGAAGAGAATAGAAGCTTCCGAGATGTGGTGCTACAGAAGAATGCTGAAGATAAGGTGGGTAGATCACATAACTAATGAGGAGGTATTGAATAGAATTGGGGAGAAGAGGAGCTTGTGGCACAACTTGACCAGAAGAAGGGATCGGTTGGTAGGACATGTTCTGAGGCATCAAGGGATCACCAATTTAGTATTGGAGGGCAGCGTGGAGGGTAAAAATCGTAGAGGGAGTCCAAGAGATGAATACACTAAGCAGATTCAGAAGGATGTTGGCTGCAGTAGGTACTGGGAGATGAAGAAGCTTGCACAGGATAGAGTAGATGGAGAGCTGCATCAAACCAGTCTCAGGACTGAAGGCCACAACAACAACATGGTTAGCGGGAAGAACGACTGCCGGAGAGTATCCGTCCGCGCTCGAATCAGTTCACCAATGTGTGAATGTAATCAAGAAGAACAGACAATTGAACATTTAGTCCAACGCTGTCCATTCATACCCCGGAATTCCCGATGACTTGCTCACTCTCACACCCAGCTTAATAAACTGGTTGAAAAACGCGGACTTTAATGTTTAATCTTGTCTAATATCATATGTATATTGTATAAAATCATTTACCTTATATCAACTGTATATTGTATAAGATCACTATACGATTAAATAAATAAATAACCACCACAGTCACACAAAATCAGTGTTCAGAGAGTTTTAATTGTCGGCACACTTCTCTAAATTAACGACGGAACATCCTAACAATGCTACTAATGATTTTTACGAATGCACGTATAACTGTTTCGCGGCGCGGCTGACTTTTGAACTCTGGGCTCGATATGCGAGCAAAGTCTCTCCAATCGTAAAATTTACTTACATGGACTCTCTTTCAGTCAGATTGCTCAGTGAATGATGATCAAGTCGACGGTTGTTGGCTCCGTAACCGTTGCAACGCCGTTAACTGCTATCTCTATGGCACGCCATACGAGTGCAGAAGTTATCTTTCATAATATATACTGATGAGGCAAAGAAACTGGTACACCTGCCTAATATCTTGCAGGGCCCCTGTGAGCAAGCAGAACTGCCGCAACACGACGTCTGAAGTTGTGCTGGAGGAAATTGACACCATCAATCCTGCAGGGCTGACCATAAAGCCGTAACAGTACGAGAGGGTGGAGGTATCTTCTGAACAGTAGGTTGCAAGGTATCCCAGCTATGCTCAATAATGTTCATGTCTGGGAAGTTTGGTGGCCAACGGTAGTGTTTAAACTCAGAAGAGTGTTTCCTGGAGCTACTCTGTAGCAATTCTGGACGTGTGGGATGTCGAATTGTCCTACTGCAGTTGCCCAAGTCCGTCGGAATGCACAATGGACATTAATGGATGCAGGTGATCAGACAGGATGATTAAGTACGTGTCATCTGTCAGAGTCCTATCTAGACGTAGCAGGGGTCCCATATCACTCCAACTGCACACGCCTCACACTGTTACAGAGCCTCCACCAGCTTTAACAGTCCCCTGCTGACATGCAGGGTCTATGGATTCATGAGGTTGTGTCCACACCCGTTCACGGCCATCAGCTCGATACAATTTGAAACGAGAGTCGTCCAACCAGGCAACATGTTTCCAGTCGTCAACAGTCCAATGTCGGTGTTCTACATCTACATCTACATTTATACTCCGCAAGCCACCCAGCGGTGTGTAGCGGAGGGCACTTTACGTGCCACTCTCATTACCTCCCTTTCCTGTTCCAGTCGCGTATGGCTCGCGGGAAGAACGACTGCCGGAAAGCCTCCGTGCGCGCTCGAATCTCTCTAATTTTACATTCGTGATCTCCTCGGGAGGTATAAGTAGGGGGAAGCAATATATTTGATACCTCGACCAGAAACGCATCCTCTCGAAAGATGGAGACCAAGCTACACCGCGATACAGAGCGCCTCTCTTGCAGAGTCTGCCACTTGAGTTTGCTAAACATCTCCGTAACGCTATCACGATTACCAAATTACCCTGTGACGAAACGCGCCGCCCTTCTTTGGATCTTCTCCACCTCCTCTGTCAACCCGACCTGGTACGGATCCCACACTGATGAGCAATACTCAAGTATAGGTCGAATGAGTGTTTTGTAAGCCACCTCCTTTGTTGATGGACTACATTTTCTAAGGACTCTCCCAATGAATCTCAACATGGCACCTGCTTTACCAACAATTAATTTTATATGATCATTCCACTTCAAATCGTTCCTCACGCATACTCCCATATATTTTACAGAAGTAACTGCTACCAGTGTTTGTTCCGCTATCATATAATCATACAATAAAGGATCCTTCTTTCTATGTATTCGCAGTACACTGCATTTGTCTATGTTAAGGGTCAGTTGCCACTCCCTGCACCAAGTGCCTATCCGCTGCAGATCTTCCTGCAGTTCGCTGCAATTTTCTAATGCTGAACTTCTCTGTATACTACAGCATCATCCGCGAAAAGCCACATGGAACTTCCGACGCTATCTACTAGGTCATTTATATATATTGTCAGTCTGTGGGCGCCAACGGATGCGGATACGGAAGGGCATGTGGTCAGCACATTACTCTCGCGACCGTTGTCAGTTTTCGTGACCGGTCCCATTACTTCTCAACATGAAATGGCTGAGCCTATACCCATGATGCGTATGAAGAGCCAGCGTCCTTGAAAAATGCTCTGTCTTTCGAAATGATCCTTGTTGATGCGCATTCGGGGGTTATGCGGTATCGGCTAGGCGTCGGTTGTCCGCTGGGTAGATGATGGTAGTGGCTATGAAGATATGATTGTATGTTTGCTTACGAGTTTCTTATGACTAGCGCCTGAATTGGCGGTGGATGGTAGTGATTGGTACTCTCTGGTCAGGGTTGTGATCCCTTCCCAGAGAGTTGATGAGTTGATGTGGTGATGCGTTGGATGTTTAATAGAATTTTAATGATTTCTGCTTAATGAGATGAGAGAATGATGGCTGTCCTAGCATTGCTCTGATCTCCTCATTGTTCGACAACCACGGAGCGTCTGTAACGATTCAGAAGGTTTTGTTTTGGAGAATTTCAAGCTGCTTGAGGTTGGTGTCTGCTGCCATGCTCCACGCTTCAGAGCCGTAGAGAATGACAGGACGACTCTCTTCCAAATTTTGAGTTTGGCAGGTACTGTAAGTCCCCTGCCTTTTAGAAGTGGATATAACTGAAAGAGCCGGGCGGAGCCCTTTTTTCTGACCTCCCTGATGTGGTGTGTGAATGTCAGATTTTTGTCGAGTTTCAGCCCCAGGTAAGTAACGACTTCTTTCCAGGATAGTACCTGATCGTTGTGTGTGATGTTAATTATGGGGCGTTTGATTTTGTGACTGAATAGGATTGTCTGGCATTTGCATTTATCTTTATCTTCCACAGATTGCACCTCTTCGTCACTTTATCTAGGTGGCGTTGTAGGCTGTAGGCTAGATAGTTTATGTTCCTGCCACTGTGGTACAGTGCAGTATCATTTGTATACAGGGCAATGTTACTGCCCAGCTCTTTCGGCAGATCATTCGTGTACAGGAAGTATAGGAGGGGCCAAGCACAGATCCCTGTGGGACAGCTGCTTCTATGGGTTTTAGAACACTGGTTGCAGTGTCTACTACGGAGTAGAATTTTCTTTCTACCAAGAACGATTTGACTATTTTTATCAGATTGAGTGGGCAGTTCATCTTAGACAGTTTGTATAGCAGGCCGCCATGCCAAACCCGGTCGAACGCCTTTTCTATGTCCAGAAAAATGGCCGCGGTGCTGTTACCCCGGCCCTTCTCTGTGCAGATGTGCTCCAACAGACGAATGGCTTGCTGCGCTGTGCTGTGCCCAGCACGAAAACCGAATTGCACAGGGATAAGGATGTTGTTTGCGGATAGGAACTGAAGGAGCGAATTTTGTATGAGGATTTCGAGTAATTTGGACAGCTGATTTAGCAGTGAAATGGGACGATAGTTTTGAGGGAACACATGCTCTTTATTGGGTTTGGGGATTGAAATTACTTTTGCGACCTTCCAGGCTGAAGGGAAATACTGTGCAGGAAGGCAGTTGTTTGGGATGGCTGTGAGGTGGGAGATTGCTGGTTGAGGGAGGGCCTTAAGGAAGGGTGGTTTGATGGTGTGAGGACCTGGGACTATTACTTCTCAGTCAAGTAGCTCCTCAATTGGCCTCACAAGGGCATCCTGCTCCCCAACAGTGCTCGGCAGACTCGGACGGTAACCCTCCTAAGTGCCAGCCAAACCAGACAGCACTTAACGTCGGTGATCTGACGGGAACTGGTCTTACTACTCTGGCAATGTTGTTGACTCAATAAGTAATGCAATACATTTATTTCTGAAAGCAGGCTGGTTTTATTCAGGATTCCAATACACCATATTATTCCCCAGCCAACAGCCTTGTGTAACGCCCCAAGGAGAGAAAACCCCAATTAACAAACTTTGTGGAAACTTAAAGTAGGGAAGTGAGCCATCTTGACAGTGACGGCAACTACTGACGATAAAATCTAAATTGGTAATATTTCGATTAACACCTATATTATTCATTTACTGATAATAGCACACAAAAAGGGGAGATAAAAGGAAAGGATTATCCTAGATTCTCTATCAAACATCTATAGAATAAATTCAAAATGATATGAACGAAGGTTAAATCCAAGAAAGTAATTCAGCCAAAGATAACATTTACCATGGAAGAGAGTTGCAGCCGCAGTGAAAAGGAAATTCAATGCGACTACAGTGCAACTCGGATATGGAAATGTTCAGTTGGTTGCTCTTTAGTCACTCTACAGTACTTTTCCGATAGTTGTCTGGACGCAAACGCTGTTAGATTGTTTCAGTTTTGGAAGTTTGATAATTCGTGAGGTAGAGACTGAAGTCTTGCTTAGGCTTACGACTGATGAAAGTTAACCTTTACCGTTCTCAACGCGACGGTATAGTAAGACGAGTGTTAGACTTCAATTGAGTCATATTGGTTTATCGGACTTAGCCTTCGTACTGATGAACAGTTACAAACCTTGAGGGCAATGGATCAAGGACAGAAAAACAATTCGTGGTATTGAGTAGGACACAATAAAACGAAGACGCGAAGAAAGACAAGTACGCCGATTAGTCAAAACTTGCCGTCAGCGTCACGATTACTGAACTGAACAGAAGTTAATCTTGAATGACTTATCGGTGTGCGTGTGTTGTAGGAACAAACAATTAATTACAGAAAGAAAAAAATGGTTCAAATGGCTCTGAGCTCAATGGGACTCAACTGCTGTGGTCATAAGTCCCCTAGAACTTAGAACTACTTAAACCTAACTAAGCTAAGGACATCACACACATCCATGCCCGAGGCAGGATTCGAACCTGTGACCGTAGTGGTTGTGCGGTTCCAGACGGTAGCGCCTTTAACCGCTCGGCCACTCCGACCGGCTACAGAAAGAACATTAAGATCTGAATCAAAAGATAAATCTTACGTGTCGCCTAACTGTTTAAACTTTTAAGTGACTAAGTGAGTACATGAATAATGGACAGTGAAGAGTAATTAGTTTAAACCAGTATTACGGCGTATTTAACTACTACTACTACGTGATCAGGCCCAGTGGACCGCACGCATCTACAAGTTTCCTCCTCCACTGTATTCTGTCCATTGCTGCTATCCGCCATCCGTCCACATCTATTGACACTTGGTTTAAATGTTCATGGAGTCCATCCCTCCAACGCTTCTTGGGTCTCCCTGGCGGTCTCTTTCCTGTAGGTGTGAAATCCAGGAGCTTCCGAGGCCATCTGTGATCCTCCATCCAGGCCACATGGCCGGCCCACTGCACAGCTCCTGCTATGTTGGGCTGCTGGTATAGTTCCTCAAGCTAAACATTTACTCCAACATATCTCTGGAGTTACGTCGGACCGTTGTTAATAACTGGCCGTAGCAACGGCATAGCAACGGAATAGTAGACAGCAAATTTCCATCCTCGCTATGTATGATGTGAAAAACGGCCGTAATGATGAAATCAAGAAACAAGATTTTATTTCATCACGGAACTAACCGGGCATTAAAAATCAATAAAAGTAAGCGATTGCAGTTTACCAGTTCGCACAAACTGAGAAGACTGTTGCGGACAGATAACAAAATGTTTCTAAACTACGCGAGGCATTGTGTTCTTACAAGAGTTTCAGGTGGTGTTCCACGTCACACCGACGGGGACGAATATCGTTACGAGTCGCGTCTCTTCCCGGCGAGTGTAGAAGGAGGGAAGGGACGCCACATCAATTGGCGCCTGCAACGCTGGGCTCGTTGACGCCAAGCGACACATCGTTCGCCTACAGCGCGAGGCCTGACGTCGCCGGACTACGCATCGTTTGGCGCCTCACAGCGACGATGCCGGCAGGGAGAACGTGCGCAGCTCGACGCCTCTACGACTGCCACGTGACGGTAGACGCTTCGCGACTACGAGATGTCTGCAGACGGAGCGACGCAACGCGTCGGAGAACTGTTCGAGAGCAGAACGTCGGTCGAGACAGCGACACAAGCTGCCGGCAGGGACGTGGGCGAAGTTGCAACAACCCCAAATACACGATGAACAGTAAGCACAAATCAAAATAAGTGATTATTCAGGTACCGTAGTTTTCATTAGTTTACCACATTAGTAATAGTGAGATTTTCATTGTGCTTGTGTCAAGCAGGAGTAAATGTAGTGTCGTTTGAATATTGTAATTGTAGTAAACCGTAGTTAACAAGATTTTCCTTCATGTCAAAGCGAAGTAGGAGATTACGTAGCGATTTTGACAAAAACATTCCAGAATCTGGTGATGAAGTAAGTGAATTATCTGAATATGAGGAGATTAACAGAACAATCTTTAACCTAGGAGGAGAATCGTTTACAGATTCGGACAAAATTATTACTCCTAATGTATCTGGTTCTGGAATGGAAAGTAAGGTTATGGAACTAGATGCAAATAATTTTGATCCCAAGGAGAAAGCAGGCATGATGAATGTTGCACAAACTGGTTCAGAAAATCTAGATGTACTTAGTCTATACCATCAAAGCTAAATATGTTGGGTGATTTAAATACCAAATTATCTGAACAGCGGAAGATTATCTGCCATCGATGCTAGGATAATGGAGCAGCAAGCATCTATCGATGCCAAATTTAGGGATCAACAACATGCCTTAGCAAATAAATTTGCAGAACAACTGGATAAAATGATAGCTAATTGGCAGGACACGTTTATTCAACAGCAGTTTAACGTTGATAATGAAATTGATAATATAGAATCCAGATTAGTTAATCAAGACAAATAAGTTAAAATTATTGACCTTGTAAACAAAATCCATGAAAATGTTTGTAATTTTTCAGAACAAATGGCTCTGAGCACTATGCGACTTAACTTCTGAGGTCACCAGTCGCCTAGAACTTAGAACTAATTAAACCTAACAACCTAAGGACATCACACACATCCATACCCGAGGCAGGATTCGAACCTGCGGCCGTAGCGGTCGCTCGGTTCCAGACTGTAGCGCCTAGAACCGCACGGCCACTCCGGCCGGTTTTTCAGAACAGTTTGGAGTCATATCGGAAAGGGTTAACAACTTGACTGAGTCTTTTTTTGTGATATGTTACAATACAGCATCACCGGTCAATTGCGGTCTGACTGTATTGGTGAGGCAGTAAATTTATCCACAGGGCAGTGACTGTGCCACTGCAATTCACTTTGGAGGTGTGGCGGTGGGACTTGTAGTCCCGTACCACCCTCTGACGGTGACACTACTACATGAGTCAGGCAGAAAAATTTAGCCTAACGTGGGCAGGTATGGTTGGAAAGTATTGGACGTAGAATGGTGGCTATGGTTGTATCCGTGTCTGCCGAGTGCTGTTACCAAGCAAGGTGCACTCAAACCTTGTAAGACCAGTTGAGAAGCTACTCGATCAAAAAAGAGCGGCTCCAGGCACGAAAACTGACGGGAGAGCTATGTGCTGACCACATGCCCTTCCATATCCGCATCCAGTAACGTCTATAGGCCCAGTAATGACACAGGTATCAGTCAGAACCGTAGGGCCTGACCAGCATCCTTTGCTACGAAACCCTATTTTTCAACATTCCGTCCAGTACGATCTCTTTACGCCACCTTATTGGGAGGACCTATGTTCCCGCATGGTACCACTCTACTGGTCGACGTCGAAGACAACGCCTTGCTGCACCAATAACTTCCCCATCGTCCACACACCACTTCCTGCAGAGTGCGTCCTTCAGTGGGCCAAACAAACGGAAGTCTGAAGGTGCGAGATCCGGGCTACAGGGTGAGGAAGAGCAGTCGAATGACGTTTTGTGAGCTCCTCTCGGGTGCTCAGACTTGAGTGAGGCCTTGCGTTGTCACGGAGAAGCTGAAGTTAGTTCGCATTTTCGTGGCGACAGACACACTGAAGTTTTTCTTCAGTTTCCAGTTACAGATAGAAGTCACTTGGTAGTGGAAGGCTGGAAACGAGTGATTTGGTGTGATGGATCACGCTATACCCAGCAGCAATCCGATGGAAGAGTTTGGGTTCGGCAAATGTCTGGAGAACATTACCTGACATCCTGTAAGGCACCAACAATGAAGTACCGTGAAGTGGTGTTATGGTAAGGAAGCGTTTTTCGTGATAACTGTGTAAACACCTTACGGCGCTTAGGAAACCGCTATATATGGGAATATATGTCATCATTTTACCGGGTTGTGTACTGTGGACAGCTGAGTAACAGTTGAGAGTTTGATTGTTCCTATTAACATGGCAAAGCATCCTGTCATAAAGCAGCAGCTGTGAAGATACGGTTTCCGTATAACAACGTTCATAAAATGGACTGTCCTGCCCAAAATCCCGATCTGAACCCAATGGAACATCTCTGGATGAGTCAGATCGTCGACTTCGCTCAATACCCAAAATGGTTCAAATGGCTCTAAGCAGTATGGGACTTAACATCTGAGGTCGCCAGTCCCCTAGACTTAGAACTATTTAAACCTAACTAACCTAAGGACATCACACACATCCATGCCCGTGGCAGGATTCGAACCTGCGACTGTAGCAGCAGAGCGGTTCCGGACTGAAACGCGTAGAACCGCTCGGTCACAGCGGCCGGCGCTCAATACCCCAACGTTCAACATCACTGCCTTCTCTGCTTGCGGGTCTTTGGAAGAATGGGCTGCTATTCCTCCACAGACATTGAAACACCTCATTGGAAGTATACGCAGAGGACTTCAAGCCGCCATAAAGGCGGAGAGTGGACACACCCCATATAAAAGTCCCCCAACAGGTATCTGGATACTGTTTTTTTTTTTACTTTATTGAGTTTCGATTCCCCCTGGGCTGGCAGCAGCTTAGTACGCCGCTCTTCAGCCTACAGAATTTGTTTTAAAAAGATGCAGATAAGAAATAATAGAAACAGGCGATCAAATCGGTGACTTAAATGGTAAAATGGCGGAAAATCATGGTCCTGGATACCGTTTTTTTTTTTTTTTTACTTTATTGTTATTTTGACACCTGAACAATCAGGTAGGCTGGCAGCAGCACAATACGCCGCTCTTCAGCCGAAGAGAGTACAAGGAGATAAACAAAGAAGAGACATCACTTAGAAAAACGGCGAGAAAAAACAGGAGACACAAGAACATAAAAGCACAAGAAGCCGTTCACACTTGATGACAATCCACACTACGAACTGTAGACCCGACGCACAAACACTGAAGAAGACGATGGCACTGGTGAACAATGGAGCGTGACGGCGAAACTGAACACTAAACATGACGGCACACACGATACACTGATGGCGGTGATCTCCGGCGCGCGAATGTCCACTGAGCGTGTGCGAGTCCGGGGACCTGCCAAGAGGTGATCGGGGGTGAGGAGGGGGAGAGGGGAGGAAAAGAGGATGCCATGGCTTAGGAGACGGGAACAGGAGGAGTGGGACAGGGGAGGGGAGGCCCGGGGGACGAGGGGGGAGAAAAGGAGGAGGGAGGGAAAAGGGAGAGAAGGGAGGGAGGGTGCCCAGAGGAGTAAGTACAGGAGGAGGGCGGGAGGATCAAAGTTGGTAGGAGGGGTAGATGGAGGGGAGGAGGGCATCATCAGGGAGAGGGAGCTGGCGGAAGCCACCTTGGGAGAGGGTAAGGAGGGTGGAGAGATGGAGACCGGGCGGGACGTGGGAATACAGGCGCGGCAGCGAGCGGGGGTGGGAGAGGATCGAGGAGAAGAGCGGGTGAGGAGGATCAAGTTTACGGGAGGTGTACAGGATCCGTATCCTTTCAAGGAAAAGGAGGAGGTAGGGGAAGGGGATGAGATCATACAGGATCCATGTGGGGGAGGGGAGACGGATGCGATAGGCGAGGCGGAGAGCATGGCGTTCCAGGATTTGGAGGGATTTATAAAAGGTAGGGGGAGCGGAGATCCATGCTGGATGGGCATAACAAAGGATAGGGCGGATGAGGGATTTATAGGTGTGGAGGATGGTGGAGGGGTCCAGACCCCACGTGCGGCCGGAAAGGAGCTTGAGGAGACGGAGGCGGGAACGTGCCTTGGCTTGGATTGTCTGGAGATGGGGAGTCCAGGAGAGGCGACGGTCGAGGGCGACGCCAAGGTACTTAAGGGTGGGAGTGAGGGCGATGGGACAGCCATAGACGGTGAGATAGAAATCGAGGAGGCGGAAGGAAGGGGTGGTTTTGCCTACAATAATCGCCTGGGTTTTGGAAGGATTGACCTTGAGCAACCACTGGTTGCACCAAGCGGTGAACCGGTCAAGATGGGATTGGAGAAGGCGTTGGGAGCGTTGCAGGCTGGGGGCAAGGGCAAGGAAGGCGGTGTCATCGGCAAACTGGAGAAGGTGGATGGGGGGTGACGGCGGTGGCATGTCCGCCGTGTACAACAGGTACAGAAGGGGGGAGAGGACGGAGCCTTGGGGCACACTGGCGGAGGGGAAAAAGGTGTAGGAATCGGTGTTATGGATGGTGACATAGGAAGGACGGCGGGAGAGAAAGGAACCGATCAGACGGACGTAGTTAATGGGAAGGGCGAAGGTTTGGAGCTTGAAGAGGAGACCGGAATGCCATACGCGGTCATAAGCGCGTTCGAGATCAAGAGAGAGGAAGATTGCGGAGCGACGGGAATTGAGCTGTTCGGAAAGGAGATGAGTGAGGTGAAGGAGAAGATCGTCGGAAGAGAAGGACGGCTGAAAGCCACACTGGGTAACGGGAAGGAGGCGGTGCTGGCAGAGATGCTGGTGGATGCGTTGGGTGAGGATAGATTCCAGGACCTTGCTGAAGACCGAGGTAAGGCTGATGGGACGGTAGGAGGAGACGGCGGACGGCGGTTTGCCAGGTTTAAGGAACATGAGGATACGAGAGGTTTTCCACAGGTCGGGGTAGTAACCGGTGGACAGGACAGGTGCCTGGCCAGGGTGGAGAGAAAAGAGACAGGAGCTTCACGAAGGTGACGGTAGGTGACACGATCGTGACCAGGAGCGGTGTTGCGTTTTGTGCGGAGTGTAGCAATGAGATCCTGTGGAGTGATAGGAGTATTGAGGTCCGTGTGTGCAATGTTGTCCAAGTACTGGAAACCAGGAGCGAGGGGAGGGACAGAGGTGTCAGTTCGATCGCTGGATACTGTTGATCAGACAGTTTATATCTGTATTGGTAAGCTACGGTATAACGGAGAGTATGTGTATCCCATTGATGGTGGTGACAATTATTACTATTTTTGTATCCAGGACAGTACAGTTATTTACAAATTCAAAACTTATCTACAATATACAGGGTGGTCCCTTGATCGTGACCGGGCCTAATATCTCACGAAATAAGCGTCAAACGAAAAAACTACAAAGAACGAACCTTGTCTAGCTTGAAGGGGGAAACCAGATGACGCTATGGTTGGCCCGCTAGATGGCGCTGCCATAGGTCAAACGGATATCAACTACGTTTTTTTTAAAAATAGGAACCACAATTTTTATTACATATTCGTGTAGTACGTAAAGAAATATGAATGTTTTAGTTGGACCACTTTTTTCGCTTTGTGATAGATGGCGCTGTAATAGTCACAAACATATGGCTCACAATTTTAGACAAACAGTTGGTAACAGGTAGATTTTTTAAATTAAAATACAGAACGTAGGTACGTTTGAACATTTTACTTCGGTTGTTCCAATGTATCTTTGTGAACTTATCATTTCTGAGAACTCATGCTGTTACAGCGTGATTACCTGTAAATACCACATTAATGCAATAAATGCTCAAAATGTCCGTCAACCTCAATGCACTTGGCAATACGTGTAACGACATTCCTCTCAACAGCGAGTAGTTCGCCTTCCGTAATGTTCGCACACGCACTGACAATGCTCTGACGCATGTTGTCAGACGTTGTCGGTGGATCACGATGGCAAATATCCTTCAACTTTCCGCACAGAAAGAAATCCGGGGACGAACGATCCGGTGAACGTGCGGGCCACGGTATGGTGCTTCGACGACCAATCCACCTGTCATGAAATATGCTATTCAATCCCGCTTCAACCGCACGCGAGCTATGTTGCGGACATCCATCATGTTGGAAGTACATCGCCATTCTGTCATGCAGTGAAACATCTTGTAGTAACATCGGTAGAACATTACGTAGGAAATCAGCATACATTGCACCATTTAGATTGCCATCGATAAAATGGGGGCCAATTATCCTTCCTCCCATAATGCCGCACCATACATTAACCCGCCAAGGTCGCTGATGTTCCACTTGTCGCAGCCATCGTGAACTTTCCGTTGCCCAATAGTGCAAATTATGCCGGTTTACGTTACCGCTGTTGGTGAATGACGCTTCGTTGCTAAATAGAACGCGTGCAAAAAATCTGTCATCGTCCCGTAATTTCTCTTGTGCCCAGTGGAAGAACTGTACACGACGTTCATGCAATTAATGGTGCATTGAAATATGGTACGGGTGCAATCGATGTTGATGTAGCATTCTCAACACCGACGTTTTTGAGATTCCCGATTCTCACGCAATTGGTCTGCTACTGATGTGCGGATTAGCCGCGACAACAGCTAAAACACTTACTTGGGCATCATCATTTGTTGCAGGTCGTGGTTGACGTTTCACATGTGGCTGAACACTTCCTGTTTCCTTAAATAACGAAACTATCCGGCGAACAGTCCGGACACTTGGATGATGTCGTCCAGGATACCGAGCAGCATACATACCACACGCCCGTTGGGCATTTTGATCACAATAGCCATACATCAACACGATATCGACATTTTCCGCAATTGGTAAACGGTCCGTTTAAACACGGGTAGTGCATCACGAAGCAAATACCGTCCGCACTGGCGGAATGTTACGTGATACCACGTACTTACACGTTTGTGGCTATTACAGTGCCATCTATTACAAAGCGAAAAAAGTGGTCCGACTAAAACATTCATATTTCTTTACGTACTACACGAATATGTAATAAAAATGGGGGTTCCTATTTTAAAAAAACGCAGTTGATATCCGTTTGACCTATGGCAGCGCCATCTATCGGGCCAACCACAGCGCCATCTGGTTTCCCCCTTCAAGCTAGACGAGTTTCGGTCTTTGTAGTTTCTTCGTTTGATGCTTATTTCGTGAGATATTTGGCCCGGTCACTATCAATGGACTACAGTGTGTACATAAGACTTTGTACATGTCAAATTAATTTTGAACCCCAAAATTCGACGGTCTTTCTTGCTGGAACTATTTGCCCCCAGCGTGCAGGCTTCAGGTAACTTCGGGCAGACCAAGAGGTGTTCACTATCTTGAATTTCTCCACATTCACAGGTTGCATCTTCAGTAATGTAGTGCCTCCGCTTCAAGGTTTGTTTGCAACTCGTCATTCCGGTTCGCAGTCTGTTCAAAGTCTTCCATCAAAGTCTTCCATGTCTGTTAGGGTACTGAAAACCAGCAGAGGGGTCTTCCTTTCCGTTTTGGTTATTACTTCTAGTTGCCTCGTTTCGTCAGTCTTATCCGGCGAACGGAAGAAGGTGATGTAATAGCTTCAGCTGTTCGAAGAAAACTCTTTCTCGACTTCAGCTTAAGACAATATCCTTCGCTTTTGACCTGGGAGGCCCTGAACCATTTTCCTTGGTTTTCTTCTCAACTTCTGCCGCTGCTTTTCATCTAATATCCGGGGGTGATATGCCTACAAGACGGTAGATTTTGTCAACTGAAGTTGGTCGTATTTAGCCAGTTACAATGGCGGTGTATAGTTATGACATATTTAGACAGAGGTGATACTGCGTAGTCGGTAGTGAATTAGGTCATCGTATGATGTACCTATAGAAGCGCTATAGTACGCTACGTGCTGTAAGCGACTCGGGAGAACATCATATGCAGCTGCTGCACACAATGCAGTGTTACGCAACGCAGGCACGTGGACCGGAATATTTTATGAGTGTGTGCCTAGATCTCACGTACCCGTTTCCCCTAGATGCTTATTTTCTTGTTGCTCCAACCGCCTACTAAAGTTTTATCCTCTAACTGTTAATCAACTGTCAGCAGTTTAAGGAAGCATGCACACTCACAGTGAGTTCCACAATATCCAGTGAAGATCGAAATATATGCTTCCTGCAAAACACAATAATGTGCTCTTTTCATAGCTGGTTTGATCAAACAGTGAATTTAAATTATACTTTGTATTTCAGCTACGTTGTCCACTAGCAGTACTCTGAAACTTATTGTCGTGCCGATTAGCCTGTTTGGTTACTACCACAGTCACACAAAATCAGTGTTCAGATACTTTTAATTGTCGGCACAGTTCTCGAAATTAACAATGGAACATCCTAACAATGCTAGTACTGATTTTTACGAATGCACGTATAATTGTTTCGCGACGTGGCTGACTTTTAAACTCTGGGCACGATACGCGAACAAAGTTTCTCCAATCGTAAAATTTAGTTACATGGATCATAACTCTCTTTCAGTCAGATTGCTCACTGAATGATGATCAAGTCGACGTTTGTTGGCTCCGTAACCGCTACAACGCCGTTAACTGCTATCTCTGTGGCGCACCATACCAGTGCAGAAGTTATCTTTCATAATATATACTGATGAGGCAAAGAAAATTGGACACCATCCTAATATCTTGTAGGGCCCCTGCGAGCAAGCAGAACTGCCGCAACACGACGTGGCAAGGACTCGACTAATGTTTGAAGTAGTGCTGGAGGAAATTGACACCATTAATCCTGCAGGGCTGTCCATAAATACGTAACAGTACGAGGTGGGTGGAGATATCTTCTGAACAGTACGTTGCAAGACATCCCAGCTATGCTCAATAATGTTCATGTCTGGGAAGTTTGGTGGCCAACGGAAGCGCTTAAACTCAGAAGAGTGTTCCTGGAGCTACTCTCTAGCAATTCTGGATGTACGGTGTGTCGCATTGTCCTACTGTAGTTGTCCAAGTCCGTCGGAATGCACAATGGACATTAATGGATGCAGGTGATCAGACAGGATGATTAAGTACGTGTCATCTGTCAGAGTCGTATCTAGACGTATCAGTATCCCATATCACTCCAACTGCACACGCCCCACACTGTTACAGAGCCTCCACCAGCTGTAACAGTCCCCTGCTGACATGCACGGTCCATGGATTCATGAGGTTGTCTCCATACCTGCACACATCCGTCCGCTCAATACAATTTGAAACGAGAGTCGTTCGACCAGGCAACATGTTTCCAGTCGTCAACTGTCCAATGTCGGTGCTGACGGACCAGGGCGAAGCGTAAAGCTTTGTGCCGTGCAGTCATCAAGGATACACGAGTGAGCCGCCGGCTCCGAAAGCCCATATCGATGGTGTTCCGTTGAAAGGTTCGCACGCTGACACTTGTTGATGGCCCAACATTGAAATCTGCAACAATGTGCGGAAGGGCTGTACTTCTGTCACATTGTACAATTATATTCAGTCGTCGTTAATTCCGTTCTTGAAGGATCCTTTTTCCGGCCATAGTAATGTCGGAGATTTGATATTTTACCGGATTCCTGATATTCACGGTACACTCGAGAAATGGTCGTACGAGAAAAATCCCGACTTTATCGTTACCTTGGAGATACGGTGTCCCATCGCTCGTGCGCCGACTGTAACACCACGTTCAAACTCCTTTGCCATTCCAGCAGCAGTAACGGATCTAACAACTGCGCCAGACACTTGTCTGCTATAGGCGTTGCCGACCGCAGCGCTGTATTCTGCCTGTTTACATATCTCTGTATTTGAATCCGCATGCCTATATCCGTTTGTTTAGCGCTACAGTGTATCACTGACACTGTTGAAACTGCTCTAAAACACAGATTTTGTGGTGAACGTTTTTACCGTTTTTCACCAAAATGGAGCAATTTGCGTTTTTGTATGCCGCGACTCTGGCACTACACATGGCGTCCAGCGCCGAACTCGCGCACTCCTCTCTCTCTCTCTCTCTCTCTCTCTCTCTCTCTCTCACACACACACACACACACACACACACACAGACACCTGCGCCACGCTCCGCTCACGAGAGAGAGACGACTAACGGTACTTTATTTATTTAAAAAGCGTCGTTACCGGCTTCGAAGCGACGGGTTCATCTTCAGACGGCTATTTCACGTTAAGATTCACTTTACATTAGCTTTCATTTTTTGTTTTCTCAACGGATGAAATTTCCTTGGGGTGTCGGTGCCCTAAAACCTAAACAAGAAGTGAGGTAATGTTCTTTTAACTTTAATTGTGCCTTACAACGTTGTTATTGTTTACTACGCATGGCGTAAAAAAAAGCCAATCTGCACTGACAATTGGCCGGCCGAAGTGGCCGTGCGGTTAAAGGCACTGCAGTCTGGACCCACAAGACCGCTACGGTCGCAGGTTCGAATCCTGCCTCGGGCATGGATGTTTGTGATGTCCTTAGGTTAGTTAGGTTTAACTAGTTCTAAGTTCTAGGGGACTAAAGGATACAGATCCTGTACACTTCCCGTAAACTCGATCCTCCTCACCCGCTCGTCTCCCCAATCCTCTCCCATCCCCGCCCGCTGCCGCGCCTGTATTCCCACGTCCCGCCCGGTCTCCATCTCTCCACCCTCCTTACTCTCTCCCAAGGTGGCTTCCGCCAGCTCCCCCTCCCTGATGATGTCCTCCTCCCCTCCATCTACCCCTCCTATCAACTTTGACCCTGCCCCACCACCCACTTCCGGTGTCCTTTCCTTTAGGCACCCTCCCTCCCTCCCTTCTCTTCCCTTCCCTCCCCTTCTCTTTCCTTTTCCCCCGTCCCCTCCCTCCACCACTCTTCCCCCCCGGGCTTCCCCTCCCCCTTCCTCCCTTCCCCCTTTCTCCCCTGCCGTGGCATCTCCGCTCTCTCCTCTCCCTCTCCCACTCCCCTTCCTCCTCCTCCTGTCTTGGCAGGTCCCCGGACTCGCACACGCATGGTGAACATTCGCGCGCCGGAGATCATCGCCGTCAGTGTCTAGTGTGTGTGCTTCGTTTTGTGTTTCGTGCAGTTACAACTCCACTGTTCACATGTGCCGTCGCAGCTCTCCGTGTTTTGTGCGCCGTGTCAACAAGTGTTAGTGTTTTTTCGTCCACCGTGAACGGCTTCTTGTTTTTTTGTTTTTTTTGTAACTACTTTCCTTGCCCGCCATTTTTTGTATTTTCTGTGTCACCTATCTCATATTATTGTACCCCATACGGCTGAAGAGCGGCGTATTAAGCTGCTGCCAGCCCGCCTTGTATGAGGCGCTGAAAATTACAATAAAGGAAAAAAAAAAATCTAGGGGACTAATGACCTCAGCAGTTGAGTCCCATAGTGCTCAGAGCCATTTGAACCATTTGAACTGACAATCTGATTTCTCTACTGCAAAACATATAGTGATGAAGGTTAAAAGAAATGAAACACACTTCTGACATCGATTAATTTAAAAGTTTATTTCAAAATGTTGCAGTTCATTTCGCTGCAATGCCATATAGATTAGGTCAAAAACAATTTTAAATAGTTCAGTAGGTCCAAAAACGATCAATTGACAGTGCAGGACCTTTCATTGTCCCTTAAACAATATAAGTTTGTATATATTTACCGAATATGTTTCCCTCTTTCTCCCATTAGCCTGGTTTTTACACAAATGGTGTAACCTACAATTAAAATACTATTTTAACAGCATCCTGACTAGAAACGAGTAATGTGACTCTTCTCCAAATACAGCTGGCACCATTAGATGGTCAAAATCGAGTAAATAAATTCGGCCTGTCACCCAACATTCAAAATGGCTCTGAGCACTATGGGACTCAACTGCTGAGGTCATTAGTCCCCTAGAACTTAGAACTAGTTAAACCTAACTAACCTAAGGACATCACAAACATCCATGCCCGAGGCAGGATTCGAATCTGCGACCGTAGCGGTCTTGCGGTTCCAGACTGCAGCGCCTTTAACCACACGGCCAATTCGGCCGGCACCCTACATTCTGAACAATTCCACACACAACTACAGAAGGAAGTTTTTATTTATTTATTTATGCATTTATTTTACCTGGCAAGATTAGGGCCTTCAGGCCCTCTCTTACACCTAACCAGGCATACTAAGATTCAACAAATTTCAGTGTCTACAGAAAATTAGGACATATAACATGTTATACAGTATTAATGTTACAGAAAAAATAGAGATTATAAAAGTAGTACAATGATAATTATAACAATCAAAAAATAATTATAACAATCAAGAATAATAAAAATAATAATAATAATGATAATAATAATAATAATAATGACTATGTATATGAAAGTAAACATATTTTTCTTATATGAGTGTCAGTCCTATTGCTAGTTGGGAATTTTCTCGTTATATTCTTGCAGCTTGTAAGTTATTCTCATCAACCAGAGACATAAGACGATGGAATGGGGTGAAAGAGATATAGAAGAGGTAGATAGGTTAGAGGAAGAGAAATAGAATGGTAAAATTCGAAGCTATGATGGAGAGGAGAAAGAAAAAGATGAGGGGGGAGGGGCACAACAATGGTGGCTATACCGTCCCTAATATGTAAGTCTTAAGTTCCCTCTTGAATGTTGAATGGTTTTGGATAAGACGCAGATCACAGGGGAGCGCGTTCCATAGTCGTATGGCTGAGATGGAGAATGACACGGAGAAAGATTTTGTGTTATGTAAAGGTACAGCCAAGATGCTAGACGTATCCGATCTGGTATTGCGGTTGTGGAATGATGATAGGTGTTTAATGTGAGAAGATAAGTATTGGGGGCACCAGTGGCTAAGAAATCGATGAAGTAAGCACATCGTGTGGAGATCGCGTGCCTTATGTGGGCGTATCCAACCTAGCTGGGAGTATGAAGGACTGATATGATCATACAACCGTATGTTGCATACGTATCTAACACAAGCATTCATCACTAGCTCGAGGCATCTCGAATTTTCATTATTTGTGCCATGTTGAACTACATCACAGTAGTAAAGATTAGGCAAGACTAGTGTTTGGACTAATTTTTGTTTAACATGGGATGGAAATATTTTTCTAAACTTTTGAATTGCATGTAGGGAGGAGAGCGATTTCCGGCAAGCTGTGACTGTTTGTTCTTCCCAGTTTAGGTGTTCATCCAAGATTATTCCAAGGTCTTTTACTGTTTTTTGGTATGGTAGTTGGGTACCATTGAGGAGTATTTGAGGGACTGTTTCGCGAAAGTACCGACTGATTAACTTTGGATGAGATATAAGTATGACCTGGGATTTCTTGGGGTTTAGTTTCAGACCTAGGTTCTGTGCCCATCGAGAAACAGAGCAAAGATCTGCGTTCATACTCGCTACTGCGTCAGCAATGTTCTTGGGGCTTGCACTTATGTACAGTTGGATGTCGTCGGCATATAGATGGTAGTTGCGGGAGTGAATCACTGAAGAAATATCATTGATGTACAGTGAGAAGAGTAATGGACCAAGGACGGAGCCTTGGGGAACTCCAGAGCGCACGTTTTTCCATGATGACTTTTCCGATCCACAAATGACTTGTTGACTTCTGTTTTTGAGGTAGCTGTCGAACCAGTGTATTGCGCTGTTTGAGAAATTCAACTGCTTCATTTTAATTAGTAATATATCAAAGTCAACTGTATCAAAAGCCTTGCTAAAGTCAAGCAGAGTCTTCTTCCATATTAAGGTTTGACAGTCCCTGAGAACCCTTTCTGCCACTGTTAAGAATTTGAATACACCCTTTGGAGCAGTATAAAAACTATTTTTGATGCATTTTATTGCAATGAAACCTGTTTTCCATCAGTTTCCTCCAATTTACGGAGGTACTGCTGCAGTAAATTAAGTTTCACACTTGTTGTTAAACCATTAAGAAAACAATAGCCAACAGGAATTTTCCAACTCCTATTAATCCCAGTGACCATAAACACTAGTGCCTTTTTTGCTATTTAGCTATCATCACTTTCCTCACATCCTTGCCCTAAGTCAACATAACCCCAGACCTTATTACCATCCCATATTAAGTCTTTTTTAAGAGCCACCTTATCGAACATAAGTGCAGCTAAAATAGGTCCTGAACTACGTTGAACCTCATCTGCTAATTTTTTTAAGCTTTCTTCTGTAAATCTAGGACTGCCATTTACTGTAGTTGCCCACCTGCGGAGTGTTCGAGGATGGGGTAATTTAACAAATTTCCTCAAAAATTATAAGCTTTGGAGGAGTAAAAATTGAGTGTAAGGGCAACCTTATTTCTTTAGGATATTCAGGAATTGAACATTTGTTTTGCATTGCAAAAAGTGCTTCAGAATATCACAATTTTTGTCACATCCGATTACTTCAGAAGCACAGTCTTGAAGTCTCTTATTTAGGCCTACAACCACTGTTTTATATGTCACAATTTGTTTCTTCTTTCTTGAAACACTTTGCCTTGCATGTTTCGCTTGCTTCCTCAGCTTCTCGGTCCATTTCTGTAGTGCCTCATAATTCTGTTTCAATTTTTTGGGGCTAGGCAAACAATAAGAATGATCTGTATGATGATTCTGATTCACTCTTTCACCTACAAAAATGAAGTATTATCATTAAGCTTTATTTTTCTTTAAACATACATTGATTAATAGAAAAATTTACACATAACCCACATAGCAAATAAATAACAGGATAACTATTTTACCTGGTTTATTTGATAAGGAAGCTGATTCTTCACTGACAAGCCGTTTCCTTGGTTGTCTCTATACTATAGTTGTTTTCTGCAGATGGTCAGGAAACGTAAATATTGTCGGTATGCGTTTGCCAGAAGTCGCCTTTTCTCGTTTGTGCTATACGTGTATCTATCTTCAAAGTGAAGCGAGCGTATGTAGCTATATTGAGTTGGCTGCTACTTACCTCGCCTCATATTGGCTACCCACCGACTTAACAGCTCTTTCTTTTTCAGAGGAAATCTAAAAATAAAGAGACGTGTATGCAGTAGCTTATTTACATTTTGTATACAGCTTAAACACGAAAATGATGCACACGATGCTAAGTACAACACGCATTTAGATACTCACCTGAAATATGATATTCCAGTTGTTTTATCACTTCTATTAGCGCAATTCTATGCTGCACATACACTGGGCATGATTCGCGATCGGTCAATATGACTTTTAAAACAAATTACAACCGGAAAACAGTGATTTTCTAACGCCAGTACTATACACCAAATGTAAATATACTGACATGTAGACGTTTCAAAAAACGGCGGCCGGTGTTGCTTTTTGCTGCCGCTGGTAGCGCTGTTACCTCACAGATAGCCACTCTATGTAGTTTATATACCTCCTTGATTACAACCATAACAATGCCAAGGACTTCCACTCTCACAGATATTTCGATATACACTCCTGGAAATGGAAAAAAGAACACATTGACACCGGTGTGTCAGACCCACCATACTTGCTCCGGACACTGCGAGAGGGCTGTACAAGCAATGATCACACGCACGGCACAGCGGACACACCAGGAACCGCGGTGTTGGCCGTCGAATGGCGCTAGCTGCGCAGCATTTGTGCACCGCCGCCGTCAGTGTCAGCCAGTTTGCCGTGGCATACGGAGCTCCATCGCAGTCTTTAACACTGGTAGCATGCCGCGACAGCGTGGACGTGAACCGTATGTGCAGTTGACGGACTTTGAGCGAGGGCGTATAGTGGGCATGCGGGAGGCCGGGTGGACGTACCGCCGAATTGCTCAACACGTGGGGCGTGAGGTCTCCACAGTACATCGATGTTGTCGCCAGTGGTCGGCGGAAGGTGCACGTGCCCGTCGACCTGGGACCGGACCGCAGCGATGCACGGATGCACGCCAAGACCGTAGGATCCTACGCAGTGCCGTAGGGGACCGCACCGCCACTTCCCAGCAAATTGGGGACACTGTTGCTCCTGGGGTATCGGCGAGGACCATTCGCAACCGTCTCCATGAAGCTGGGCTACGGTCCCGCACACCGTTAGGCCGTCTTCCGCTCACGCCCCAACATCGTGCAGCCCGCCTCCAGTGGTGTCGCGACAGGCGTGAATGGAGGGACGAATGGAGACGTGTCGTCTTCAGCGATGAGAGTCGCTTCTGCCTTGGTGCCAATGATGGTCGTATGTGTGTTTGGCGCCGTGCAGGTGAGCGCCACAATCAGGACTGCATACGACCGAGGCACACAGGGCCAACACCTGGCATCATGGTGTGGGGAGCGATCTCCTAAACTGGCCGTACACCACTGGTGATCGTCGAGGGGACACTGAATAGTGCACGGTACATCCAAACCGTCATCGAACCCATCGTTCTACCATTCCTAGACCGGCAAGGGAACTTGCTGTTCCAACAGGACAATGCACGTCCGCATGTATCCCGTGCCACCCAACGTGCTCTAGAAGGTGTAAGTCAACTACCCTGGCCAGCAAGATCTCCGGATCTGTCCCCCATTGAGCATGTTTGGGACTGGATGAAGCGTCATCTCACGCGGTCTGCACGTCCAGCACGAACGCTGGTCCAACTGAGGCGCCAGGTGGAAATGGCATGGCAAGCCGTTCCACAGGACTACATCCAGCATCTCTACGATCGTCTCCATTGGAGAATAGCAGCCTGCATTGCTGCGAAAGGTGGATATACACTGTACTAGTGCCGACATTGTGCATGCTCTGTTGCCTGTGTCTATGTGGCTGTGGTTCTGTCAGTGTGATCATGTGATGTATCTGACCCCAGGAATGTGTCAATAAAGTTTCCCCTTCCTGGGACAATGAATTCACGGTGTTCTTATTTCAATTTCCAGGAGTGTATATACCTGAATGTGACAACAGGAATTAACAGGTTACTAATGTTCCTATGCTTACTATTTGCATTAAAGCACTTTATAATAAACTGACTGCTTTATTTATCTCAATTTTAATCAGTTCTCTTAAAATATAAATACTAAGTAAGGGAATATTAGTAATTTGTAAATTCCTACTATCACATACATATACACACATCAAAAAAAGTTTTTCATCACCTTGGTTCTGCGAGTTCCGGAACCTGTACAGAAAATTTCCGCCCTTTTTATTGCTCATGATAACCACACATTGGATGTTGTACCACCATACAGCGAGATCTTCAGAGGTGGTGGTCCAGATTGCTATACAGTCCGGTACCCAAATACCAGTAGCACACTCTCTTGCATTGATGCATACCTGTATTCGTCGTGGCTTACTATCTACAAGTTCATCAAGGCACTGTTCGGTCCAGGTTGTCCCACTCCTCAACAGCGATTTGGCGTAGATCCCTCAGAGAGGTTGGTCTGTCGCGTCGCCCATAAACAGCCCTTTTAAGTCTTTCGCAGGCGTGTTTGATAGGGTTCATATCTGGAGAACATGTTGGCCACTCTAGTCGAGCGATGTCGTTATCCCGAAGGAAGTCATTCACAAGAAATGCACGATGGGGGCGCGAATTGTCGCCTATGAAGACGAATGCGTCGCCAATATGCTGCCGATATGGTTGCACTGTCGGTCGGAGGATCGCGTTCACGTATCGTTATGGTCCCTTCCATGACCACCAGCGACGTACGTCGGCCTACATAATTCCACCCAAAAACATCAGGGAACCTCGACCTTGCTGCACTCGCTGGACAGTGTGTCTAAGGCGTTCACCTGACCGGGATGCCTTCAAACACCTCTCCGACGCTTGTCTGGCTGAAGAGAGCGCGATGCTGATCCTAAGCGGTGCATTAGGCATGTCATTGGGCCGATCTGTACCGTGCTGCATGGCGTCGTGGTTGCAAAGCTGGACCTCGCCATGGACGCTAGGAGTGAAGTCCTGTGGCTGCACGAAAAGCATATTTCAACATGGTGGCGTTGCTGTCAGGGTTCCTCCGAGCCATAACCCGTAGGTAGCGTTCATCCACTGCAGTAGTAGCCCTTGGGTGGCCTGGGCGAGGCATGTCATCGACAGTTCCTGTCTGTATTTCCTCCATGTCCGAACAACATCACTTTGGCTCAGTCCGAGACGTCTGGGTACTTCCCTTGTTAAGAGGCCTTCCTGGCACAAAGTAACAATGCGGACGCGATCGAACCGCGGTACTGACTGTCTAGGCTTGGTTGAACTAAAGGCCACCGGCTGGAGTGGCCGTGCGGTTCTGGGCGCTACAGTCTGGAGCCGAGCGACCGCTACGGTCGCAGGTTCGAATCCTGCCTCGGGCATGGATGTGTGTGATGTCCTTAGGTTAGTTAGGTTTAATTATTTCTAAGTTCTAGGCGACTGATGACCTCAGAAGTTAAGTCGCATAGTGCTCAGAGCCATTTGAACCATTTTTTTGAAGGCCACACGAGCCGAGTACCTCCTTCCTGAGTGAGTAACTGGAACTGATCAGCTGTCAGACCCCCTCCGTCTAATAGGCGCTGCTCATGCTTGGTTGTTTACATTTTTGGGAGGGTTTAGTGACATCTCTGAACAGTCAAAGGGACTGTATCAGTGATACAATATCCACAGTCAACGTATATCTTCAGGAGTTGTGGGAACCGGGGTGACGCAAAACTTTTTTTGATGTATTTATATAAATCTAAATATCTCTGAGAGTGGAAGTCTTTGGAATTGTTATGGTAGTCATATCGCCATCTTTGTATACATACTTCCCTGTGGTGAAACTTCTTGGTGTTTGAGTGGTGCTTCAGGTCAACGTATACATATACAAATAAAAAGTGCATCATACAGTTTTCGCTGCTGCAGGCTCACAAGCAGGTCGGAACTGGAACGTAATGGCGCGGATTTTTCATCATATGTAACGAAAACATCATCCCTTTAATAATTAGTTTACATCACTTAAAATCGTTTTGGGGCGGAATTAAAGTTAAAAGACATTGTCTCACATTTTGTTTTGGTTGTAGGTCACCACCACCCCAAGGAAATTTCGACAGTTGAGAAAACAAACAGTGAAAGCTAATGTAAAATGTATCTTAAGGTGAGCTGGTTGTCTAAAGATGGACCTTTCGGTTCGAAACTGGTAACGGTGCCATTTTAAAAAAATAAATAGCATTGTAAAAATTGGGTGCCTCCTGTTATCTTCTATGTAAGAGTCAACCTACATTTTGTACACAGCCACGGGCTCAGAATGTCAGTTTCCGACAAAATAGCAGAACGATAAGAAGAGTTACTCACAAAAATAAATGCCACGCTTCTGAGTGTAGTAGTCTCGCAACACACAGAACATCACGACCACCTTAATATCACTGTTGAAACAGTTAGTGAACAGGTAGACGCATTAAAACTGAACAAATAGAACAACTTAGTACGTTAACAAAGAATGTCGAAGGTTTGACGAAAAAGATGACGAATTTGTCCACAAACACAGACATTGATACTGATGTCACACTTCCTGTACCATCCTTAGTCACAACAGAATATCAGGCGCGTAAGAATTTTACAGAAAGTCAAACTAAAGTCAATCAACACCAGAGAAAGGACATAAATAACATGCGAGGACAGTTGGCACGTATCGATTGCAAACTAAACTGTAATGACGACACCAATGATTTCGCACTTTCACACTTACACCCACGATCAGAAACTTGTGATGAAAATACCAGTTTGTGACGTGTTGGTGACTGTCCCAGGGAACCAAACGTTTCCCCTGGACATGATAGGAGCCACCCGTAAGGCGCAGTAGAGAACTTCCGGCTCTCACTGAAACGTCAATTTTGATTACTAGCACTTTCTCGCTGTTTTTAAATTCTAAACTTTTCGAAGTCTTAGTAACGATATCCGACCGCAAGCCTAGTTGGGTCAAGTTTTGTTTTCACCACCACCAAATTGGACTTGAGGCCACAACCTATAATTCATGAGTGGATAACTCAAAAGCGAGCCAGCCGTGAGGACGTAGTCTGTAATCGGAAATTGTCAAAGCGAAGATGATTTTTACAACGCGTTCCTGCGTGCGTATTGGTCGCAGGCTGTAAAGTGTAGTATAATAATGATGAAAAATTTTTATCAATCCAAGTTTAACGAATATCTCGCAAACCAATACGATCCGTTTCAGTTGACACACATTTGCCTTACAAAAATGGTTTCATTTACGTCATGTAATATTATCAGTAAGATGCAAAGACCATCTATATGCTTTCCGAGGTTTGCGACAACAGATGTCGTGACTCGCAACATTTATTTCCGCAATACGATCATAGAAATGACGAACGCTCTCACAAACCTCACTACCACAGAGAGAATTACAGACGACAAAACAGGCACCATCCGTATGATTCACACTGGCAAGACGGAAACAATTATTGTGACAGAAGCAATTTCTGGCTTGATCACGGTAATCGACAGAACACAATACTAAAACGAACACAGATGCTATCAACCTAATCAGAACAACTGCAGTCACAAATGTCCTAACGGATACCGTTATGATAGATCAAGCCCACAGGCCGGCCGAAGTGGCCATGCGGTTAAAGGCGCTGCAGTCTTGAACCGCAAGACAGCTACGGTCGCAGGTTCGAATCCTGCCTCGGGCATGGATGTTTCTGATGTCCTTAGGTTAGTTAGGTTTAACTAGTTCTAAGTTCTAGGGGACTAATGACCTCAGCAGTTGCGTCCCATAGTGCTCAGAGCCATTTGAACCATTTTGAAGATCAAGCCCACAGAACTCATGACAAAACAGAAACTACAGAGTCAGTCATGAAAATGGGCAATGCGAGCTGCGACAATAAAGTAATGAGACTGATTTTGTTTGCAAGATGTGGCAACCCTGCAGGCTTGCGTACGCACAATATCTTTGACCTTGGTCTATAAGTTGCTTCTAGTGCAATCGGCACATCAATGCAACTGCTCAGTCGTGAGTTGTGATCTAATAAGTTAACACGTGTTTGTGTCTCTCGTATGGGAATGTAACCGCATAATATTGCGCAACGGTATGACATTTCTTTTTGCGTTAAATTGGGTGAATACGTGACGACAACACACGGCAGGCTTTAGAAGTCTTTTGGAGAGGAGGTTATCTCAAGAGCTCAAGTTTTTCGTTGACATAAAATGTTTAGTGAAGGCAGAACAAATGTTGAAGAAGAAGACTGTAGTGGGCGACCATCAACCTGATGGACAGATGTCAACTTGGCCAGGGTGCGTGAACTCGTACGATCTGATCGAAGATTATCCGTGAAAATGATTGCAGAAGAACTGAACATCAATCGAGAAACGGTTCGTCTAATAATAAAATGGCTCTGAGCACTATGGGACTCAACTACTGAGGTCATCAGTCCCCTAGAACTTAGAACTACTTAAACCTAACTAACCTAAGGACATCACACACATCCATGCCCGAGGCAGGTTTCGAACCTGCGACCGTAGCGGTCGCGTGGTTCCAGACTGTAGCGCCTAGAACCGCTCGGCCACTCCGGCCGGCCGTCTAATAATAACTGAAGATCTTGGTATGAGAAAGATTTGTGCAAAAATGGTCCCCAATAATCTCACACCACAACAGCGAGAAACACGGAAAAATGTGGCAGCCGATCTGTTAGAGCAAATGGAAATCAATCCAGAATTGTTGAGCCGTGTTATCACTGGTGATGAAAGTTGTTTTTTTTTCAGTACGATCCAGGGACAAAACGCCAAAGTTCGCAATGGTGCTCAAAGGGATCACCCAGACCAAAAAAAGCTCTCATGTCAAAGTCAAAAGTGAAATGCATGCACCTGTGCTTGTTTGATCCCAAGGGAGTTGTTCATAAAGAGTGTGTGCCTCCTGGACAAACAGTTAACCAATATTACTACAAAGAAATGTTAGAAAGACTTCGTAAAAGAGTTCTTCGTGTCCGTACCAATAGTGCTGATAATTGTATTCTGCATCACGATAATGCGCCATCCCATACTACTCTGTCAGTACAGCAATTTTTAACCTCAAAACAAATTTCAGCACTACCACAGCCACCTTATTCACCAGATATCGCTCCGTGCGACTTTCTTCTATTTCCAAGAGTTAAAACGGCGGTCAAAGGACACCATTGTCAAACAAGACAAGATGTCCAGAAAGCTCTGACGAGGGTCTTGAGGATATTACAGAAGATGAGTTCCAGAAATGTTACCATTAATGGCAGAAGCGCTGGAAAAAGTGTGTGCAATCAGAAGAGAACTTACTTTGAAGGCGACAACACTAAACTTGACTAAAACAGTAAGCAACATTTTTTTCACATCAGTCTCATTACTTTAGTGTCGCACCTTGTATTATCAAAAGAACAAGAGACAAAACCAAGTCAACATTGGCAAAACGCTAGTAGATCAAGATCTTCGCGACACAGTGAGATAGCTGAAGTTACTCCGCTTAACCCAGCGAAGAATCAGCGGCATGGAAATAACGCACAGCACTGACTAGAACGCCGGCAGCTGACGATATTATAGACACAAATGTAAACATCGCTGCCTAACTCACGCAAACTACTTCACAGAATGGTAAGTAACTTCAAATAAGCTGCAGAGCGAAGGACAAAATCGCGATACGCTAAGGTAAATATAAAAAATCTCTACATTGGTCAGAAAGTATAACAAAAAATTAGCATCAAAGTCATACATTTTTCTTGGTGTACATTGGACCATACAGAATTCGTCGAATAGCACATGACAACGCATTAGAAATGTAAACAATACTAACCAAAGGACTACATCATATAACACGTATTAAACCATTTGCAGAATAGTGATATTTATATTTTGCTCATGTAAGATTGTCTTAGAAACTGCCTTGAATTGTTACTGGTATGGCATACATTTCTGACATATTATATTCTTTATGATGTTCTTTCTTTTTTTCCTGAAAGCATTGTTCTGTTAAAGTACATACTTTTTCTTTTGTAACTAACTATACACCTCTTTGTCTTGAGGTTATATAAAGATAGATACACATATGTTAAAACGAATGTGGCTGTTATGCATATATTCCAGATTTATGGGACATATTTGCAATTGGAAATACAGATTGAATGAAATTTTTTTTTGCTACTTTAAGATGACACTAGACAAAGTTGGGAAATATGAATGAGAAGACTATTGATTGATATACAGATGTATTTTTGTGGTAAAATGAGTATTTTAATGAAAAGTGTGCTTTCAATCCATAATTATTTTTTCCATTATTTACATTTTTAGCACTTGTTAATTAATTTTCTTGCCAAGGATTAGGGTAATGTTGCGAAATGTATATAATTTTGTTGCATAATGTGACTATTGCATAACATAGGCATTGCCTTATGTTAACTTTTGCATAATACAATTACTGGTGCACCAAAATACCTTTTAACACCAACTTGTTATTGCCATTTTGTGATGACACTGGTATACTACATTTTTGTGATAACGAACTTTGCTCTAGTTGCTGCATTGTATTTATAATGAATCTTTTTGTGTATGATTTGCCTTTCCCTTAAAATGTGTGCTTCATTTTGTTTACTTGTTTACGATGACGATTTTTTCTGCATATGCGTAAAATAAAATACCTTGAATCTGGCTGCATTGCTTTTCTGATGACATATTTTTGTAAATATTTGTATATCACGGCGCCCATAGCTTTATGAAAGCTCACTTAGGACAGGCATTTACTGTTAGGTGTTGTAAATAAAATAAATGTCATGACTAATAAGAGAGTTATGAAAAATATAGCAGCTGCACCTAGAAATGTGAAAGAATTGAGTACAGAGGGATAGAAATAGTAAAATGTTTGAGTAGGCATGTCGAATAAAATTGCGTATATGATTTGGTTAAGTTGATGTTGATTCAATGTGGAAGAATAAATGAGTACAGGCAGGTAGAATAATGTTTATATTGTGTGGTTATGATGAGGTGGCAACGAGATAGGTGAAGGAAGTTTTAATATGATGTTTTAGGCAGGAAAAATGGCATGAAACGTATTAGTATGTGAACATGATGTTTTTGGCAGGTAAAATGAGATAAAAGATATAGGTTTCAGCATAAATATAAATTCATGAAGTATAAATACAGTACAGACGTTAGAAAGCAGATCAGTACTTTAGAGTTGTACATGACACTAGGATAAAATATCACACAGACTGACTGAGACTTTTGACTTGAAGTGCACTCAATTCCCTTTCCTACGATACATTTATTTCTTTGTCCTTCATTTCTGGTCTGTACATCTTCTTGCTCTTACCCTTCTGTGTGTGTGTGTGTTTTGAAATATGCATTTTTAGTACTACTGTTCCTATGTTTTACCTGTTAGTCGTTAGTTCTGTGTGACCACACATTTTCTGAATGGTTAGATAATATGACTGGTAAGGTCTTATGGGACAAAACTGCTGAGGTCATCGGCACAGAGAATATGAGATCTATTATCGTGTGTAGGTACACTACATTTTCTTGTACATTTTCAGGGGCATGTGGTTGAAGTCAGTTCAGTGACTCAGGAGATGTGGAACACACACACACTATATATATATATATATATATATATATATATATATATATACTCCTGGAAATGGAAAAAAGAACACATTGACACCGGTGTGTCAGACCCACCATACTTGCTCCGGACACTGCGAGAGAGCTGTGCAAGCAATGATCACACGCACGGCACAGCGGACACACCAGGAACCGCGGTGTTGGCCGTCGAATGGCGCTAGCTGCGCAGCATTTGTGCACCGCCGCCGTCAGTGTCAGCCAGTTTGCCGTGGCATACGGAGCTCCATCGCAGTCTTTAACACTGGTAGCATGCCGCGACAGCATGGACGTGAACCGTATGTGCAGTTGACGGACTTTGAGCGAGGGCGTATAGTGGGCATGCGGGAGGCCGGGTGGACGTACCGCCGAATTGCTCAACACGTGGGGCGTGAGGTCTCCACAGTACATCGATGTTGTCGCCAGTGGTCGGCGGAAGGTGCACGTGCCCGTCGACCTGGGACCGGACCGCAGCGACGCACGGATGCTCGCCAAGACCGTAGGATCCTACGCAGTGCCGTAGGGGACCGCACCGCCACTTCCCAGCAAATTAGGGACACTGTTGCTCCTGGGGTATCGGCGAGGACCATTCGCAACCGTCTCCATGAAGCTGGGCTACGGTCCCGCACACCGTTAGGCCGTCTTCCGCTCACGCCCCAACAGCGTGCAGCCCGCCTCCAGTGGTGTCGTGACAGGCGTGAGGCGTGAATGGAGGGACGAATGGAGACGTGTCGTCTTGAGCGATGAGAGTCGCTTCTGCCTTGGTGCCAATGATGGTCGTATGCGTGTTTGGCGCCGTGCAGGTGAGCGCCACAATCAGGACTGCATACGACCGAGGCACACAGGGCCAACACCCGGCATCATGGTGTGGGGAGCGATCTCCTACACTGGCCGTACACTACTGGTGATCGTCGAGGGGACACTGAATAGTGCACGGTACATCCAAACCGTCATCGAACCCATCGTTCTACCATTCCTAGACCGGCAAGGGAACTTGCTGTTCCAACAGGACAATGCACGTCCGCATGTATCCCGTGCCACCCAACGTGCTCTAGAAGGTGTAAGTCAACTACCCTGGCCAGCAAGATCTCCGGATCTGGCCCCCATTGAGCATGTTTGGGACTGGATGAAGCGTCGTCTCACGCGGTCTGCACGTCCAGCACGAACGCTGGTCCAACTGAGGCGCCAGGTGGAAATGGCATGGCAAGCCGTTCCACAGGACTACATCCAGCATCTCTACGATCGTCTCCATGGGAGAATAGCAGCCTGCATTGCTGCGAAAGGTGGATATACACTGTACTAGTGCCGACATTGTGCATGCTCTGTTGCCTGTGTCTATGTGCCTGTGGTTCTGTCAGTGTGATCAAGTGATGTATCTGACCCCAGGAATGTGTCAATAAAGTTTCCCCTTCTTGGGACAATGAATTCACGGTGTTCTTATTTCAATTTCCAGGAATGTATATATACAAGAGCCTAGAGGGTAAATACGAGGGTTGTCCAGAAAGTAAGTTCCGATCGGTCGCGAAATGGAAACCACAGTGACAACCAGAAACGTTTTATTTGCAACAGTTAGGTACACCTTCCACCTACTTCTCTGCATGGTCACCGCTCCAACTTCGAGTTTTTTCGTTGTGTTGTATCAACTTTCCAATATCCTCGTTATAGAAAGCAGCCGCCTGTGCTTTCGGCCAGTTATCTGCATTGGTCTGCAACTCGTTGTCCGTGGAAAAATTTTGTCTTCATAGCCAGCGGTTCTTGTGATCAGAGATGAGACTCAGGGGGAGCCAATTACGGACTGTATTGTGGGTGATCAAACACTCCTCACCGGAAACGCTATAGGAGCGTCTTCATTGCCCCTGCAGTGTGCGGCTGAGAATTGGCATGAAGAAGGAACTCCTCGACAGTTGTGTTATGTGGGCTGCATGACACAGGCGAAATCTCTAACCAGGCCCTCATACTTGGCGGGAGACGCTATTTCCTACGCATCTTTACGTGCTCACTGTTCACTCAGAACTGAAAAAAGCGACGCGACACGATCGACGGGCTTGCTAGAGACACTGCCCAACACATCTGTGCAAAGCTTTACCGTATTTTCCCAGTGGTTTCCATTTCGCGAACGATCGGAACTTACTTTCTGGACATCCCTCGCAGATTTTGGAAGAAAGGGGAGGGAGGGATGCCAGGGCGCCGTCGGCTCAGACGAAATCAAGCAGCTCGCTGACAAATTATTTTAGAAACGAACGAGCTATAGAATGTGCTGTCATCACATACCCCTTCGGCTCTCCACAAACCCCTCCCTACCGCTCCGCATCGGAACTGGTTCTCGTAATTGGGTCCACCACAGGTGAATGATTGGGTGATATTTTGCCTTTTGGGCTACTGATGATAGAAAATTGAGAAAAGTTTTTGAAGAAATGCCACCATCATCGTTTACAAGATACTTTTGTTGATCAACGCGATTTCTGGGCGATACAGACAAATCCAAGGGTATTTCTATGCAATGATTTTAATTAAGTATTATTTGTAAGATATTTACCACTCCGCTGCCTTGTGAAATATTGCAGCCCCAAAGTTTCACAAGCCTCCAAATAACGATTCCAATGCTGTCATTAAACTTTTATAGCTAGATAATTAGGTTATAGTAGTGCGTACATATTTCTAACCTACTAGAACCTACCGCTCGAATCAAAATCGTTTTCCTTCTTCTTTTGTTCAGACTTATACATAATTAGAAACTATCACAAGAGCACACAGCACAAGATCAATAAATGGTAGCACTTATATTAAATTCAGCTACGCGTAATAAATGAACTGATTAATAAAACAACAACTGAGCTCCAGGCGTACAATTTGGTCTTGGCTACAATAGGGATGGGCGATAGCCATGGATAGTTTGAATCTATCGTTGGCCTTGCTGATTGTCGATACTGCGTATCCCTTTTTCGTCCTATGATTGGAAATCAAAATATCTTTTACTACACAGCGACTAGGTAATATGTAATTTGCACTTCATGTTACGCAACTTTCATAACATACTTCAGTACTGAGTTACTGTTAAATAGTTTTCACGAAGTACACTATTAATTTCTTTTGGGATTTAATTAGATTTATTTTCATGATTTCAAATTCAGAATTTCACTCAGTTTAAAGTTTTATTTCACGACGCTGTTCACAAGCGCGACACAGGCCAACCAACTGTAAGTACTGCTCAGCAACTGAATGCGATATCCATGTTACACGAGGAGAAAGTTGTTGAAAAAAAAATGTTCGGCATTTTCATTTAGAAATAGATTTCCATAGAAAGCTTACATAGTCAGGAGGTGAAATGATTGGGACTAAAAGTACTTGTTTTACGTTTTTGTTCCTCAGCTCGTGTCCTTTGAAGTACGTCGCAGTACTGTTTCATTCCCACAGTGCCCACAATACTTCAACAATGCTTCAAGCTGTAGTCGCCTGTCGGCCTTCCAGCGGAATTAGCACAACAGCATTTACAGTGACATTTGTGCACGGGGGACTCGAAATTGCAATCCTCCAGGACAGGAAAATGGCATCATTCTGGGTGCCGACACTTACTGCATTTTCCTGTTCCTCTACTCGCAAATGACAGCTTTACCATGAAAGTCACGGAATATGCATTGGGATGTTGGATATGGAGGGTGGGGAGAGGGGTTGTACACACCATTCGATCCCCTGCAATTTATATCTAGAGTACGTCAAATCACGTTCTTAACTGATGCTTTTATGGCAGCTTATGCCAGCGTGGTGATTACATGTCTTTCTACTCACATGATTCTACCAGAGAAGGTCAGATTTTCTTGCTAGGTACAGGGATGGCGCTGATGCCGATGAAACTTTGTCTTTTTGTGTTAACACATATTCTGAAGAAATTTAAGTCAAGTCTCAATTTTATCCACGAAACAGTTTCGTTTCTACGGCACTCGGAAATATGAAACTTGTTGATACCGCCTTTTTATATAGAACCAAGACATCATCAAAATGGCGATCTTAATGTACGTAAAATACGCCCAATAACCAAAATCATAGTTATCTCATGACATCTGCCGCCACGATCTTCGTTTCAGAGAATAACTTACGTCGTGACATATTCGTTGGTTTCACCAGCTCATAAACAAACTGTCATCTTTCAGTCTAAACTGGACCTCCCACTACGTTACACAGCATTCTGGCACCACAAACTAGATTCCAAAAAATTGTATACAAGCAAAATAATGTCACTTTTATGTTATACATCTGTTTGCGCTTGTATGCCGTCACGCGTCACATCATCGTACATGATGGGTCATAGCCGACATCCGATATTGGTAGGTTTAACCAATTCCGGATTTTTACAGTTTGTGTTGTAGTAAATCAGTACTGAGAAATACATGGAAATATTTACTTTTATTATTAAAATTATAAAGGTGTCCAGATATTACTGCAAACAGTCGCTTTTTGTAATTCTTTTATTTTTATTTCCCATGACTGGTTTAGAATCGTCTAGGGGTTCATCATCAGATGGTACACATTTATTGCATGTTTCGAGCATTTTGGAGGTCGTGTAGCTCGTGTAGCTATGGCAAAACATAAAAACGATTAGATTAGATTAGGTTAGTACTTGTTCCATAGATCATGAATACGACACTTCGTAATTATGTGGAACGTGTCAGGTTAACAAAAGGCGTCTATCCAAGATATTACATTACACAAAATATTACATGACACTTTTTTTCTTTTTTGGTTGGTGGGGAAATTACCCACTTACTGTATCCAAAAATTCATCTAATGAGTAGGAGTTACCATTCAGAAATTCTTTTAATTTCCTTTTAAATGCTATATGGCTATCTGTCAGACTTTGGATGCTATTAGGTATGTGACGAAAGACTTTTGTGGCAGCATAATTTACTCCCTTCTGAGCCAAAGTTAGATTTAACCTTGAGTAGTGAAGATCATCCTTTCTCCTAGTGTCGTAGCCATGTACACTGCTATTACTTTTGAGTTCGTTCGGATTGTTAGTAACAAATTTCATATATATATATATATATATATATATATATATATATATATATATATAGTGAGGCTACAGTGAAGATCCCTAGCGCTTTAAATAAGTATCTGCAGGATGATCTTGAATAAACTCCAGCAATTATTCTGATTACACGCTTTTGTGCAATGAAAACTGTTTTACTCAATGATGAGTTACCCCAGAATATGATGCCATACGAAAGCAGAGAATGAAAATAGGCGCGGTAAGCTAATTTACTCAGATGTATATCGCCAAAATTTGCAATGACCCTGATAGCATAAGTTGCTGAACTCAAGCGTTTCAGCAGATCTTCAGTGTGTTTTTTTTTTTTTTCAGTTCAACCCCTCATCAATGCATACACCTAGAAATTTTGAATATTCTATCTTAGCTACCGATTTCTGATCGAAGTCTATATTTATTAATGGTGTCATTCCATTTACTGTGTGGAACTGTCAAAGTTTAATGAGAGCCCATTTGCAGAGAACCACTTAATGATTTTCTGAAAAACATCGTTTACAATTTCATCAGTTAATTCTTGTCTGTTGGGTGTGATAGCTACACTTGTATCATCGTCAAAAAGTACCAGCTTTCCATCTTCGTGAATATAGAAGGGCAAGTCATTAATGTACATTAAGAACAGCGGAGAACCCAAGACCGAACCTTGCGGCACCCCATTCTTGATTATTCCCCAGTTTGAGAAATCACCAGTTTTTTTCATATTATGTGAACTGCTTATTTCAACTTTCTGCGCTCTTCCAGTTAGGTATGATTTAAATCATTTGAGCACTGTCCCATTCATACCGCAGTACTTGATCTTATCTAGAAGTATTCCAGGATTTACACAGTCAAAAGCCTTTGAGAGATCACAAAAAATCCCAACGGGTGACTGCCGGTTATTCAGAGCATATAATATTTCATTTTCCGTTGAAAAACCTTTCTCGAAACCAAACTAACATTTTGTTAAAACTTTATTTTTACAAAGGTGTGAAGTTACTGTACAATACTTTTTCAAGAATTTTGGATAAGGTAGTCAGAAGAGAAATTCGGCGGTAGTTGCTGACATCAGACGTATCCCCGCTTTTATGTAGTGGTTTAACAATGGCATACTTCAATCTATCTGGGAAAATACCCTGCTTTAGAGAGCTATTACATATGTGGCTAAGAATCCCACTTATCTCTTGGGAATAAGATTTTATTATCTTGCTGGAAATGCCATCAATACCATGTGAGCTTATATTCTTGAGAGAGTTTATTATCTTCCAAATTTCAGAAGGAGAGGTGGGTGGGATTTCAATTGTATCAAATTGTGTGGGTAAGGCCTCTTCCATTAACTACCTTGCTTCTACTAATGAACATTTAGATCCTAATTTCTCTACTTGAAAAATGACTATTCAAAATGTTTTCGACTTCTGGCTTGTTGTTTGTCAATTTTCCATTCGCTTTGATGGTAATGCCGTCATCCTGTACTCTTGATTGCCCTGTCTCCCTTGTAATAATATTCCAAATTGTTTTGATTTTGTTATCAGAGGTATTAATCTCAGACATGATGCACATGCTTCTGGACTTTTTAATAACCTTTCTTAATGTATCACAGTAGTTTTTATAACATTGGGCTGTTTCTGGGTCATTACTCTTTCTTGTTGTTAGATACAGTTCCCTTTTGTGGTTACAAGATATTTTTATTTCTTTAGTAAGCCCAGGCTTTTTTGCATGGTTTCTTATAATTAGATTTAACTACTTTATTGGGGAAACAGTTTTCAAATTCTCTTACATGTGTCTCATGAAACCTCACAAATGTAACCACTGAATGTGGTGAGAACTATTTATATTACGAGATCGACTTAAATGCATTACTTACAGTTATTAGTATCCGTTGGTTTACTCGTGGTGACACATTACTCTCGAAAATATAAAGTATGTTTTCCAGAAATGTTAAATTTTATAGCACATCACCAAGTTTGTGGCGGGTGACAACTCCTGTGTGCTTTACAGAATGTAAATAAACCAAACAGTATGACCGAAGTTGCGTTCAAAGATTTGTGTTGATGCAGGAAATTTCTTTGCTCAGAACTCGCTTTGGACATTTGTGACAGTAAGTTCAGTGTGTCCATAATAAAATTGCAGTTTAAAAAAGTTGTAGAAAGAGAAGCACTGCTCAGAATAATGCCAAACTTGAACAGCATATTATTGACGCTTGGGGAAACGTCATGGGACAAAAGAAACTTAATGAAAATTTGACCAACAGATAGCGCTATAAGCATCAGAATATGCACACCAATGGACACCCGGCTGTTCCTTAGATTGATCCTCGACGTAGAACGTGGCTGTCTCCATGAAGAATAGCGCACTGCTTGTAAAGCTCTTTGACAATAATGGTGACTGTACGCCAGTAGTCCTGTTGAAGTTCCGGACACTCTGGGATTGTGAAAAAATACTGGTCAAATATCTGCTAAGGGTCTGGAGACAATAATTATAAAATTCGAAAAAATATAGGTGCTTTCTAAGTGCAGAGTCTCAGAGGGAGGGAAGAAGTCAATCCGGCGACTGCCGAAGATGCGGCTACAACACTGCAGGCGGGGTCGAGCGGTGGCGTGTAAACACACAGTGCACGGGGAGTTGGGCGAATGTTGGACATACCTATGAGCACGGTGTATAAAATTCTACGAAACATCCCGCATTACTATCCATGTAAAATCACCCAGGTTCAGGAGTTGCTTCGTGCTGGCTTCCTAGCAAAACAAACGTTCGCTCTGGAATTTCTTGCTCGCATGAAAGTAAACAATGAATGGACATGGAATACACTGTGGACAAAAGAAGCCCATTTTCATGTCCAAGGACATGTGAATACGCAGAATTGCAGTTTATGGACAACGGAAAATCCGCACGCACGTCACCCGATACCACTTCATTCTGCAAAGGCTGGCCGGCAAACGGGACCTCGACACTAATTCGCCGGACTGATTCGTGCCGGGGACCGGCACGCCTTCCCACTCGCGAAGCAGCGCGTTAGACCGCGCTGCTAGCCGGGCGGGCATTGTGAGTGGTGGTTCCCTCTCTACATCGTATTTGTTCGAGGAGATGAGTCCTCCAGATGCTGTTACCTGCACCATCACTTGTAAACGCTTTGACAGTCTGTTACGCACCAACGTCATTCCTGCCCTTCAACAGTGTGCATGTGTGGTTAGGATCATTGTTACGCAAGATGGTGATCATCCGCACACTGCACATCCAGTGAAGCGGCTGCTGCAGAGACATTTCGGAAACGCTACAATTATGAATCATCGTTGCCCTATGGACTGGCTATCCGGATCACCTGGGATGATCTGAAAGATGCTGTGTTCAGTGCTCCAATCACGAACGTAGCTGAAGTGAAGGCACGCGCTGCGCAACGCATTCTGACGTGTCCCTTGAGAAACTCCGATCTGTTGTGGAACGCGCTGTCTCTCGATTTCAGCTCGTGACAGAAAACGGTGGACTCCATATTTAACATATCTTGCGTCAGTTCCACGACAGTTAGAAACCGATGTCATTCACTTTTTATGCGATTCTTGGCCTCAGGACAGTTAAAAATCGACGTCATTTTGCTTTTTATGTGATTTTTGGCCTCAGGATAGTTAAAAACCGGTTTTTCTCATCCAATGTGATACGACCTTGCCGTGGTGGATGTGCTTACCTTACTGTTGACTGCCGAACTTGTACAGTTATGCACATTGAACAGTATTGGTGTTGTGATATGCAATTCAAACCATAGCTGTCGTACTGAAATTGATCTGTCATTTGTAGTCGACCTCATTTACCGTTCATGTTAAGACGCTTACAGTACCATGTATGGGTAAAATTTTCATTAGTTTTTTTCCATGTCGGTTCCCCCTCTTTCAATAATTGAGTGGTGTGTGTACTGTGTATTGAACTGGGAACCTAGAAACGATGGAGAGGCTTCGTCCCCGCCGTAGCCCTCAGTGGTTCACAACCCCACAACAGGCCACAGCAGTCCACCCACCCCACCGCCGCCCCACACCGAATCCAGGGCTATTGTGCGGTTCGGCCCCCAGTGCATCCCCACAGGAACGTCTCATACCAGACGAGTGTAACCGCAAATGTTTGCGTGATAGAGTAATTATCGTGTACGCATACGTGGGGACAGTGTTTGCTCAGCAATCGCCGACATAATGAGTGGTGGTCCCCTTTCTACAATGTTTTGAAACTTGAACTTCTCTTATAAACACGCTGTATATATCGATTTACAGTATATTCGTTGTTACTAACTAAACTCCGTCCGAACAGGCGATGAAGGCCCAGCGGTACCGACCGGCCGCCGTATCATCCTCGGCTCGAAGGTATCACTGGATGCGGATATGGAGGGGTATCTGGTCAGCACACCGCTCTCCCAGCCGTATGTCAGTTTACGAGACTGGAGACGCTGCTTCTCAATTAGGTAGCTCCTCAGTTTGCCTCACAAGGGCTGAGTGCACCGTGCTTGCCAACAGCGCTAGGCAGCCCGGATGGTCACCCAACCAAATGATAGGCCAGCCCGACAGCGCTTAACTTCAGTGATCTGCCGCGAATCGGTGTTACCGCGGCGGCAAGACCGTTGACTTCATTGTTACAAAAATATGATTTATTCATGGTGTAAAACTGACTTGTGCTATTTACAAAATATATAAAACTAAGAGTTTAGGATGATATTTCATCAACAATTTTAGAATTGAAATTACGTTTGGCGTACTGCTTTTTGCTTAATAAACGTTGATCATTAGTTACGAATTAATTATGAGAGCTTTGCATGTGGGTTTTTTTAATCAAATATTGAAATTACGTTTGGCGTACTGCTTTTTGCTTAATAAACGTTGATCATTAGTTACGAATTAATTATTAGAAGGTTTATAATTTATATAAAGAACATCTACCAGCCACATGTATGGTTTAAAAAGGTTTATTATCTTCAGACCATGACCGGTTTCGGATTTTTCTTTACAAATCCATCTTCAGATGGCAGATTACAAGCATTCTTAGTTGGACCTAGTTTTGTTTGTGTTATTCGTTTGCTGTAGTGGGAGAGGAAAGAAATATTTTTGTTGTCATACCGGTAATGGTATGTTTAAGAAAGATTTACTTCTTTTACAAGATCTAATTGCTCATGAGATGGTTTTTATAAACATTAGTAAACTTGCAGGTTAGTGTACTTACGAGCTGTGTAGTTCTGCCTGACAAAATATTCGTGCGTTTATGTTTTCGAACGCAAGCTTAATACACTTTTCAATATGCACTATGTGAGTGCTATTCCAGTCAATGGACGTCACTTTCAACCTCATCATCTTAATTACACACGCAACACACACGAATAACGTTTACAAAACGTGGCCCAGCTTCACATTACAAACGAGAACAATATTTGCAAAGAGCTTACAGTCATAACGATGTTAACTTCCAGATACTGTATAGTCGATATGGGTACAGTAAAATATCTCTTTGCTATTGTATGAAATTAATCTAAAACGGAATAAATAAAATTACATACAAATAAGATTACAAACATTATATGTAGTACAGAATAACTGTGTGTTACTAATTAGTTGTTACAATAGTAGGAGATAAATTCTAATATATGACATAAAATGCAATGCAGATGTTTTCATTATGCAATTTCTTTCAATGACATATAAGCAGTTTTTGGGGCCTGTATACTAAATGTTTTTGATGGAACATTAGGCTTCAGTTATTTAAAAAAAGTGAAAGCTTCTTCAAAGTTATTTAGGAAGGGGGTGTTAACTGACTCTGTTTGTTCATTCAAAATTAGATCAGGGAACCTACTTTTATGTGTATGAATCTCAATCTCCTCTAGGAGATTCAATGTGAAACCTTTGTCTTTGAGGTGTAATATCTGCAGGTTGTTTTCTATATTCTCAACTGTATGATTGTTTTCTGCAAGATGGGTGGCAAAAGCAGATTTGCTTAGGTTTTTCAGACGTAGGGCATCAAGGTGTTCCTTGAATCTTGTTTCAAAAGCTCTACCTGTTTGGCCAATGTAGAATTCCCTGATCTCATTTTGAATGAACAGACAGAGTCAGTTAACACCCCCTTCCTAAATAACTTTGAAGAAGCTTTAACTTTTTTAAAATAACTTAAGCCTAATATTCCATCAAAAACATTTAGTATACAGGCCCCAAAAACTGCTTATACGTCATTGAAAGAAATTGCATAATGATAACATGTGCATTGCATTTTATGTCATATATTAGAATTTATCTCCTACTATTGTAACAACTAAGTAGTAACACACAGTAATTCTGTACTACATATAATGCTTGTAATCTTATTTGTATGTAATTTTATTTATTCCGTTTTAGATTAATTTCATACAATAGCAAAGAGATATTTTACTGTACCCATATCGACTATACAGCATCTGTAAGTTAACATCGTTATGACTGTAAGCTCTTTGCAAATATTGTTCTCGTTTGTAATGTGAAGCTGGGCCACGTTTTGTAAACGTTATTCGTGTGTGCTGCGTGTGTAATTAAGATGATGAGGTTGAAAGTGACGTCCATTGACTGGAATAGCACTCACATAGTGCATATTGAAAAGTGTATTAAGCTTGCGTTCGAAAACATAAACGCACGAATATTTTGACAGGCAGAACTACACAGCTCGTAAGTACACTGACCTGTAAGTTTACTAATGTTTATAAAAACCATCTCATGAGCAATTAGATCTTGTAAAAGAAGTAAATCTTTCTTAAACATACCATCACCGATATGACAACAAAAATATTTCTTTCCTGTCCCACTGCAGCAAACGAATAACACAAACTAAACTAGGTCCAACTAAGAATGCTTGTAATCTGCCATCTGAAGATGGATTTGTAAAGGAAAATCCGAAACCGGTCATGGTCTGAAGATAATAAACCTTTTTAAACCATACTTGTGGCTGGTAGATGTTCTTTATATAAATTATAAACCTTAAGTACAACAGCCACGTTTCTCAACATGTCGACTTTCGACAAAATAGCGTTAATTATTAGAGCTTTGCATGTGGGTTGTTTTAATCAAATATTAAGTTATGTTGGCATTTTGGAGGGTTCTATGTGAGGGAGAGGGTGGGTCTGTGCGTGTGCGTGCGTGTGTGCGTGCGTGCGTGTGTGTGTGTGTGTGTGTGTGTGTGTGTGTGTGTAGTTTTTTTCCCTGGGTTGTTTAGTTTTTGAAGTATAAAGTTTCTTTAAAATTCTGAAAAAGTGCGTTTTTAGCTAAGTCAATTTGTTCGTTCACGATGATGTGGATGATTTCTTGTTATGAGTGGAAACTTGTTTCTGGAAGATCATCTTCATTTGTTTGTCTGCACTGCATAGAATATGATGGTTTGTTTTTAAGTCTGTAATTTTGTGCTAGGTGGGTGGCAAAGCTTGATTTATTTGAATTCTTTAAACGGAGTGCGGCAGTGTACTGCAGTAATTTCTGGAAACCTTTATCCATAACAGTTGCAGTGTTCCACGTCTATAATAGAAAAAAGGTTTATTACCATTGTAATTTGCTGATAAACAATGCAAATATACTCTCAGGACCGATTTGACTGGGCAGCGATACGACTTAGTAACCTGACAAGGGGTAAATAATTGTGTGTGGAGGGGAGGGGGGCTGGCGTGTATTAGCTACTTCACGTCACCATTTGAAGGAGTCGGTGTTACATGCAGATGTATGTGGGTGGTGAAATGTCAGTGTGACGCATTGATTTCCTGTGATGTCCGTGGCTGCTGGAAGACAGCCGGCAGTCTTCATCTTCCGTTTCCCGCACTTCAGAGATGATGCTCTCTGAAGCTTAACTCCTACCCTCTTCCGGTGACGCAGCAGAGCTAACGCCTCTAGAGAGTAGTCTGAACGGCAGCCGTTTGTTATCTGTGTGCACGGTGTCTCTTGTCTGCAGTGATTAGCTCACAGCGCTAATCAACGTAATATTTGGAAGATGAGGTCACATAAGGAACACAGTTTTATACTTGAACATTCAGGCATCGGAGCGTAACAAGGTCCATTTAATCTGGTATGGAGAATGAGGATGTCACAAAGTGACAATATGCATCGGAGCAAACACAGCGATCTGGCTCACAGTCTGAAAATAAGTGTACAATAGGCTGACATGCCTCAAAAAGATAAAATCACAAAACTTTGTGCGAAGCAGCATGCAAATGACTGGGTCCTTCTCTCACGGACTGATCATTACCCTGCCCCTGCTTGGCAGTTTTATACATTTTCCCCCATTTTTGTCCTGATTGTCCGAGCAGGATCACCCATCATATCGTCTTTGTCATTGACGGGTTCGATTTGCAGCCTCACCTACCGAACTACAAGCAGTCTTGCTGCAGGGCCCCAAAATTTCTACTCGTGCGAGTCATAAAGCCCTGTGCAGTGGCTCGCGTGTAGCATGGGAACTGTCACATCGTTCGCAGACTGTTTCGTGTTGTGGCTCATCACACTATGGGTTACAATTTTCCTATTGGCTTCCACGTCGGATTATTTTATAAAATCCACGTAGAATTTCTTCAAGTATTTATTTGCATCCCTGAGAGGTCAATAAGGCTGCAATTCGGCGTCGTCGGCTTACCGACCATGGGTTTGCGACCTGCGAACTCAAACTGATGTCTTCGACCACAAGTATTTTAGCTGTGGGTTTTCCGACCGTCAAAGAAAGTAACAACAGTGGCTTTGGCTTGGCTGACCGTTTTGTAATAAGAGCCTCCCTTCACATTTTATCCAGGCTATGCACGTACTAAATACGCGAGTTTACATTTTTTTTTTTAGTTTTTTCTTTTTTCTCTGTCCAACATTACTGAATTATTTTATGAATTTAAATTTCTAGATCAGTTTTTGGTAAGAAAGCCAGAGATTTTAAAAAAACCTTCTTGCATCACCCGAATCTTTATGCTCTCACTAGCTTAGCGCCCCCTGCTTCGCACGCATAGATTGTATGGCAAGCGCAGATTTTTTTTTTTTTGTTTAGTTGAATTTTTATGTTATTCACAAATTGCAACATCTTCTAAGTTTTCCATGATAATACTGCCACAGAATCATGGTCTTTCCCGAATGGCATTTCTGTCAAAAAGCGATTATGGTATCTGAAATAAGAGGTCTTTGTTAATCCCGTGATATTTCCAAAGACACTATCCTCCTCTGACATATATCTCTTTAGAAGTCAAATACCAGTTTTCATAGGTTAAGCTTTAAAAATGTTTTAATATAATGAAACATTTTCATAAAAATTTTCATCCCCTATTTTACCCACCCCCCCCCCCCCAAGGGCCTGAATTTCCCAAAAAAAAAAAATACTCTGAAATAGGTAGTTTTTTATTTCTAACTGAGAAACCACACACAAATTTTCAGAGATTTTATTTCAAAAATGCTTACGTAAAGAAATATTTCGATAGGAATTTTCATCCCCTATTTTACCCCTTATGGATTGAGTTTCAAAAACATTGAAACACGTACTTTTTTATTTCTAGCCGAGAAGTCAAATACCAGTTTTCGTGGACGTAGGTTTACAAATGCATTAATAGTACTTTAATAATTATTCAATTTCAAAAAACTTTCACCCTTTATTTTACCCCCTTAGCGGCTTAATTTCCCAAAATACTGAAACACATATTTTTTTTATTTCTGACCGAGAAACCAATTGCTAACCTTCTTAGTCATCCCGTACTTCACCCCGTTAGGGGTGGAATTTCGAAAAATCCCTTCATAAACGATCCCTACAGTGTAAGACCGAAACCTTCTGCATATTTCAGGTTTCTGTCCTTTGCGACGTGGCTTGGCTGATGATGAGTCAGTCACGACATTTCCTTTTACAAGTTCGGGTGTTTCTGATGTATTGAGGAGTTTAGTTTTCTATGACGAAATTCCACAGCATTCGTGGTCTTATACCCTGGTTAAAAACATTGCACAACACTGTTTGATGGAATATATGTCACTGAAGCACACATGTGGCAAAACGGTCTGTTTACTGAAACTTCCTGGCAGATTAAAACTGTGTGCCGAACCGTGACTCGAACTCGGGACCTTTGCCTTTCGCAGGAGAGCTTCTGTGAAGTTTGGAAGGTAGGAGACGAGGTACTGGCAGATGTAAAGTAGTGAGGAGGGGGCGTGAGTCGTGTTTGGGTAGCTCAGATGCTAGAGCACTTGCCTACAAAAGGAAAAGGTCCCGAGTTCGAGTCTCGGTCTGGCACACAGTTTTAATCTGCCAGGAAGCTTCATATCAGCGCACACTCCCCTGCAGGGTGAAAATCTCATTCTGGAGTCTGGTTACTTCTATATTCCGGTATTCTTCTGTTAGTTGCAATTCTTGTATTTTCTTCCACGGACGATGGTTGAAGTGAAAATTGCAGCCTGAAAGCGATGTTTCAGAAAACATTGTTGTCATAGCTTTAATTGTGGCTATTTCAAAGCCTAGCAGTGAAGATTTCGTTGATCTACTAGACATCTTACTTCTCAATCCAGAAAAAAAAGACTTTCATATGTATTTTTACTTTTGTCTGGGACCAAAGCGAATAAAACAGGAAATAGCTTCGTCTATCCTGCTGTGCTTCCGATGACAGTTTGTATAGTGTACAGTTGTCTCAGTTGTTTCAAATAACTATCAAACGTCATGTCCACGTGGACAGTTCCATTTCTACATGGGATTTTCTCCGCTTCTACACATCCGAACACAATGATTCTTTTATCAACAACAGGTTCATAGTCAATTTTGAGAAAATTATCTCCCGTAGTTAACTTCAAAATGACTTCACTCAGTTGAATCAGAGAACTAGTTGCAGGATTCTGAGTCATTCCAGTAGGTCCGCTTCTTGCTTTACACAAAGTCTTGAGGTTCTTGTCAGGCACTGCCTTTTTTTCGCTTGATTTTTTTCTGCAGTTATGCATTCGCTTCTTAATCTGCACATCTGCTTCGTCGGATGGACAAGAATGTTGCTTTTCAACCACTATTCTGCCATTTGCTTAGAGATATACAAGGATTACGGTGGTTCGTCCGGGTTGATGTTACGAACATTGCGGTGCCTGTCTTGTTCATTAATGCTGAGTATTTTGTTTTCTGTTTGTGCCACCAAGTAAAATTGTGGTCTATGATTTTACTGTCGCAGCTAATGTAAGGCTTGCGTGTAGGCTGAGTCTCCACTGTAGATATTTTGGGGCGAGACTGCATGTCTCACTGAACTTAATTGTGATTTATCTGAACTACCGCACTTGACTTTAGAAGAGTTTTTTACCATTCTGGACGAGATTTAAAAGTTAATTCTCGCAGTAAGCGCTACTGTTAGTTCTTGCTCATGGATGATCTACAGTCAGCCTCTGTCTGAAGTATGCAAATTTCAGGAAACGGACTGCACTATGTTTAAAGGTATACTTTGAAGTTGAGATATGTTGTAATGAAAGCGGACATCAGTAGCCCCACTGGTCGCGAAGAGATGTTCAGCATATGTAGAATGTATGACGCAAAGGCTGATGCGTCTTCAACAGATCAAATTACCTTCAAGCCAGCCTGTCGTTTTTTCTAAACTTATTACTGTTCTACTGAATGGTTATATACATTTTTTCATTAACAGGACTGAACAGTCTTTACCGAAAGTTTTGCATTTTTTTGTAAAATTTTTATGCTTCTTTGTAACTTCCCAACAGATAAATTCCGTAATCTCACAATAATAACGTGACTAATCTCTCAATAAAATTGTAAATTCTTACCTCAATAATGTCGCCGGATAACGCGTATATATTTGCTCCCATAAAAAAATTTTCTGGCACAGCTTAGTGCAATGCTGGCCGATAGATTTGTCATGTATAAAAAGAAACAACTGATTTTATGCTTCTTTGTAAACTCCCAACAGACAAATTCCGTAATCTCACAATAATAACGTGACTAATCTCTCAATAAAATTGAAAATTCTTACCTCAATAATGTCGCCGGATAACGCGTATATATCTGCTCCTGCAAGAAATTTTTCTGGCACAGCTCAGTGCAATGCTGGCCAATAGATCTGTCATGTATAAAAAGAAACAACTGATTTTTCTTTACAATAATCGGGATGACCACGGATTGGAGAAATTAGCAAATTCTTTAAATTGAGATGAATGATTCTCAAAAGTTAATTTTTATAACAAAGATTATTATTAAGAGATTTTTTTAAAAATATTTACGTGGGACTTGATATAACAATAGTATATATGCGCGAGGCTGCTTTTACCTTATACTATAACACTCAGGCACCGCCATCGCTCCCCACTACCGGCCCAGCCAACTTCATACACACGACTGATAGCTACTACTACTGCTACACAGTTCCTACTGCAGTCAACACTGCTCTCTGGTCTGAGATTCTCTTATAGCTTACATATCGCAGGCAGCGCGTGAGCAATCCATCGAAATTACATGCACCCGAGTGCGCTAGCAATAAATTCCTTAGTCATGGACCTCTTACATCTTGTTTGAAAATTTGTGTTGACAGTCTACTGTAATTACATGTGGGGAAACTGTTTTAATGTTTTTGAGACACTGTAAGATTTTTTTCTGAGTTTTGGCAAGGTATTCATTTTTAAAGATATTAGCCAGTATCTGTGAACTGCACAGTTACTGTGATGTTAAAGACATCTTGGCTTGATATTTTGTGAGAAACGATTTTCTTCTCTGAAGGATATCGGTTTGCTATTCTGAAGAATATATAGATAGAGGTTAATTTGGAGGGGTATTTGGTTTTGGAATGAATAAACTATATTATTAATATGTTAAAATGGATGAACCTTTGCTTATACCCGAACTCCTGTCGTAACGGCACGATCAGTCACGGTAATTGGGTAGGGTGCCTAGATTAACTAACGGCCCAATAAGATGTGGTTCTCCGTTTCGCCTCAGGGGCAGAGCAAGAATCAAAGCAGCAATACAGGTGACCAGTTTTATTCACCAGAAAAAAAATGGTTCAAATGGCTCTAAGCTCTATGGGACTTAACATCTGAGGTTATCAGTCCCCTAGACTTAGAACTACTTAAACCTAACTAACCTAAGGACATCACACACATCCATGCCCCTGGCAGCCCCTGTAATTGGCAGTAAGCACTACACATGATGGGAGGTAATGCTCTCCATGCATTCACCAAACTCTAACCCTTTTACTGGAATGCTTCGGGGTACAGCGTGAATCATCACTCCAAATCACTCCTTTTCCGTCATCCATAGTCCGTTGGCGTCGCTGCTTGCGCCACCTCAAGCTTGGCTCACAAGGAGAGGTCCCCAGCGGTGGGATGGACTTTTTGAAGCAATCTATACGGTGATGCAGGTTAAGGTCCAAAAATCACATCCTTCAGCCACTGACCCTGGTGGGTCCTCGTTTGCGAATAATCAACGAAAAATGTCAGAACTTCACGTGATGCTGTATAACGTTAAAAATTGTAACAGTTTACAGACTGGCTGCATGGCTTTATGGTTAAGGTATTGAGATCATATGCTAAAGGATATGCGTCTAAATCTTGATGGGTGCTGTCAATTTTTTTTTTTTTGTTTTTAAATCTTTATTGAAATGGCCTTAATGATTATTTTCATTCAGTTAATAATTGATCTAAATGCAATTATTTTCTATTCCTTTGTCACGACATCTTAATCATCGTACGAAATACATCATTTTCTCTCGTTTTTCTTGCATGTCTATTTCCACTTGAAATCCTTGTTCATGTGACTTTCATTATTGTTATGTATAAATTTTGATTTAACTGCCTTCCATTTTGTCATCTTACATTTTTACTCAAATTATTGATTTGATTATTTCTGTTTATCATCTTGTTTGAATTTCATTTTGCTTATAATTGCTGCTTTAGTTTAAATCATCGCACACGTTATTTTGTCCGTAGCGCAATAAGAATTTATATTTTAAATGTCTGTATGACGGCTGCCATCGAAAAACATGTACATCTTGTAACAAAAATACATTTTTGACACCACTGCACTGTCTATACAAGTCAATTTTTTGTTTTTTAACCGACGGATCGGCATTTGCAAATGTTTAAATATTGTGACAGATAAATAAAAACGATTAAATTCAAATACACAAAGAGTCCAAGGGCAAAAGGAATGGTAGGAAGGAAAAAGGGAATTGAAGAAGTTAAAACATTTATTACAAAAAAAAAAAAAAATGGAAATGAACGTTGGCCGGGAGGCCCCTATTCGGGGAAGTTCGGCCGCCAAGTGCATGTCTTATTTTATTCGACGTCACATTGGGTGACTTGAACCCCGGTGATGAGGATGAAATAATGATCAGGACAACACAACACCCAGTCCCCGAGCGGATAAAATCTCCAATCCGGCCGGGAATCGAACCCGGGCCCGCTTGCATAAGAGACAAGCACGTTACTACCCAGCTAAGCAAGCGGACACTTTTATTACAGTGAAGTGACGAATGCAAATGAAAGAAACTGCTTGTTAAGTGATTAATTGAATAAAATTAGTGATAGAAGCCACTTTGATAAAGATTTGAAATTAAAATTTTTGAATGTATCTGATTTGAGCCGACAACCTTCCGGATACGAGGTTTGTACTTTAACCATTACGCTATGCAACCCGTCTGTAGATTTTTCCTGTGTTTAAACTTATAGACCACAACAAGAAAATTATCTTGTAGATTACTCGTCAACGGGGGCCCACGAGGGTGAATGGTTGCAGTGTAATGTACTACACCGTATCGATTGTATCAGAAAGTCGATCCCACCGCTAGGGAGCTCTCCTTGTTAGCATCGACTACAGAAATGGGCGGCTTGTAAGGATATGCTCGACGACTGAGCCCCAACCCTTTTAACTTCCGCCACAGGGTTACTGCGCTAGCTGGACAGCCAGTAGCACTCTGGAACTCACGCGTGATTCCTTCCGCTGATATCGTGCTATTTCTTACAACCACTCGCCGCAAAGTTCGACAGTCACTTTCCGTCAGTACGCGAAGTCTACCTCGTCGCCGGCCGCGGTAGCCGAGCGGTTCTAGGCGCTTCAGTCTGGAACCGCGCTGCTGCTACGGTCGCAGGCTCGAATCCTGCCTCGGGCATGGATGTGTGTGATGTCCTCAGGTTAGTTAGGTTTTAGTAGTTCTAAGTCTAGGGGACTGATGACCTCAGAAGTTAAGTCGCATAGTGCTCAGAGCCATTTGAAGCCATTTTGTCTCCGATGGATTCGTTACTCACGTGACATACAGAGAGTAGTCTGCGTTCGAAGTCACTGAGTTCTCTTGACCAACTCATTCGTCTGTTACTGCTTCTCTACTGATGACGAGTATTCCCGCCACGTTTTATGCTGGCGGGTGTGCCTCTCGTGGCATTTGGTGATCAATTCCGCATTAAATAGAGGTGTACGGATACTTCCGAACGGATAGTGCTCTTTACTGGCGGCGTGACAAACAGTAGTTTTCAAAAACTCGTTTATGTAGAGAATTGCAGCACCATTCCCCCTTTCAATTATCGAACAAACGCAAGGATGACTGACATAGTGTTTAGTGTATCTGGGATTGTAAAACAGATAAGATCCTTAGACGCCAAGAAGGCATCTGGCCCAGACGGTATCCCCGTAAGATTTTATGTTGACTATGCTACAAATATTGCACCATTCATATCCATCATCTGTCAGAGATCGTTGGAACAGTGGAAAGTTCCAGGGACTCGAAGAAGGCCCAGGTCATAGCAATCTATAAAAACGGTAGAAAATCAGATGCACATAATTACCGGCCAATTTCATTGACATCGATTTGTTGTAGAATCATGGAACATATTTTGTGTTCAGACATAATGACCTTTCTAGACTCTGAGAAGCTCATCCGCAAAACCAGCACGGTTTTAGGAAACAGCGGTCATGCGAGACACAGCTGGCCCTCTTTGTGCATAATATACAACAGGTTCTAGATACAGGCTCCCAGGTTGATGCCATATTTCTCGTCTTTCGAAAGGCGTTCGACTCATTTCTGCACTGTCGCTTGCTCCAAAAAGTACGCGCTTACGGCCTATCCGATGACATATGCGGTTGGATAGATAGTTTTCTAACAGACAGAGAGCAATGTGTCGTCCTGAACGGGGTGACCTTAACACAAACAAGCATAACTTCAGGTATGCCCCAGGGCAGTGTAATATGTCCGCTGCTTTTTACGATTTACATAAAGAATCTGGTTGATGGTATTCACAGTGGCATTAGACTGTTTGTCGATGATGCTGTCGTCTACAGGAAAGCAGTATCACTCGAAAGTCGTGAACAAGTCAATGAGGATATGCAGAAAATAAATACGTGCTGTAATAACTGGCAGTTATCTCTCAATATTAGTAAGTGTAACCTACTGCATATAACAAGGCGAAAATTCCCATTAATGTACGAGTACAAAATAAATGCCCAGTCTTTGAAGCGGTAACATCCGTCAAGTATCTGGGTGTGACTATTCGAAATGAACTCAAATGGAATGATCAAATTATACAAACAACGGGTAAGGCGAACTCTAGATTGCGGTTTATTGGTAGAATCCTGAAGCGATGCAGTCCCTCAACAGATGGGGGGGAATATGACTTTGGCGCGAATTGTGTCCTCCGCCACACACTGTTTGGTGGCTAGCGGAGTATATATGTAGATGCAGTCTTGCGAAGTAGTACAAATCGCATCGCCGGACAAGTACCTCGAAAATCTAGAGTGACATCTACATCTACATGGATACTCCGCGAATCACACTTCAAGTGCCTGACAGAGGTTTCATCGAACCACCTTCACAATGGCTCTGAGCACTATGGGACTTAACATCTACGGTCATCAGTCCCTTCACAATAATTCTCTATTATTCCACTCTCGAAAAGCGCACGGGAAAAACGAACATCTATACCTTTTTCGTGCGATCTCTGATTTCTCTTATTTTATTACGATAATCGTTGCTCCCTATGCAGTTCGGCGTCAATAAAATATTTTCGCATTCGGAGCAGAAAGTTGGTGATTGAAATTTCGTGAGAAGATTTCGCCGCAACAAAAAGCGCCTTTGCTTTAACAGTGTCCATCCCAAATTCTCTATCATGTCCGTGACACTCTCTCCCCTATTTCGCGATAATACAAAACGTGCTGCTCTCCTTTTAACTTCCTTGATGTTCTCTTTTAATCCTGTCTGTTTAGGACCCCAGGCCGCGCAGCAGTACTCCAAAAGAGGACGGACAAGCGTAGTGTAGGCGGTCTCTTTAGTAGACTTGTTGCATCTTCTAAGTGTTCTGACAATAAATCGTAGTCTTTGGTTCGCCTTCCCCACAGCATTTTCTTTGTGTCAATTTAAATTGTTCGTAATTGTAATTCCTAGGTATTTAGTTGAATTTATGGCCTTTATCTTTGACCAACCCATACCCCAGACATGTGTGTTAAGCCCTTGATTACACTTTGAAGAGTGTCACCAGGTCCTTTGTAAAATCGCTAAGCGGGTCTAAGGCTTCCATCCAGTCATTCGTTGACCAGTGTGGTTTCGCAGCAGCGGACAGCAGATGGAAGGCTGAAGTCTTAAAGTCCACGTTTAAGAAATCGTTCACGCAGGAGAATCGTACAAACGTACCGTCGTTTGACCATAGCACAGAGTCCCTTATGGATGACATAGTAATAAGCATCCCTGGCGTTGAGAAACAACTAAATGAGTTGAAAACAAATAAGTTGCCATGTCAGGATGGAATCCCGGCTCGCCGGCCGCAGTGGCCGTGCGGTTCTAGGCGCTCCAGTCCGGAGCCGCGCTGCTGCTACGGTCGCAGGTTCGAATCCTGCCTCGGGCATGGGTGTGTGTGATGTCCTTAGGTTAGTTAGGTTTAAGTAGTTCTAAGTTCTAGGAGACTAATGACCACAGCAGTTGAGTCCCATAGTGCTCAGAGCCATTTGAACCATTTGAATCCCGGCTCGGTTTTACAAACAGTACTCTGAGTCACTGGCCTCTTACTTAGTTTGCATTTATCGCTAATCTCTAGACCAGCGCAAAGTGCCAAGCGACTGGAAAGAAGCGCAGTTGACTCCTGTATATAAGAAGGATAAAAAAACGAACCCGCAAAATTACAGACCAATATCCTTAAAATCGGTTATCTGCAGAATTTTAGAGCATATTCTGAGTATGAATGTAATAAATTTCCTAGAGACCGAGAAGCCCATGTCCATGAATCAGCGCGGCTTTACAAACCATCTCTCGTGCGAAATCCACCTTGCAAACTATGGATGAAGGGCAGCAGGCAGATTCCATATTTCTAGTTTTCCGGAAAGCATTCGACACGGTAACCTGCTGCAGGCTGTTAACGAAGGTACGTGCATACAGAACAGGCCCCCACATATATGACTGGTTAGAAAACTTTGCAAATAATAGAACACAGTATGCTGTCCTCGACGGTGAGTGTTCATCGGAGTCAGGGGTAACACCAGGAGTGCCTCAGGGAAGTGTGGTAGGACCGTTGCTATTTTCTGTACACATAAATGATCTGGCAGACAGGATGGGCAACAGCTTACGGTTGTTCTCTGATGATGCTATAGTGTACCAGAAGGTGTGGAAGATAATTGACTATAGGTTGAAACAAGATAATCTAGACAAAATTTCTAGTTGCTGTGATGAACGGCAGCTGGCGCTTAATGTAGAAAAATGTAAGTTAAAGCTGGTGAATAGGAAAAACAAAACTGTAATGTTCGAATACAGCATAATTAGTGTCCTGCTTGATACAGACACGTCGTCTGGGCGTAACGTTGCGAAGCGATATGAAATGGAACGAGCTTGTGAGCATTGTGGCAAGGAAAGCGAATGGCCGACTTCGGTTTATTGGGAGAATTTTAGGAAAGTGTAGTTTATCTGTAAAGGACGCTAATGCGACCTCTTCTTGAGTATTGCTCGAGTCTTTGGGACCCACACCAGGTCGGATGTGAAGAAGACATCGAAGTAATTCAGAGGCGAGGTGCTAGATTTGTTACTGGTAGGTTTAATCAGTGTGCAAGTGTTACGGATATACTTCGGGAGCTCAGGTGGGAATCCCTGGAGGGAAGAAGGCATTCACTTAGAGAAGCGGCATTTGAAGCCGACTGCAGAACGATCCTACTGCCGCCAGCATGCATTCCATGCAACGACCACGAAGATAAGACACGAGAAATTAGGGTTCATACGGAGGCACATAGACAGTCGTTTTTTCCTCGCTCTTTCAACGAGTGGAACAGGAAAAGAAACGAAACGACTACTTGTGGTACAGAGTACCGTCCGCCCAGCAGCGTACGGTGGCTTGCGGAGTATGTGTGTAGATGTGGATGAAATAGAGGTATTAACGATGGTGGTGATGCTACTACAGCGACAATGGTGATGAAAGCAAGAAAGTTCATCAAGAAATCTAGTAGAGTATTGGTGTCTGGTAGAAATGGTGAAATTCTGGTTCAAATGATTTCTGAATATTGTTCGTCAGTTAGAAACATTTAGGCCATCCTGGAAACATTTACTCTTAGCGTTCCGTGAAATACCTTTCTGAAATGACGCAAGAAACATATTACTTCATTTCCAGGAAAAAGATACATATTACTTTCTATAATAGTCGAGAAATTTTGTCATGCACCCAGAAATACTGATTGTCACCCTTCCAGAAATTGAACGAGGGAAAGAGGAAACACACACAAAGCTAACTCCAGCACATACCGCACCTAGCATTACTGAGTAAACTGGTAGATCTCATGGTCAAAATTCCTACAGAATTGTTTTATGTCCTCATGGCATGCGAATGCACACTAAAAAAGCTTTGCTTTTCCTAGTAACGTTTACGCACAAAGTGTTGAGAGAAGGCATTTTCTAGTCATAGCAGACCATCGCAGAAAATATTCTTGGGGCACTGCGAGTTATGCACTCGATGGCTGTCCTACAAGTTTCTAGGAAAGGTCACGAAGGTGAGTTTCCACTGGACGTGTGAAAAGCGGTGGTAAGCATGATGACGCCGTTCGCGGACGACGACGTACGTATGGGGGAGTCGTAACGGGTGAATATTGCGGTAAATTGCAGACGCTTGACACTTATTGCAGAGAATGGCAGTAGTTCACAGAATAAGGAATGCACTGCGTGTAAACAGCCGGAATCATCAATTGTTTTTTGGAAATTTGTGGTAAGTTCCAAGAACTTACCGACCGTCGTTTACAGAGGTTTGGTGGCTATCCTGGAGAATAATTTTAATTGATCAAGTTTGAAAACTTTAAAAAAATAGAATCCTTACAGTCAACATTGTAAAGAAGAGAATTAAAATTTTGCACGTTTTTCTTTTTCGCGGAAATGATTTTGTCTAGGTTTGGTACAATATTCCGGGAGACTGCTAACCTCAACGAATTAGTCAAATTTTTATCGCTAAGTAGTGAACGGTTCTTAGTTTTAGCAAGCATTAAACAGAGAAAAAGCGCTCACAAACATACGTGGAACCAGACACTGAGAGAACTTTGGCTACGTGCTTCAGTAAAGGATACTTCTCTCATGGAAAACAGCTGTAACAGTCATCCAAAGTTTTACCCAAAAGAAAGCGTTCCTTCAGACGAATATAGCGCTGCAGGTCAATCTGCTGTAGTTGAAACACTCGTGAAACGTCCTCTGCCCGAAGGGAATACGGGAGAACAAATATATCTAAGCCCGGCTGAAAATCATTTATCTCAAAAAATCTTTCAAACTCTTCTTGTAATTCGTAGGTTATTTGAACATAATCTGAAAAATCTACATCTTCTTTAACGCTGTCTAATGCAGGGAAGTGTACATATCTCCTCGCGCAACTGTTTTTTCCACAAAATAAGTTTTTTGAAATGCTTGAATCATCTGCACTAAATCAACAACAGAGTGATTTTCGCCTTGGAATGAAATGTTCAAAGTATTTAAATGACCATCTATGTGACTCAAAAAAAAAAAAAAAGAAAAGAAAAAGAAAAAAAAATCGTCACCCACTTAGAATCACGAAGGAATTCTTCTGGACGTCGTCTCATTTCCAAAAAGGTACTGATGTCAAGGAGAAAAATCGATGAAGCAACTTCCCCGTGCTCAGCCATCTTACTTCGGCGTGGTAGGGGATGTCCGGGTATTCCGCTTCGATAACAGCCAGAAATTCTTTGAATTGGCGTTGTGTAAGTCCACACGAACCAAGATAATTAACCGTTCGAACAACTGTGTCCATAACATTTTTTATGTTGACAATCTTCGCACAGAACGTCTCCTATAGTATCAGACAATGGACTGCCGCGAAAAGGAGCATCCGACTTCAGCCGATTTTGACCTGACGTAACCCAGGAATTCAGTGCGCTTCCCTTGTAGCGCAGGGGCTCCATCCGTTTTTAAATTGGAAATTTGTGGTAAGGTCTTATGGGACCAAACTGCTGAGGTCATCGGTCCTAGGCTTACACACTACTTAATCTAACTTAAACTACCTTACGCTAAGGACAGCACACACACCCACGCCCGAGTGAAGATTCGAACCTCCGACGGGGGGAGCCGCGCGGACCGTGGCAAGGCGCCTGAGACCGTGCGGCGATCAATTGTTGTTTGGCTACAGCGCTGGAAATCAGTTACTGGTGATTATCACAAACGTAAAAAATATAGGGGTATGCGTCTAGACCCATGTAAGATAAAACAGTCACATAAAACTGATTGTGGCAGAAGTGTATGAAAGACTGACATTGAAAAAATCTAAAGTAATTTTTCCTCATACCATTTATAATCGTGTACTGCTCGTATTCGTGAACCTCAGTTAGGTAATATTAATAGAAGAGACAGGAAAAAATCGTAGGAGAGCCGTGCGTTTCACCAAGATCTCTTTCAGTTGGCGCAAGAGTGCCGTAGAAATGTCCACCCAGCTACAGCTGCTGACGTTACAACACAATGGTCATGCTACGCGAAGAGGTACGCTGCTCATAATCCAAGTGCGCGCGATCCTAGAGTCAAGCTACGTAGGAACTGCAGAATGTAAGTCACACATGTCGTCCAACGCCAAGACTACTGTGCAACAATACTGGCGCACTCTCAAAAGAGACGACACGATCCAGACACAGTTCTGGTGCGGTACGAATAACAGTGTGGAAGTGAATTTACTAGGCATTGAAAACGTAATCCTAGAGTAGTATGCGGCGCAGTATGGTACGTGTGGTAAAACGTTTAAACAGCCCGCAGATTCACCGTACAGTTCTGGCAGTATATGGACCTTACGCAGTATCGCACCCAATCGTAGTGAAGTGGTGCCCACAATTTGACAAAGGGTGCACAAACGTGGATGGTGCTGACCAGGTAAGTCCCGATCCTGCGCCACGCAATTTGCATCTTTTCTGAATGCTGAAAGAATATATGGGAGAAAGAAATTTTCCAACAATGAGGAAGTTCACGCAGCGGTTTTTATGGCTACGTGACGAAGTACCGAATTTTTACAGTCGAGGAAATGAGTGACTGGCAGAACTTCCCGACCGTTGCTTACAGAGATTTGGTGGCTATGCTGAAGAATAGTGTCACGTATCTGTGTCACTCTGAAGTGTTGTGCAGCATCCAATAAAAGTTACTTGCGGTGCGATAACAATGTGTAACTTACTTTTTGAATCCCGTAGCATTTATTAATCTCTCTCGTGTAAAGCTCGCCAGTTTACAAATGGTTCAAATGACTCTCAACACTATGGGACTTAAAATTTGAGGTCATCAGTGCCCTAGAACTTAGAACTACTTAAACCTAACTAATCTAAGGACATCGCACGCATCCATGCCCGAGGCAGGTTCAAATGTGTGTGAAATATTATGGAACTTAACTGCTAAGGTCATCAGTCACTAAGCTTACACACTACTTAACCTGAATTACCCTAAGGACAAACACACACACCCATGACCGAGGGAGGACTCGAACCTCTGCCGGGACCAGCCACACAGTCATGACTGCAGCGCCCGAGACCGCTCGGCTAATCCCACGCGGCCCCGAGGCAGGATTCGAATCTGCGACCGTAGCGGTCGTCCGGTTCCGGACTGAAGCGCCTAGAATCGCTCGGCCAGCCAGTTTACAACGATAGAAAAATCACAGCAGCTTGTCGAGTATCGTTATTCCCTCCACCATTCGCAAATGAAATTAAAATTAAGAAGTAAAGGCCCAAGGTATACAATGATCACTAAATTCATATTAATTAAAAGATCACGAACTCTCTTCTTGTTAGTGAATCCTGAATTAGGCGCGAGCAAAATAAACTCTACCGGTTTGAACACAAAACGGTACTTCAGGCAGAAGGACTAGTAACGGAGTAAACAAATTTCTGGATTAAAAGTTTGTGGTACAAATAGTGCAGAAACAAAGTCTAAAAAGAACCAGTTACAGTCCAAGATCATAATGAAAAAATTTCTAACCCCGGAGGAGCCAATTTAAAGACAAAAACAGAAATATGACAAGTCTGCGAATGTTGTAAGTTTGGCGCAGCCGATCACAAGAAAAAATTAACATTAGTATAATCCGGAGGCATAAGGCCTCTAGAACTAAAACAAACACTCCAGAACGAAGTTTTAACTCTGCAGTGGAGTGTACGGTGATACGAAACTTCCTGGCAGATTAAAACTGTGTGCCGGAGCGAGACTCGAACTCGGGAACTTCGCCATTCGCGGGCAAGTGCTCTACCATCTGAGCTACCCGAACACGACTTACGACCCGTCCTCACAGCTTCAATTCTGCCAGTACCTCGTCTCCTACCTTCCAAACTTCACAGAAGCTCTTCTGCGAAGAGCACTTGCCCGCGAAAGGCAACGATCCCGAGTTCGAGTCTCGGTCCAACACATAGTTTCAATCTGCCAGGAAGTTTCATAAAGCAACCACTGTTGGAATTTTGAGCCAGCTCAGTGCCAGGGTCACGCCCAACTGGGATTAGCTCGGTGGGCAGGCCAGCAATAGTAGGTTTGTAATACTTCTGGCACACCTGTAATGCTGCAGAATTACACTTCGTATAGATTTGCAATTACCTTGTCCATAGCAATAGTAATAGCCACTAATAAAAGTAAATAGCTGCAATTATTGTTGTATTAATTATCAGGCCCACTAACTGGTTTAGGTTCAAATGGTTCAAATGGCTCTGAGCACTATGGGACTTAACTTCTGAGGTCATCAGTCACCTAGAACTTAGAACTACTTAAACCTAACTAACCTATGGACATCACACACATCCATGCCCGAGGCAGGATTCGAACCTGAAACCGTAGCTGTCGCGCGGTTCAAGACTGTAGCGCCTAGAACCGCTCGGCCACCCTGGCCGGCTCAAATTAGTTTAGGTAGTCGGTTATGTTGTATAATTATTACTGTATTGTATCAATAAAGCTTTTTTAAAAACAATACTGTTGGAAAATGTTAGTAACTAGTAATTAAACAAAGATCTCTGCGAAAAAAGTTCAAATCCTGACAGGGCAGCCCCAACTGTTTAAGATTCCAGTAAGACGATAACATAGTAAGTCCAGTGTATCGCAAACGAAGACAAATTCCCTCGCAAAAATACTAACACGAAGCTTTCCGTCGTCGTTTCAGTGGCTCCAAAGTGGGCCTATGATTGAAGAAATGCATAAGCATTCGGTGCCTGGTTCAGGTAGTTCATGTCGTGCGAACTAGCTTCCTAGGGTCCGGCATCCGTATAAGTACAGCCCTCAGCATCAAGGATACAGTCGATCTAGGATCCTGTCACGGGACAAGCGACCTCTGCTTGTGCTTTGCTCACTGCCAGGTGGCCGTGTGCAGTGGGGCAGGCCATGAGTGTGACAGCTAGGAAGCCGGCTGCCTGTGTAACTTCACTGTGACGTGTGTTGCTGGCAGAGTACGGCTAGGCCCCCCGATACAGCAGAAATAACATTATCAGAGAAAGAAATAGTTGTTAGTGAGTGACGCTGAAGAGCCAAAGAAACTGGTGCACCTGCCTAATATCGTGTAGGGCCCCCCTCGAGCAGGCAGACGTGCCGCAACACGACGTGACATCGACTCGAATAATGTCTGAAGTAGTGCTGGAGGGAAATGGAGGGAAATGACACCATGAGTCCTGCAGGACTGACCATAAATCGATAAGCATATGAGGGGGTGGAGATCTCTTCTGAACAGCACGTTGCAACGCATCCCAGATATGCTCAATAATGTTCACATCTGAGGAGTTTGGCGGCCAGCGAAAGTGTTTAAACTCTAAAGAGTGTTCCGGGAGCCACTCTGTAGCAATTCTGGACGTGTGGGGTGTCGCATTGTCCTGCTGAAATTGCACTCGTCTGTCGGAATGCACAATGGGCATGGATGCAGGTGGATCAGACAGGTTGCTTACCTAAGTCTCACTTGTCAGCCTTATCTATACGCATCAGGGATCCCGTATCACTTGAACTGCACACGCTCCACACTATTACAGAGCCTCCACCAGCTTGAACAGTCTCCTGCTGATATGCAGGGTCCATGGATTTATGAGGTTGTCACCTTACCCGTACACGTCCATCCGTTCGATACAGCTTGAAACGAGAATCGTCCGACCAGGCAACATGTTTCCAGTCATCAATAGTCCAATGTCGGTGTCCGCAGCTCGTGGTCGTGCGGTAGCGTTCTCGCTTCCCACGGCCGGGTTCCCGGGTTCGATTCCCAGCGGGGTCAGGGATTTTCTCTGCCTCGTGATGACTGGGTGTGGTGTGATGTCCTTAGGTTAGTTAGGTTTAAGTAGTTCTGAGTTCTAGGGGACTGATGACCATAGAAGTTAAGTCCCACAGTGCTCAGAGCCATTTTCCAATGTCGGTGTTGACGGGCCTAGGCGAGGTGTAAGGCTTTGTGTCCCGCACTCATGAGAGGTACACGAGCGGGCCTTCGGCGCCCCGAAAGCCCATGTCGATAATGTTTCGTTCAATGCTTCGCACACTGACACTTGCTGATGACCCAGCATTGATATCTGCAGCAATATGGAGAAGAGGTGCACTTCTGTCATGTGTCTTCAGTCGTCGTTGGTCCCGTTCTTACAGGATCTTTTTCTGGCCTCAGCGATGTCGGAGATTTGATGTTGTACCGAATTTCTGATATTCACGGTACACTCTGGAAATGGTCGTACGAGGAAATCCCCATTTCATCGCTACCTCGGAGATGCTGTGTCCCATTGCTCGTGCGCCGACTGTAACACCACGTTCAAACTCACTTAAATCTCGATAAGCTGCCATTGTAGCATCGGTAACCCATCTAACAACTACGCCAGACGCTTGCTGTCTTATATAGGCGTTGCCGACTGCAGCGCCGTATTCTGCCTCTTTACATATCTCTGTATTTGAATACCCACGCCTATAGCAGTTTCTTCGGCGTTTCTGTGTATTTTCACAGATAACTGAAATGATCTCTTTCGAAATTACAACAAAAATGATCGAAGGTTAGGATTTGGCTTGTCGTCGATGAAAAGGTCATTACAAACAGATCCTACACCTAGATTTTCCTGTAAGATCTGACGTGCACACTTTCGGTAATTGCTACCTAGTAGCAAGCACGTTAATATTTGTTGGCTTCTCACTTGTCTTTATTTAGTTCTTACGAGCCTGTAATACTCTGAAGTTGGTATAGGCTCTTCTACATCTGCATCTATGCGCCGCAAGTCCCGTTTCGATTTGTGGGAGAGTGTACTTCCGATAGCAGTGCGTGACCCAGTTTTCTGTTCCATTCGTGAAAGGTAAGTGCCAAGAAGTTCTGTCGGTAAGCCTCCATATGATGTCTGATTCCTCTCATTTTCCCATCAAGACCATTTCACGAGATGCATACGGAACGAGGTTATATGTACCCTACTCTTCCTGGAATACTCTCTAGAAATTTCAATAGTAAACCTATTCGTGGTGCGCAATGCCTATCATATAGTGTCTGCCACTGTAGTTCCACGAACAGCTCGCTCACTTAGTAAACAAGCCTCTGGTGTTTTTATTTGCTGGTGAAACTTGCTTACTGTGAATAGACACTACCTCTGCTGGTGAGGCCTGTGACTTATATGCTTTAACAGTTCTTCTTATAGTTCTGAAATCATTGCTATTACATGGATCAACGGTTGGTTTGTGCAACGGAATTCCCCAGTGCACCTGCCCCGCATCTCGCAGACTCATGCAACTGCAGACTTACTTTTTATGCTGAAAGAAAGAGTATACAGAAGGGCATACCAAATGTTGAAACTATTACAGAATGGCACAGTTGTGACAATGGACAGTGTAACCTGAGGATTACGGAATTGTGAAATGGCTGTGCGTAGCAACAACTACAGTTTCAAGTTAATCAGGCTCATCCAAAAATTGAGCCAGACGGGCGCGTCCGCGTTCCGCGGGCGCAAAGCAGTGTACTTCGGCGCCCCGTACGCGACCGTGTGTCGCTACTGCCGGCATAGGAGCGAGAGAGAGAGAGCGAGAGAGAAAGCTGCGGAGGGAGTGAGACCGCACAGAACTGCTCAGCGCTGGACTGTTCCGCAGTCAGATCCAACGTAAACAAGATGAGAGAGGAAGCGCAGCTCCGTTCAAATGGCTCTGAGCACTATGGGACTCAACTGCTGAGGTCATTAGTCCCCTAGAACTTAGAACTAGTTAAACCTAACTAACCTAAGGACATCACAAACATTCATGCCCGAGGCACGATTCGAACCTGCGACCGTTGCGGTTCCAGACTGCAGCGCCTTTAACCGCACGGCCACTTCGGCCGGCTGCGCAGCTCCGTGAAAGAGGTCGATGAGCGGTAAAACAAGCAAACCATTTACTGTTTAGGTAACAACTAGTGTTCGAGTGTCAGAATTACTAAGCAGAGCTTTAGAAAACAATATCCAAAATGAGAATCGAACAACAACTTAGTAGTTTTATGACCCACAGGTTGATTCTATTAGTATTGCGCATGCAGACTCGTCATACGTACAGTAGGCGTCTTCTGAAAGATATATGAATTTCTTAGATGAACTATTGTCATAAACATTCTATTTTAGAAATAATTTTACGTAAGGGATATAGAGTCTCATTCTTACTGTTAGTAGTTACAAGTAAATTTTTTTGTTGTACTTCGTCCTACAGCTTTTTGTATTCCTTTTCAGCGTTTAGACATCGGATCCTTAGTTTGCTGTTTTGTACGCAATAATTTCAATTGATCAAGTTTGAAAAGTTTTAAAAAATAGAATTACGGTTACAAAGACCTTTCATCCTTACAGTCAACATTGTTAAAGAAGACAATTAACATTTTACACGTTTTTCTTTTTGAGGAAATGATTTTGTCTAGATCTGGTACAATATTCCGGGAGACTGCTAACTTCAAGGAATTAATCAAATTTTTATCGCTAAGTAGTGAATGGTTCTTAGTTTTAGCTAGCTTTAAAACGGAGAAAAAGCGCTCACAAACATACGTGGAACCAGACACTGAGAGAACTTTGGCCGCGTTCTTGTGTAAAAGATACTTCTCTCATGGAAAACAGCTGTAAAAGCCATCCAAAGTTTTACACATACCAGAGCGTTGCTTCAGGCGGATTTAGCGCTGCAGGTGAATCAGCTGTAGTTGAAACACTTGTGAGACGTCTCCTGCCCGAAGGGAAAACGGACGAACAGAGATATCTAGGCCCGGCTGAAGATCATTTACCTCCAAAAATCTTTTTTTAAACTCTTCTTATAATTCGCAAATTATTTGAACATAATTTGAAAACTCCACATCTTCCTTTACGCTGTCTAATGCAGGGAAGTGTCCATAACTCACCTCGCGCAACTGGGGTTTCTACAACATAAGTTTTTTTTTTTTCTTTTTTTTTAATGCTTGAATCGTCTGCATTAAATCAACAACAGAGTGATTTTCGCCTTGGAGTGAAATGTTCAAAGTATTTAAATGACTCGCCATGTCACTCAAAAAAATCAAATTCGCCACCCACTTAGGATCACGAAGTAATTCTTCTGGACGTCAGCCATCTTACTTTGGCGTGGTAGGGGATGTCCGGGTATTCCGCTTCTATATCAGCCAGAAATTCTTTGAACTGGCGATGTGGGAGTCCTCACGAGCGAACATAATTAACTGTTCGAACAACTGTGTCCATAAGATTTTTTATGTTGACAATCTTCGCACAGAGCGTGCACAGAGAGTCTCCTGGTGCATCAGACAATGAACTGCCGCGAATAAGGAACAGCCGATTTCAGCCATTTTTGACCTGACGTAACCCAGGAATCCAGTGCGTATCACTTGTATCGCAGGGGCTTCATCCGTTTTTACACTGGTCAGGTGTTCCCATTTTAAACCAACTGACTCCCCACCTGTTTCCTGCTCCTACCAAGGCAAAAAAACCTTATAATTAATTTTCTACAATCCTGTTTTTAAAACAGTTCTATCATTTTAACTACTACATGTTTCATTCATTGCCCCCCCCCCCCCCCCACCAAAAAAAAATACAGCAAAAAAAGATTGGTTTTAAGTGCGGTTTCCCCAGTTCTCTGAAAAGCGGTCATAGATACTAACAAGGACAGCAAAATGTGCTCGCAAAATGAATTTTTATCTTTTGGAATATTTGCGCTTTAATTAATTGAAAATATAGATCACACTACAACAAATGTTTTCCCATCCATCAAAACATAGATATACAAAAAAAGAATGACTCTTAATGAAAAAATGGTTCAAATGGCTCTGAGCACTATGAGACTTAACATCTGAGGTCATCAGTCCCCTAGAGCTACTTAAACCTAACTAACCTAAGGACATCACACACATCCATGTAGACTCATTTATGCACTTAAATCGCAACGCGGTGGCCAATCCTACAACGCAGGGACTACACTTCTGCATCTACATGGATACTCAGCAAATCACTTGTATGTGCCTGGCAGAGGGTTCATCGAACCACCTTCACAATAATTCTCTATTAGTCCAATCTCGAACAGCGCGCGAAAAAAAGAACACCTATATCTTTCCGTGCGAGCTCTGATTTCCCTTATTTTATTATGATGATCAGTTCTCCCTATGTAGGTCGGCGCCAACAAAGTATTTTCACATTCGGAGCAGAAAGCTGGTGACTGAAATTTCGTGAGAGGATTTCGCCGTTCCGAAAAACGCGTTTATAACGTCCAGGCCAAATCCTGTATAATTTCAGTGACACTCTCTTCCCTACTTCGCAATAATACAAAAAGTGCTGCCCTTCTTTGAACTTTCTCGATGACTCCGTTAATCCGATCTGGTAAGGATCCCAAATCGCCCAAACTGCTAGCTCCGCACGCATTCCAAGGAGAAGATACCTGAATTCTTGCGGCATAGGGACACTTGGCAATGGCTGTCATGTAAGATGTTTTCTGCAGGTGGAAGGCGCCTATGGAGAAAGCCCTTCACTGGAGTAGGCGGCATTATGACAGACGTTTCGCACGTGGAGATTATCTAATAGAACCAACACAATGGCCGTTCTGATTCGTTCGTCTCAATAGACAGCTCTAGATATTTCAAAGCAGACAGTTACGTCCCTATTGATTTCCCTACCCTGGCTACCAACTAGGAAGAGAGACAGAGAGCGAAACAGTTTACTCGATACATGGTGTGTAGCAGAACAGGACGTGATACCTTTACGGCCAAAAATCCAATACTTTTGTGGAACAAATAGAAGGCAAATTTGGAAATGTTGACTCTATGAGAAACTTGCACAATGGATCATCACTGATCACGTCCACCCATGCTGCACTGTCTCTACAGGTCAATGGCCCATTACCAAGCAAAACGAAAGAGAGGCAGCCTCTGGGTCCCAGGACTGCTTGCTCTTCACCTGTCTCACCCCTACGGCGGAGAGGGCTCTCACAAAAGTTGCAAAGAAGAAAAGTAGAAGAAGAAAAAAATGGCTCTGAGCACTAAGGGAGTTAACTTCTGAGGTCATCAGTCCCCTAGAATTTAGAACTACTTAAACCTAACTAACCTAAGGACATCACACACATCCATACCCGAGGCAGGATTCGAACCTGCGACCGTAGCAGTCGCGCGGTTCCAAACTGAAGCGCCTAGTAGAAGAAGAAAATCGGCAGAAGGCCACCCTCGTGACTAGGGCGATCTTTAGTACGCGCATGCGCACAGATTTCTGGCGTTACTTGCTCTTTAAACAACGCCATTTGCATTTGTATGGTCGCAGTGTGCTCTTTACAGTGTCCATTCAGAGTGTCTAGAACAATTGGAAAGCAAGGACCATTGCGGCAGCTGAAATTCATCGACAGATAAGTGAAGTGTATGAGCCTAACATCATGAGTGACAGCAAATTGGGTAAGTGGGTGGAAGCTCTCAAGGATGGACAGCTAAGTATCCTTTATGAACCGCGATATTTGGTCAAAGCCGTGGACGAAAAGTTTCGTGAAGACCGACGACTCACTGTTTCAATTTAAGCATTTGAGTTCCCGAACGTAGGTTAAAATCTTCGCACAAAAGTGTTCTTGATAAGTTGCAATTTCGCAAATTTTGCCCATGGTGAGTTCCCAGGAAGCTTAATGGTTCAAATGGCTCTGAGCACTATGGGACTTAACATCTGAGGTCATCAGTCCCCTAGAACTTAGAACTACTTAAACCTAACTAACCTAAGGATATCACACACAGCCATGCCCGAGGCAGGATTAGAACCTGCGACCGTAGCGGTCGCGCGGTTCCTGACTGAAGCGCCTAGAACCGCTCGGCCACTCTGACCGGCGAAGCTTAATGAGAAACATAAAATGAAAACAATGGTTTATGCTCTTGCTTTTTGGACAGATGTCACAAGAAAGATGATCAGTTTTTAGAAAACATTGTCAAAGGGAAGGAGGCGTAGGTTTCTCGCAGGATCTCTAAGTCTAAACGTCAGACAATGGGATACCGTCACACATCTCCAGTCAAAATCAATATCAAGAAGGCAATCTTATCAGCAAGGTTATGGCTTCCGTGTTTTGGGACAGACATGGAGTCTAGTTAGTCGAGTTTATGCAGCAAGGAACAACAGTAAACGAAGCCACTTACCGCGCTACCCGGACTAAATTCCGACGTTCTATACAGAATAAACGACGTGGCCTTCTGCCGTGTGGAGTTTTGTTGCTGCATGCATCCCAGACCCCATTCTGCTATCCACACCCGAAAGCTGATCAGATCTTTGGCGTGGGACCATTGTCCGCCCATCACACAGTCCAGACTTGGCACCGAGCGATGTTTGCTTTTTCTGCTACCTAGAGGTGTTTCTCGGCGGCAATCGCTTCACAACAGGCGATGAGGTGAAAGAAGCAGTTAAAAACTGGGTATCCTCACAGGCGGCAGGCGGCTATGACTTAGAGGTACAAAAGCTTGTAGAACGTTATGACAAAAGTTGAAGAAATATGGAGACAATGCAGAAAAATAGAGAGAAACGTATAAGGAATTAAAGGTGTACCGGTATGAAATGAGCGTTTTTTGTGAAAATGAAACACTAATTTTGAATTGAAAAGTAAAAACATTTTATTCAAAGTACTGAACATTGCTTTCTATACATTTTGACCACCTTTCTGGCAATTTGTGGACATCACGCCAATAGAAATGTTCGTCTTTTGAAGCAAACCAATCAGACACCCAATTTTCGACTTCTTCGTAGGAATCGAAGAGTTCCTCAGCCAATGCGTGTCCCATTGATGAAAACAAATGCTAGTCGAAAGGTGAATACGGCGGGTGGGGCAGCAGCTCCCAGCCAAGTGTTTTGATTGTATCCTGAACCAGTTTTGCTTTGTGTGCAGGTGCATTGTCGTGTGAAAAAATTACTTTGCCATGTCTTCTGGCCCATTCAGGTCTTTTTTCGATCAATGCATAGTTCAAATTGATCATTTGTTGTCTATAGCGATTAGTATTCAGTTTTATCGGGTTTTAGAAGCTCATGATACACCACACCTTTCTAGTCCCACCAAACACAGAGCATTGTCTTCTTGCCGAATCGATCTGGTTTTGCAGTCGATGTTGATGGTTGTCCCGGATTAACCCATGATTTTTCCCGTTTAGGATTCTTAAAATAAATCTATTTTTCATCGCCAGTAACAATTCGATGCAAAACTGATTTTCTTTCATGTTTTTGAAGCAAAATTTGACAAATGGTTTTTCGGTTTTCCATCAGTCTTCCAATCAATTCATGTGGTACCCATTTTCCACACTTTTGGATCTTTCCCATAGCTTTCAAACGGTCAGAAATTGTTTTTTGTGCAACATTTATCATTGCTGCCATTTGCTTCTGACTCAAAGTATCATCTTCATCCAATATTGCTTGTAATTCGGCGTCTTCGAACTTTTTTGGTGGCCTTCCACGTTCTTCATTTCTTACAACAAAATTATTATTCTGAACCGTTGAAACCATCTTTTGCATGTTGCTTCTGATGGAGCATGAACACCATATGCCTCGACGAGCATTCGATGCGACTCTACAGAACATTCTCTCAAATGAAAACAAAAAGTTAATGCTTTCCGCAAATCATCACTTTCTGGTACAAAATTCGGCATTGTTAACACAATGAAAACATATGATGTTGTTTGTTCCATGACTTGATGTATACTAAATATCTTTGACAGATGTTATACCAACCAAAGAAAAACAAATTAAGGCTCGTTCACAACAAATGTTCCCTATCGACAGATTTGTATCTTAACGCTCATTTCATACCGGTACACCTGGTAGAAACAGTTTCTTGAAAAAATTTGCAATAGTCTAATGCTTTATAAGAAATCGGACTTTCATTTCTTAATAACCCTCGTACTTGTGGTTGAAGGGTTGCCAACTTTATATAATTCCGTTGTTAACCGTAGCCTCCAGTAACAACTGCAGATCGCACTGTCAGCGCCTCTCCAACCTGCTCGGTTGATGACTAACTATGTAACGTATTCAGGTGAGTGTAGTTATGTATAGATGTTAGTTTGATTTGCAATATGGAATTTAGTTCCCCCATTTTATTTCCTTGTAAACATGTCAACTGTTGGTGACACGCTAAATAATCGAAACCTGTAATGAAATTATTTTCTGTGAACTGAGGTTGGAAAATGCAATAAAATAGTTTTGTACTGTATTTGTTTGCCAGGAATCAGCATTTTATTGTGGAGAAGATGGAAAGAAATCAAAGAGGTTATAACTATTACTGAAAGGACGACAGTTAGGTCTCTTGCACACTCGTTCAGGCGCAGCCGCACCAAAAGGAAATGGGCTGGGAGACAGTTCAGCAGTTTGATGGCGCCCTTGAGATGGGCTGCGCTGGCCAGCACAACTCCCACGCCCCGCCTCTCCTGGTGCTCTGTGCTGACAAAACAGCTCTCAGCCGCTTGTCGCTGGGAATACCCGAACCTCTCCGCGGCACCGTAAATACTGATCGCTTCTCGTTGGCCTGGCGCCAAGCAAACACCTACCGTATGGTACATGCTGAGTCGCCAGCAAGCCCATCAGCGTCCTCTAACAGTCTTCTAAAGCGGCCTCTAGACAGTCAATAGTACTGCAGAATAATACTGTCCAATGTTATTGACGTTCCACCCAGAATGCCCAATAATATTGTGCAATAAAATTGTGGGTCGGAATGTTGACGATAAAGACACTGCTGCCGGGATAACTGCACAACTTCATTGCAACAGGAAAACCATGGGGATAAAAATTTGGTCAAGGAGCGGCAAAGATAACTTACGAGAAGTTGTTAAGAGAACTGGAGATTGCACGAATGAAAAAGAAGATTATCATAATCTCTTATGTGCTGATGGTCAAATATCTATACATTATTGGAATTGTCGTTCTCCGTGCATGGGCACTTGCTTCTCCCTCCCCCCTCCCTCCCCAAACTCCTTGGTATCTGGAGTCTGGTATTTTTATTTTTACAAAATGCTTATACATTTCTAGAAGTTATTTCCCATGATTCCGCCAAACCTAAAGCTTAGCCCAATGTAGCTTACCACAGTGCGGCAATACTTGCCTCTAGCAATTGGTGTATAATGGCTTGTTGCGTTAAGTATCGAAGTAATGTATACATCGCAAACACTGGATGAGTAACCATCCGTTCTCTGGCGTACAATGTTTTTTGTATCACCCATAAAATTTAGTTCTCGCGGCATGATACGTCTCAAAATTGATAATTGATTTACATCGAAAATTGCAATGTTAGAGTCTTGCAGGTCCCCTTTTCGGTCTTGCGTCTTTCGTAGCAGACTGTCCCCCACTTGTGTCCTTTTGGGCTTCACGTCAGGGCTTTTTCAAACCAATGGAAGCATTCCTTTCATCTTGTGAAAACTACCTCTGTCAATTGCAAAGGGCCTACCTTTAAACTGCATCGAAATATTTCCCCATTCTACTCCACCTGTTTATTTCAGCCAATTGGACATTTTGTGCCCGCTCCTGACACCTAAAAGTTAGGAGCGTACGTTATGAGTGCACCACGTGCATTTCGCGTGATCAACTGCATCGTTGGTCTGTTTGTATCCATCTGGAAATTCCCCAACGCAGTTCTCTAAAGAATTTCTCTGTAGGAAACAGCCTTGCACCGCTACCTGCTCCCCTCGATGTATCGCCCGGCGCGTTCGTTGTCCCTCTTGCTGCGGGTCACCAAACCCTTTTAGAAGCGTTCTGTTGTACTCGGACCATGACAGCACAATTCGCATCTGCCCCAAAACTAAAACATTTCTTCCAGCAGCTTTTTTCACCTTTTGCTCATTGACATGCAGGATTTGGCTACAGTATGTTAATACCGTCAAATCGAGTGTCATCCCTTTGCATTACATGCTGTACATTTTAATAGGCCAATCTACTCATTATCGCCAAAGTACATCAGGTGACACATTCATCTACTTCTTACGACATATAACATCCCATGTAAAGTGCGAAATTGATATTCATTCAAGCTGCCTCCTTACAACGGGAATATCGTCATCATTTCAGCCTTTGACGAAATTGTCCTGTACTATCGACACATGCAATCAGGCTATGGGTGAAAAACTTTGAAGCATCAGGTGATGCACATAAGCTGAAATGGCCAGGAAGGCCCAGAAGTCGTCGCTCACAGGAACGAATAGGTGAGGTGCTAAATGTTGTAACCAACAGTCAAAACTCGTTCTATGAGACAAATTGTGGCAGTGGTGGGAATATCTAGTCATAGTGTGCACAGAATTTTACAGAATAAATTGAAGTTGCAACCTTACAACATACTGGTTGCACAACTGTAATATGATAGTGACTGTGAAAAGCGAATGCCAACTGTTGCACTTTTGAAGAAATTTAGAGGCTAATTAAATTTGCTATGGATGAGTGAAGAGGCACATTTTCATCTCAGTGCTTACTTCAACAAAGTAAACTGCCATAATTTCTGAGAGGATAACCCCTCGAACTCCATCAACACCTTCACAACCAGAAAGTCACAGTGTGTGGTGTTGTCTCCTCAATGAGCATAATCAGCCCTTTCTCTTTTGAGAATGTGCATGGACCACAGTCACATCTCAGGGGTATGCTACCTTGGTTGGAACATTCATGAAAATGAGTAGTGCTTTCAGCAAGATGATGCTGCATCTCATTGCGCACAAATTTCAATGACAGCAGTGTGCAGAGTCTTCGGTAACCACATCATTTCAAGCAATGAGGATGTTTTGTGACCTCCCAGATCTCCCGACTTTTCAGTCCTTTGGAGGTTGCTAAAACACAGGTTTTATGCTAGACGTCTACACACAACTGTGGAACTGAAAGACATCATCTGTGCAGAAATCAGAAAGATTCCTATACAGATGCTAATTGTGCCGCGCAGATTGTCCGGATGTCAATGTGAAAATGGTAGCCACCTGGCACCATTTTCAATCCAATAACAGTCTGTGAAGTGGCAGTACGGAAGGACTTTGTTGTCATGATTGAAAATGTTTTACAATATAGTCGTCGGTCTGTTTCACAGTACCCAAATCGGCCTATTTTTCTGCCTTACCATGTACTATTCTTTTACTGTTTCCCGCGTGTAGTGTGAAATTGCAACTTTCACGAGGAGTTTTCCTAAGCCCTTTACAAAAGCTTAAGCGTACCCATAACAGACAATACAAATGAAGAAACCTGCTACTCACTGTGAGATCAAATTTTTAGAGCAGGAAGTGTTCCAGGTTGGCTTGAGCTGCGTGGTGGTTCGTTATACTTCACCTCACGCACCAACACTTAAATAAGTTGCCACCTGTGGTGTGCATACTGTAAGACCTTCGGTACACACACCATCAGACTATTTGACTTGTCGCTCTAACGAAGTAGGCGAGTGTCAGCAATATGTCTCGTGGTCTTATCGTGGCATGTTTATCTTCTGCCGTTAGGTCAGACGATAGAAATGCCACTTGCACACTTAGAGTAGCAGATTGACGGTGACCAACTTTAAACAGAACTTGATTAATTTTCACACAGATTTATTAAAATAATAAAAAGCATAAACATTACATAACTTGATTGTGGATGCTGTTTACAATTGACAATCTGAAGTTCCTTTGGTCTTGGTACTCTAATCTTATTCTCACATATCTCTGATACTTGACAAAGTGTCTATTCATTTATCTTCATGGCTATGTACAGGAATATGGTAATCTTATTAGGCGCAGACTGAAACTTGACTATAGACTGGTACAGACTAATGCAGACTGGTGCAGACAAATGCAGACTGACTAATCGGAGATCTGTACACTCGTTATAATACCTCACGTGTTCAGGTATCACTGCGCGAGTGTGATCTGCGAGGAGAAAAGGTTCTACGTTAGCAGCAATCTCATTGGCTGCGTTACATATTAATACGCGGATCGGCGGAAGCAGAATTTGGTCCGTCTCTAAGGCAGCGCCATCTCGTAATGCGGAGACGGACGAGCGCTGCGCCTGCGCTGTTGTGCTTAGCGGGGCGCGCTCTAGTGGGAAAGTTGTGTACGCGCTGACTATGTGGAACTATGTACACAACACCACCTGAATACTCCTGTTATATACAATGAATGTTACTTACTGAATATTCCATCGCCATTAAGTATTATTAATTTGGGTTCAGTTAGTCTGTGCCCTGAATCCGTGTGTCTTCTTTCTCCAACTTGGCTCAGACTTCGCCTCCTTACAGGCTGCAGATAAAGATACTGAAAATTAACTTCTCATTCACATTCACTCCACCACATAATTAAGTAGTGACATTCAATTTACCTTCTTGTATTATCTTCAAAATTACAATGCAGTACATGATAAATTGGGACAGCTACCAGTCCCTATACTGCCTCTCTGTAATACATACATAACATATCTGATATTCAACTTGATAATTAACAGTTACAGTGCATCTGTTATGTTTGACAATTTGCGTTGTTAGATTTCATGAAGCTCTTTCTTCTGCACTGCCCTATCCATGAAACTCCTGTCTCCACCTCAGCATGTAGGGTCGTCTGGCTGCTACTACCGTAAAGTCATTGAATCGTTTGCTCTGATGTCAACACCTACAATTTAAAACGCCTCCCAACAGTGGGGTGCTCACCACTTATCGACTACTCTCAGTCACGAACATCTTTTCTCTGATGTATGTATTTAAGGATTTGATACTTCTCATTCAAGGAATGAGATATATCAATACAAGACCGAGGGACTGTTCTTAAAACTACGCTCACATCTCTCGGGACACTGTACAGTATGTGTGCTGTTCCATTCATGTGTGGAACAAGGAAGAAATTAATGTCTTCACAGCACCGTATGCGTCTTAAACTGTCTTACCTTAATTTCATATTCCCTGGCGGAGGAAAACTGCTTCTGCCAGAGCTCAGAAAAATCGTATATTCCTCTTTACAGGACTCTGACAGAAAAGTGCGGAAGGTTTCCTTCTTTCCCTGACTACAACAGGAAGTGTTGCTTATATAAAACGAATTCTATAGGTCAGTAAAGTTTTGGGAGATTATTTATACACCTTTACACGTTCATAAACTTTGGCACATAGAGTGTATGTGAGAAAAGTAATGAGACTGATTTTTTATCTACCAAAGCTTTTCGTTTCAAACAACAGTACTGTCCGCTTCAAATTAATTCCCTTCGGCAGCTACACGGCATATAGGTAGCATATTAGTACCAAGACTATTCCTGATATACATCAATGACTTTCCCAGTAGTGTCACTCATGGTGAAAAAATTCTTTTCGCTGATGTCAGCAATGTTATAGTCAATGAGAAAACAGGAGAACTCCTTGCCGAGACAGCTCTCAAGGAAGCTCTCAAGGAAGTATATGATTGGTCAATAAGCAATAAAGTGACATTGAACATAAAGAAAACTAATGCCTTGAATTTCAGTTTGACGAGGGGAAAATGACCATGTTAAATTAAATGTAGATGGCACCTCTATAGACTGTGTAATAAATGCAAAATTTCTAGGAATGAATATTGCTTCTCAGTTGAAGTGGTGTGAACACACAAAGGTACTTGCAAACAGAATGTCATCAGCATGTTATGCCCTTGGTATCCTATCATCAGTGTGTAATATGCAGTATCTTTTAGTTACATACTATTAACATGTACACTCAATTCTTAACTATGGCATTCTTTTTTTCGGAAACAAATGCACTAAATATTAACACAGTTTTCAAACTCCAGAAAAGAGCTGTAAAAATCATAACCAAAAATGGTAGTCGCGCTCATTGTAAAGATCTGTTCAAAACACTGGGAATTTTAACTGCTCCGTGTGAATACGTTTACCAGTCAGTTGTACACATCAAAAATAACATTGGTAATTACTGCACAAACAGTTCTGTCCATGACCATGGAACACGAGCTAGACTCAACTTACATTTTCCAAGAAAAAATAAACAAAAAACTCAAAACAGCAGTTTCTACCAAGGAATAAATCTGTACAATAAATTATCAAAAGAGATAAAAGAAATTGCAAAAATACACTTATTTAAAAGGGTGGCTAAAAAGCACCTGTTATCCAATACATTTTATACATTGAAGGATTACTTAGATAAAACAGAGTAGGGGTTTGGTAAAAAAAAGTTACACAAATAAATAATAATAATGATTATAAGACATCCAACATTCCACATAACATCTTCACAATATGTTTTTTTTTCCTTTTCTTGACAAACTTACCCCCAATCTATGCATTTCCCAATACTAACATCTCTTCCTCTTTCTGAGCTCAACATCTCACTTATTGTAGAGGGGTGCTGACTCGGTTTTTCAGGATAGCAAATGGGAAGTGGTGGTACAGAAAACGGCCCTGAGATCACCAGTGGTGTGTGTGTGTGTGTGTGTGTGTGTGTGTGTGTGTGTGTGTGTGTGTGTGTGTGTGTTTGTGTGTAGTGAATGAAGTGTTATGAAACAATGTGTGTATAGTGTGCGCAGTGACTGATAGTGAGATATGAGTGAACACTGTGGCATTACATTATTTAGTAAGTTATTTGTAAAAAAGGATTGTATACCAGGAGTAAAGAGAAAAAATGTTATTAGAAATATTTTATTGAATTTGCAGCTTTCCAGTTTTACCTAATTTTTGGCAGGCGTTTTAAGTTCTTTTCAGTCCTCTTAAGACTTTTTAGCCCATTTTATGTCACTGCAGTACCACTTAAGCCATATATGTACAGGTGTGAAGTGCCCATTATACAGAGTGAGTCACTAACTGTTACCACCTATAATAACTCCGAAAGTATGATAGTAACTGAAAAGTTTGTGGGACAAATGTTGCATGGGACAACGGGAGTGATAATATGATGTTGGTTTTTTGTTACTAGGTGGTGTCGCGTCTGAGATATGAAGGTCAACTTCGTTTTTTTTTTTTTTTTAAATGGGATGCTATAGTTTGGTACTTATTTTCTGATAGCGGCTATCGAGACGAATCCAATGATGTGTAACAGTAAGGTATTTGAAGGTCAACGAAGGTCAAAAAGGTGGCATGAACGTCCATTTCCAGAAGGTATGAAGATGGCGGGACTCAGTGGATTGTCTGCTGCGAGAAATGCGTATAATGGCAGAGGCTCTACGAATGTACTGTGTGGACTCTCAAGTTCAGAATGTGGGTCTCACGGGGAGCGTGCCGGCGATAAGTCCCTGCAGTCGTACTATCCTCTGTGCCCTCGGTGGCTCAGATGGATAGAGCGTCTGCCCAGTCGGGGCAGACATTTTCAACTGTCCCCGCTGATGTATTTCAACACCTATCAGCAGCTAATGGTATTGATTTAATTGTAATTTCATTTACAGAAGGTGTTCGAAGTGATGACCACTGGTACCAATGCAGTGCTGCAATCTTTTTATCATGGATTGAGTGGTATTCTTTATCGCTTCGGCACTTATCGAAGCACATGCTCTGACAATTCTCTCTCATTTATCGTGCAAATAATAAATATTCCGAATACGGTGTATCCATCTAACGTGCCATTGACATGTAAACAACAGTCGACGGTTTCGCAACGCGACGCTAATAAGAACGGTAAGACTAGTATCGTCGAGTCAAGCGAATGTGAACGAGGTTCAAATGGCTCTGAGCACTATGGGACTTAACATCTATGGTCATCAGTCCCCTAGAACTTAGAACTACTTAAACCTAACTAACCTAAGGACAGCACACAACACCCAGCCATCACGAGGCAGAGAAAATCCCTGACCCCGCCGGGAATCGAACCCGGGAACCCGGGCGTGGGAAGCGAGAACGCTACCGCACGACCACGAGATGCGGGCAATGTGAACGATGTATTCCTTCGAAGAACAAGTCGATATGCTTCTCATTTACGGAGAATGCCAATGAAATTCAGTGAGAGCTAAAGACTTATACGCTGAAAGATATCCTCAACGTATTCACCCTATACGTCATACACTTAAATATGTGTATGATAAATTGAAAACAACTGGGTATTTAACGCATTGGAAACATATCCGGCAAAGGAAACTTACTAACGAGGAAAAGGAAATTGGTACTCCTGCTATTGTGGTTCGAGATCCTTGTGTTAGTTCGTGTGCCGGCCGGAGTGACCGTGCAGTTCTAGGCGCTACAGTCTGGAACCGAGCGACCGTTACGGTCGCAGGTTCGAATCCTGCCTCGGGCATGGATATGTGTGATGTCCTTAGGTTAGTTAGGTTTAATTAGTTCTAAGTTGTAGGCGATTAATTACCTCAAAAGTTAAGTCGCATAGTGCTCAGAACCATTTGAACCATTTTTTTGTTAGTTCGTGCCAAATCGCAAGGGAATCTTACATGAGCCAGAGTAGTGTAGTTCGTGTTCTGCATCGCCATAAATATCATCCTTACCATATCAGTCTCCGCCAAGAATTAACTGGTGTGTATTGTATGCGTCGCATTGTATTCTGCCGATGGGCCCAACTTCAGATTCAGAGGGGTGACACATTTATTAATTTGATTTGTTTTACTGACGAAGCTACACTCACGAACCATGGAAACGTTAATTTGTTTAACATACATTATTGGGCAACTGGAAATCCATGTTGGCTGCGGAAAGTTGCACTCCAAAAACCGTGGTCGGTGACTGTATGGTGTGGAATTCTCGAGGACAGAATTGGCTCTGAGCACCATGGAACTTAACATCTGAGGTCATCAGTCCCCTAGAACTTAGAACTAATTAAACCTAACTAACCAAAGGACATCACACACATCCATGCCCAAGGCAGGATTCGAACCTGCGATCGTGGCAGTCGCGCGGTTCCAGACTGAAGCGCCTAGAACCGCTCGGAGGACAGAATTATAGGCCCCTATTTCATCCAAGTAAATCTTAATGGTAGGAAGTACACCACATTCCTTCAAGAATCATTACGACTGTTATTGGAAGAAATACCTTTAGGGACAAGGACAGAATGTGGTATCAACACGATGGGTGTCCGACACATTTTTCGCTGATGCCTAGAAATGAGTTGCAGTGATAATTCCCAAATCGCTGGATTGGCAGCGGAGGAAATGAGTCGTGGCCAGCTCATTCGCCAGACTTGGCGCCTCTGGATTTTTTCTTGCTGGAATTCGTAAAAAAAACTGTTTATAAAGATGTTCCAACTACACCTGAAGGTATGCGAGAGAGAATAGTCAGAGCATGTGCTTCTATAAGCGCCAATATGATAAGGAATACCACTCAATCCATGATAAGTAGGTTGCAGCGCAGCATTGATACCAGTGGTCATCACTTCGAACGCCTTCTGTAAATGGACGCTCATGCCACCTTTGTGACTTTCGTTGACCTTCAAGGACCTTAATGTTACACATCATTGTATTCATCTAAATAGCCGCTATCAGAAAATAAGTACCAAACTATAGCATCCCATTAAAAAAAAACATAGTTTATCTTCATATCTCTGAAGCGATCCCACCTAGCAACAAAACACCAACGTCATATTATGGCACCCTTTGTCTCATGCAACTTTTGTCCCACAAACGTTTCTGCTCCTATTATACTTTCGGAGTTATTCTACGTGGCAATAGTTAGTGACTCACCCTGTATAGAGACTGCGTGAAATAAAGTTATATTGGTGAATAAAAGCCAACTAAAATCGGGACTTGGTGACCTCAAAACCCTTGTGATGACCTTATAATCCTTGCTATGTGTTCAGTCCGCCAGTTACCTACATTTACTTCTCGTAGCGAATATTACATGCATATTTACGTGCAGAAGTACGATAACATTGAACGTCTGGATGGCTGTAACTGATAAGGATATCGACAAAAATTTCGACGCTCCGCGAGGATATCTTAAGAACACAGGGTAAAATTTCGACGATTTTTCATGAATAGCAATTACAGTCCCCACAGTTGGTACTTTTGGTACCCAAAAATCATGGTTTCGGGATGTATATCGACAACAGATACAGATTTTCGAAAATGGGAAAATGCTGTTCAAATGGTTCAAATGGCTCTGAGCACTGTGGGACTTAACTTCTGAGGTCATCAGTCCCCTAGAACTTAGAACTACTTAAACCTAACTAACCTAAGCGGTCGCGCGTTTCCAGACTGTAGCGCCTAGAACCGCTCGGCCACCCTGGCCGGCAATAAGAAGGTACCGTATGTAATTTTAAGGGCTTCTATTTAAAGAAAGCTTTCTTAAGCACTTTAAGGAAATTTCTGAGAGCGCAGGTGAAGACTAAGAAAGTTTCATTTGAAGACAATTGACGATAAATTTTATTGCGGACTTGTGTGACCGACAGTGATAGCAATAACTATGAGTGTTAATTGTGAAAGGACTTGAATGATTAATAGGCATATCAGTGTTCAGTCGTATACTGAACTTTAAATGAAGCTTTGTGAGCAATTGCAGCTCATTTAGCCGTTATTAATAACAATATGCTAGTCAAAGGGAATCAGTGAACAATATTATAAAAGGTTTCGAATTCAGTTCACGAGTATTTAGGCTCAATGGTCCGAAATTGACTTATTAATGGGTATCAGTTTCTGATAAGGGATTTATATGACCTAATTCTTAAAGTTATAGGTCTGTTGCAGATCTTTAATTCATCTGTAACGAATAACGGAGAGATATTTCAGTATGCATTATTACGATTCTTGGCGGCGTAGTTATCTTTTACTGCACTTCGTATCTGATTTCAACACTGATATTTAACCTTATTTTAATTTAGTTTGGAAAGTGATTCCAAATGGAGACAGTTATTTGAACCCTTCTTTATTCTGGAAAAAATTATCGGGAGAAATTATAATCATAAACTTGCAGGAAACATCGATTTACTGAGACTTTGTTTGTTTCACAAAATTGCAATCTTTCTACCCACGAACGGAATTCAACATTCTACGTCCAACATATTCCTGGTTCTTCTTCTTGTTAGCGAAAGGGGAATGATATTGAAGAATTGGAGTTAATGGAAGGAGAATTCATGGCATGAAGATTCATGTGAATTCCTCTTGTTCCGGATTACACTACGATTGTGCACTACAGCATGGAACACACGCTCACAACAGTTATACACTGAAGTGATGAAAGTAATAAGAGTACCTCCTAATATCATGTAGGAGCTCGTTTATCCGGGCGTAGTGCTGCAACCCGACATGTCGTGACTCAACAAGTCGTTTGGGTCCCCCACAGCAATATTAAGCCATGCTGCCTCTACAGCCGTCTATAATTACGAAAGTATTGCTGGTGCAGAAGTTTGTGCACTAACTGTCATCTCGATTCTGTCCCATAAATGTTCGATGGATGGCCAAATCATTCGCTCGATTTGTCCAGAATCGCAAACAATTGTGACCCGGTGACATATCGCATTGTCATCCATAAAATTTCCATAGTTGTTTGGGAACATGAAGTCCATGAATGGCTGCAATTGGTCCCCAAGCAGCTGAACATAACCCTTTCCATGCAAACACAGCCCACACCATTATGGAGCCACAACCAATTTGCACAGTGCCTTCTTGACACGTTGGGTCCGTGGCTTCGTGGGTTCTACGCCACACTCGAACCCTACCATCAGCTCTTACCAACTGAAATCCGGACTCATCCCACCAGGGCACGGTTTCCCAGTCGTCTAGGGTCCATCGGATCATACGATATGATTACGAGCCCAGGAGAAGCGCTGCAGGCGATGTCGTCCTGTTAGCAAAGTCACTCGCGTTGGTCGTTTGTTGCCATTGCCCATTAACCCAAAATTCGCTACACTGTCCTACCGGATATGTTCGTCGTACGTCCCACATTGATTTCTGCGGTTATTCCACCAAGTGTTGCATGTCTGTTCGTACTGACAACTCTACGCAAATGCCGCTGCTCTCGGTCGTTACGTGAAGACCATCGGTCATTGCGTAGTCCGTTGTGAGAGATGATGCCTGAAATTTGGTATTCTCGGCACACTTGACACTGTGGATCTCGGAATATTGCATTCCGTAATAATTTCGGAAACTCAATATCCCATGCGTTTAGCTTTTAACTACCATTCCGCTTTCAAAGTCTGTTAATTCCCGTCGTACGGCCACAATCATGTCGGAAACTTTTTCACGTGAATCACCTGAGTACAGATGACAGCTGGGCCAATGCACTGCCCTTTTATACTCTCTGTACGTGATACCACCGCCATCTGTACATGTGTATGACTTTTGCCAGATCACTGCATAACAAATAAAAGTCCTTATCCACTAAATAATTCGTGGTAGGAACGTTATAGCTGACATCAGGAGCGGGACGGAGCACTGCAGTGTGTGCAACAGGTGAACATCCTAAATGATTAAACGGTCAACGTGTACAAAAAACTATTGAAAATACGGACTAGCTTTGGTATTTCAGCAATATTATAGGTAAGGAAGCCAGATGCAAGCAAGACATAATGGAAAATATTGCGAAAGGTAAAACAGTTTTATACAGGGTGGTCCAATGATAGTGACCGGGCCAAATATCTCACGAAATAAGCATCAAACGAAAGAACTACTAAGATCGAAACTCGTCTAGCTTGAAGGGGGGAACCAGATGGCGCTATGGTTGGCCGGCTAGATGGCGCTGCCATAGGTCAAACGGATATAAACTGCGTTTTTTTAAATATCAACCCCCATTTTTATTACATATTCGTGTAGTACATAAAGAAATATGAATGTTTTAGTTGGACCACTTTCTTCGCTTTGTGACAGATGGCGCTGTAATAGTCACAAACATATGGCTCACAATTTTAGACAAACAGTTGGTAACAGGTAGGTTTTTAAAATTAAAATACAGAACGTAGGTTGTTCCAATGTGATACATGTACTTTTGTGGACTTATCATTTCTGAGAACGCATGCTGTTACAGCGTGATTACCTGTAAATACCACATTAATGCAGTAAATGCTCAAAATGATGTCCGTCAACCTCAATGCATTTGGCAATACGTGTAACGACATTCTTCTCAACAGTGAGTAGTTCGTCTTCCGTAATGTTCGCACATGCACTAACAATGCGCTGACGCATGTTGTCAGGCGTTGTTGGTCTATCACGATAGCAAATATCCTTCAACTTTCCCCACAGAAAGAAATCCGGGGACGTCAGATCCGGTGAACGTGCTTTGACGACCAATCCACCTGTCATCAAATATGCTATTCAATACCGCTTCAACCGCACGCGAGCTGTGTGCCGGACATCCATCATGTTGGAAGTACATCGCCATTCTGTCATGCAGCCAAACATCTGCTAGTAACATCGGTAGAACATTACGTAGGAAATCAGCATACATTGCACCATTTAGATTGCCATCGATAAAATGGGGGCCAATTATCCTTCCTCCCATAATGCCGCACTATACATTAACCCGTCAAGGTCGCTGGTGTTCCACTTGTCGCAGCCATCGTGGACTTTCCGTTGCCCAATAGTGCATATTATGCCTGTTTACGTTACCGCTGTTGGTGAATGACGCTTCGTCGCCAAATGGAACGCGTGCAAAAAATCTGCCCTCGTCCCGTAATTTCTCTTGTGTCCAGTGGCAGAACTGTACACGACGTTCAAAGTCGTCGCCATGCAATTCCTGGTGCATAGACATATGGTACGGGTGCAATCGATGTTGATGTAGCATTCTCAACACCGACGTTTTTGAGACTCCCGATTCTCGCGCAATTTGTCTGCTACTGATGTGCGGATTAGCCGCGACAGCAGCTAAAACACCTACTTGGGCATCATCATCTGTTGCAGGTCGTGGTTGACGTTTCACATGTGGCTGAACACTTTCTGTTTCCTTAAATAACGTAACTATCTGGCGAACAGTCCGGACACTTGGATGATGTCGTCCAGCATACCGATCAGTATACATAGCACACGCCCGTTGGGCATTTTGATCACAATAGCCATGCATCAACACGATATCAGCCTTTTCCGCAATTGGTAAACGGTCCATTTTAACACGGGTAATGTATCACGAAGCAAATACCGTCCGCACTGGCGGAATGTTACGTGATACCACGTACTTATACGTTTGTGACTATTACAGCGCCATCTATCACAAAGCGAAGAAAGTGGTCCAACTAAAACATTCATATTTCCTTACGCACTACACGAATATATAATAAAAATGGGGGTTCCTATTTAAAAAAACGCAGTTGATATCCGTTTGACCTATGGCAGCGCCATCTAGCGGGCCAACCATAGCGCCATCTGGTTTCCCCCTTCAAGCTAGACAAGTTTCGTTCTTTGTAGTTTTTTTCGTTTGATGCTTATTTCGTGAGATATTTGGCCCCGTCACTATCAATGGACCACCCTGTAGGTAAGGAAGCCAGATGCAAGCAAGACGTAATGGAAAAGATTGCGAAAGGCAGAACGGTTTTATATATTGAAACAGTTACGCTGGACTCGCATTCGGGACGACGACGGTTCAATCCCGCGTCCGGCCATCCTGATTTAGGTTTTCCGTGCTTTCCCTAAATTGCTCCAGGAAAATGCCGGGATGGTTCCTTTGAAAGGCCACGGCCGACTTCCTTCTCCGTCCTTCCCTAATCCGATGAGACCGATGGCCTCGCTGTCTGGTCTCCTTCCCCCAAAAAACCCAACCCAACCAACAAACAGTTGGCATCTCCCTCGCTCCCTCTCTCTCTCTCTCTCTCTCTCTCTCTCTCTCTCTCTCTCTTTCTATTTCCTAACATCTATCTTGTCTTATAGGTTCCACTGTATTCCTAATATGGCAAATTTATCTTAATTTTGAATTAGTGACTAGATGCCCCACCTGTCGTTACAGGTGTAAGTTAACATCAGGGATGGGAGTCGCGTGCTCCCAGCCTTTGTCAATGAGATGAACGTGGCTCTGCGGGTTATCGTATATTAACAGTTTTCTGGAATCAGCACGAGACGAGGCGCAGTGTACTTCGCCGAAGCTCCGCGCCTGCCTACGATTACTACGAAGGCCCCTCGCAGTGGCTACGGTCGTCAGGGTCAAGTTCAACGGAGCCAACATCACACTGGTATCGCTATACAATCCTCCTAAAAACATAGTAACACGCGATATCAGCACAGTACTCAACATGGCACCGCGGGTAATAGCCGCTGGAGACCTCAACGCAAAACACCCCGATTGGAACTCACGAATACGAACCTCCAACGGCAAGAAACTGTACGAACACGCACTAGGCCGAAACTACATTATACTTGGGCCGGACGTTCCCACGTTCGTGCCTACACAGGCCCGACATAGGCCACACGTGTTAGACATAGCCCTCATAAAGGACATCACATGCACACTCAACCTAACGGTTGAAAACGATCTGGACTCAGACCACATGCCTGTAATACTGCACATGGAAGAGACACTGCAGGACATCGAACCACGCAGGATGCTTAACTACAAGCGTGCGAACTGGACACTGTTCAAGGAAACGCTTGATAGTCGCATTCCTGACACCCACGAAATTAACAACACACAGCAAATCGATGAGGCTGTGGAGGCTCTCACAACTGCCGTCCAAGACGCAATGACTGACGCCATTCCATTGACAACACCAAGACAACACTCAACGGCCCTGCCCCAGGAAATCCTGGGCCTTATCTCAATGAGGAACCGCCTCAGGAGATACTGGCAGCGTACCAGGCGCCCGTTCTATAAACTGCACGTCAACAGACTCCAGGGCATAATACGGAATAAAATCCAAACATTCAGAAACGAACAATGGGGACAGAAACTCGCTCGGCTGGATACCACACGTCCTGGCGTGTGGCAGCTGGCCAGACACTTCACCAGGGAGAAACATTACATTCCCACGTTACAAGGACCAGACGGCCCAGCCTACTCCGCGACGGAGAAGGCAGAGCTTATGGCCACAACACTTGCAGCGTCCTTCATGCCGAATCTGGTTCCTTCAGACCCAGCATTCACACTTGAAACGGACCAGGAGGTTACACGACTTGTAGCCCAGCCCTCGCGCGACGAAATCAGACGTGCTAGCACAAATGAAGTCACATGGGCTATCAAGCACACCAACGCTAGAAAAGCCCCTGGGCCTGATGGCATTCAAAACCGTGTCCTCCAGGAGTTCACGGATAAAGCCGTAGAATACCTCACACACCTAACGAATGCCATCCTGACACACCAACACTTCCCTGACTTTTGGAAGGCGGCCAAGGTCCTGATGTTCAGGAAGCCAGGGAAAGACCACTCCCTCCCACAAAATTACCGACCCATCAGTCTGCTGTGCTCGCTCAGCAAGATTGTTGAGAAGGTAATACTAAAACGTATCACTAGGCATTGCATCGCCAACGACACCCTAAGACCGGAGCAATTCGGCTTTAGGAATCACCACTCGACAACACAACAACTCCTCCGCGTAGTCGAACATATAACACACGGCTACAACATGAACAAAGCCACAGGGGCCGTGTTCCTAGACATCGAAAAGGCTTTCGATCGTCTCTGGCACAACGGACTCATACGCAAACTAAGCGAAGCTGGTTTCCCAGACGGACTCGTACGTCTCATACACTCATATCTCACGAACAGATGTTTCAACACTAACGTGCAGGATAAACAATCAACACAACACGGTATCCAAGCTGGAGTACCCCAAGGAAGCATTCTGGGGCCCATCTTGTTTAACCTGTACATTAATGACTACCCAGCGACACGAAACACGACGTTAGCCGTCTACGCGGATGACACAGCCATCCTCGCGCAAGACTGGAAACCGTCGAACATCAACTCACGAATACAGACAGCACTCAGAACAGCTGAGCCTTGGCTGGAGCGATGGCGTATTAAAGTAAACGTCGACAAGTGCGAAGCAGTTCTGTTCACACGCAGACCGAAACTACTGCGCAAACACCAACACTGTAGACCGATAACACTACATACACGCCCAATACGTTTCCGAGAGAAAGTCAGATACCTTGGTGTCTGGCTGGACCGGAAACTTACATGGGGGGACCACATCGAATACGTTGCCAACCGAGCGCACGCGAGGCTCAAACAGCTCTACCCAATGCTCAACAGGGAAAGCACACTGAATAGGAGGGTGTCGAGGTCCTTATACACGACACTGATTAGACCTCTGATGACGTACGCAGCTCCCGTCTGGGGATATGCAGCTCCCACACGACTGCGCCGCCTGCAGATCATACAGAACAAAGTGCTACGAATCATTAGCAATGCTCCACGCTACACACGCACCGTGGATCTTCACCATGAATACCGCCTTGATACCCTCAAGGAAGTATTCAAGAAACACGCCACACGACTATACAGGAACTCGAGACACTCGAACAATCCTTTCATCCTCACTCTGGGAAACTACGATCACAACCACAGGTGGAAACACAAGCGACCAAAGACACTGCTAGCTAGGGCATAACCACCTATGGTAAACTAACATACGCAAACAGCGACAAACGTCGGTAAGCCCCTGCATATCAGCAATACTGACTGGCAACTACCAGCTGCTATTAGAGCCGACCAACAGGCCACAGCAGGGACACCGACGAGCTCGCCCACAGACGCACGAACAATCTCCCAACACTCCCTCACACTGTGCCTCCGGTATATGACCTATCGGACACAAGACCGATAACAAACATAACTGTTGCAGGTTGCAGGACGCTGAACGAGGACTCTGTACCAGCACCCAGCGCCAGCCGCCGAGCAGCACAAACGCACAACGTCAAGGTATCGACATGCATGATACCCACTACTAACAAAGCCTATCCTTGCACAACCTATCGCAGGCAGCAAGACAACCGCTACTGCTCTTGCCGCCCGACCTAACTTTCGCAGAGGTTTTTTTCCCTTGGCTCTTGCCTTGGCACTTTTTTTCCTCTGCCCTTCAAACCGCTACCCTTCGTCAGATTTCGACCAATCTATCTCCAGATGAGCGCGTATTAATGGTTAATCCTAACCAGACGTACGCAAACATCGCAGTACCCACATCCTGCGACACCTCACTTTAGTGAATACTAACCCTTATGCAGAGATGGCAGTAGACCTTTTGTGTTGGCCATCATGCCGGTGTGGGCGTGGAGGGGCTCCACCTCTTGTTAAAAAAAACCTCGCAGTGGTACAGCGCAACGCGGGTCGCCTCCGCTGCTCCGGCCGCCGTTGAGGTGACGCAGCGCTGGCCATGGTCGCTGGACGCTGCTCCGTGGCCGTTCTCAGAAGCAGAGTCGTAGCTGCAAAGTCCACTCTCCTCTGATAAGGCCACGCTGCTTTTCCGTACGACGTAGGCGCCTGATTTGTCTTTCGTGAACACTATTTCGCCTACCGACACATATCACTCCCTTCTGCAGAATCGAAGGACAGAATTCGACTACAAACCCGTACTGCTGGAAATTGGAACCCATTCTGTTACCTTTGTATTGTCCGCCCCGATAGCTGAATGGTCAGCGTGACGGAGTGCCGTCCTAAGGGACCCGGGTTCGATCCCTGACTGAGTTGGGGATTTTCTCCGATCCGGGAGTGGGTGTTGTGTTGTCTTCATCCCCATCTGGCGCGCGGATCGCCCAATCTGGCGTCGAATGTAATAAGACCTGCACCAAGGCGGCCGTACCTGCTCCGTAAGGGGCCTTCCGGCAAATGACGCCAAACGCTCATTTCCTTTGTATTTTAAAACCTGGCAGCATTAGCACTCTAGATAGTTGCTTACAACAAATTTAATGATTGCGAGACTCACAGTGAACTATTGTTGCTCGTACAATCAGCAGATGGAGGGTGTGGGACACGTCATCTTACTATGGTAAGTAAACATTGTTGCCAGAATGAGGTCATATTCAAACTGATGCCAAGCTGTACTCACTTCTCGCCTTCAGTGTCTTAAGGGATTTAGAAACACCCTGAATGTATATCTTTATATGGGAGAATTAAATGCTGATAATGTTCTTTGCGAAAAGCGGTCAGAGGTGAGTATATGTTGCCACTATCAAATATAGAGTTAAAATTCTGACAAGTACTTTGCATTTGTGAAATTGCTACGTCGTGTCATTACTGTTTAATTTTGTTACCTTTCTGTAAAGTTATAATATGTGGGTCACAGAGGACGTAGGGCACCGTAAACTTAGCAGTGAAGAGCAAAGAGCGGCATTCTTATAGGAGAGTACATCATTCACCTTCATCCCTTAACTGTTACTGCGATTATTCTTTGCAATATTAATATCATTTTTTGGATGTAAGAGTACGTATTTGAGGATTTTACGAGCAATGATCATTAACTGAATAACTATAATGTATATTTGTGACGGAATATTCAAAAACAGTATTGAAAAATTCTGTAGTAGGAACGTGCAGGGTAACACTCATCTCATAAGACTAGGCGTGACGTCATTTAGACGTCTATCGAAGACGGACTGTAGACTTCCGTGATCGTATGGTTCACACTACGTGAGGCAAACATGACGTTCAAAACAATAACATTCGCCCGAGATAGAGAGAACTAGAGGTTACGCTGTTTCTTTACTGCAGGATACGTTAACCTGGAAGTTACGTTGTTTATGAATGTGTAATGTTCTACTTTGGCGTGGACTGGACTGTGGACAAGGTAGAGACTAAAGTGTTTGCAAGAATTAATTCAGGAACTTACAGAAAAAGTGTACTAACTATTTTTCCTGATATGTCGTAATCAACCACGAATGTGAGACGACTTGCTAATTTGCAAGCAAAAAACAAGCTGAAACCAGCCAGCACTGAATCCATTTCAAACATACAGTATACTCAACATTTTTCGTTAAGATTTCTCAATATCGTTTATTTTCAGAAATTCTGAAAACTAATTCCAGGAGTTGGTCTGCAGGTGAAAAGGATGGTTAGCTATTCTGGAAGACGAATTCAAGCGGCAACTCGATTAACGTATGTTCCATGAATAAACACGGTTCCAAAACACCAGCACATCGAGAATCTCTCGAAAACGCGTCGGTATCGATGCGATTTGATGTAATAAAATAACGAGAAACCTGATATTTGTGGTTAAAGGAGCACTTTCATTGAAGACATTATTGTTTGGCAAATAAGTGTCCTTAAAGAATTAGCTCGTAAATTTTCTTTTATACTTATTAATGGCTGATATTAAATTTCCTTTCCATTCTTTTGCAGACATGTCAGTCCTTTTCATGCTTTTTATTCTGAATGGTAGTTTGTTTTATCAGATGAGCTACGTGTTTCGAATATTTACTTGGATTTGCGTTTTTCACGCTCAATTTGTAAGTTACTGACAATGACAACTCACTCCTGCGACAGCACTCTTATATGTACTGTACATAACACCGAAAATTATAGAACTTAATTAGGAAGGCACATAATCTTTTAGAAAGGGGAAGAAAATTCGGAGGTGCCATGACATGAACCAGCAACCAGCAATCTTCCACTTCGCAATTCCACTCATATCGGCTGCAGCATGATGACGTTGAGGAATTTTAGCCTCTGTGCTTTTAACTTAGGCTTCATAAAAGCTTTAACCGCCGATAAGTTATTATGTGACGTTGGATTATAATAAATCGTACCATGAACGACGTGTTTTCATAAATCTTCATTAATGCGTGTGAAGTAGGAATTGCGTCACGTGTGCAAGAAGTCTTGTGAGCTGTTACCCGTTGAAACACGTATGTTGTGTGGCGGCGATGGCGAGGCATTGCAGAGTCTCTGACCAGAGAGCTATTTGTCGTTCCTAGTCTGCGCTTGACAGCGACAGAGTTGCAGTCGAGTTACGAGAGAGTTCAGTTCAGTTGCGAGTTAGAGTTCGAGAGTAATAGCGCATGCGAGATGACATAGTCTGTGGTAGTAGCGCGCGAGAGATAGTGGCAGTTGTGTGTGAGGAGTCGGCGGGCGTCGACATGGCACTCTGGTCAAGATTCAGGACGAGGTATATTATTTTTTAAATAAGGTAATGAAGCAGCATTGCGCTCAGCTAATAATGTATTGTAATTGTAGCTAATTTGTTCAAGAATCGCCCCAATAATAATTTTGTTTTCAAACTAAGCACTTTAACAAAACAAACATTTTATTGAAAGAATATTTGCCTTCCATTTCCTTTAAAGAAAAATTTACTTAAATTCAAAGAATATTTGCGATGTATTTCCTCCAAGCTATGGCGAAAAATAAGAGCAGATGCAGTTTTACTGAGGTAAGAATTTGAGTTTGATTATTGCACAGGGCCTAAGATCGACATTTCGGTCTATTTGCGTTTTCATTATCATTGAATTGTGTTACATTTTTTGTAGACAGCTTATACCTGGGTCAGATTGCTAATTTTTATTTAATTGTCATTGTAATTAAATTTACTTGCTGGGAGGTTACATTAGGTTGTATTCGTGTTAACATTCAATTGTTGTGTTCAAAATTTCTCTGGGGAGGTTACACTTAGCTTTATTCCCATTAACATTTTTTAAATATTGACTTTAAGAAAAATTTGTGGGGAGGTTACACTTAGCTCTATGTCCATTTACATTTGAGTAATATCTTTCATTTTTGCGGGGAGGTTACACCGTGTAAAAGGAGCCTGCATCGAACGCTAACGAAAGTAGAGTTCCTACGGTTGTCGATATTGTGTGTGATGTCAAAAATAAGTCATCTTTGCAGGAAGTCTTGTGAAATGAGTGTTACCCGAACGCTGGCCAAGTCAGGGACTTTGCGTAGCAAGATCCAAAGCGTTTCTTAGGAATATTGCACTATGTAAGTGGAGCAGCCACGGACGAGGGATCAGCCCAGCGAAGATATGGGCTGCAAGTGGGGAAATCCATTGAGATAAGCTACTTTGGGAGAGGGAATATTATTATTACGCAGAGCCTGTGGACGAGTATCTCGAAAACGGCGAAGGTGGTAGAATGTTCATGAGCTACTGTCGTTAGCACCTACAGAAAGAGGTAGAAGGACAGTGAAACTACTACTAGGCCCTAAATGGTTGGATGTCCACGACTCTTCACAGGAGCTGGCCGTGGTGGCCGAGAGTTTCTAGACATTTCAGTCAGGTTCGAATCCTGCCTCGGGCATGGATGTGTGTGATGTCCTTAGTTTAGTTAGGTTTAAGCAGTTCTAGGGGACTGACGACCTCAGATGTTAAGTCCCATAGTGCTCAGTGCCATTTGAACCATTTGAACCTTGATCATTACACAATGCAATTAAATGTGCTACAATGTATCATGAATTTCAGTTGACAGAATGAAGGCTTTGTTACCGACTCAGGGAAGGACCAACGCCTCTGAATATCTCCAGCGCAGTTCTGCACGAAACGTTAGGAACAGAAGAGTTTCGTGAACGACGATCTTATACCTCGACAGGTTTACCAACAGCTATGAATTTCACTTCCCCATCATTGCTTCCGATTTTGAATTAGTTAACTTCAAGTTTTAAATGGCAAATGTATTTCTCATTCAAAACAAATAATATTTATCTTAACAACATGAAATTCGGTTATAATAATGGTGACAGGGAAGGTACCTACTGTGTTTGATGACATTGACAAACCAGTAACAAAGTAACTACAAATAACTAAACTGTTCGTTTATCCGAATTCTCGATAGTGGCGACAAGCCTTTCAGAGAACTAAGTCCACATCATTACTCTGCAAGCCACCTGACGGTGTTTGGTGGAGGGTGCTTCTAGTATTACTAACTGATACTCCCTTCCCTGTTCCATTCGCGGATGGCGCGAGGGAAGAATGATTGTACTTGGGAGTCTGTACTAGCTCTAATTTCTCGAATTTTTCAGCTGTAGTTATTTCGCGAGGCGTATATTGGATGAAGTAATATGCTGCCCGACTCTTCCAGAAAGTAATCTCTCGAAATGTTAGTAAATCTCTTCATGATGCACAATGCCTCTCTTGCAGCGTCTGCCTATAGAGTTTGTTAAGGATATAAGTAACGCTCTCGTGCCGCCTAAACGATTCCGTAACTAAACGCGCCGCTCTTCGTTGGATCTTCTCTGTTTCTTCAATCAGTCCTACCTGGTAAGGGTCCCAGATTGATGAACAATACTCAAGAATCGGTCGAACAAGAGTCGTGTAAGCTACTTCTTTTCTGGATGAATTAAAGTTCCTTAACATTGTTCTTATGAATTTCGATGTGTCATCTGCTTTTCCTACTATTTGTGTGTTGTCATTTCACTTAAGGACGCTACGGATAAGTACTCCTAGATACTTCAAGATAGTTACTGTTTCCAGTAATTCTTAGTCAATAGTGTAGTTGCGCGGTAGTGAATTTCTTCTGTGTGTGCGCTGAATGTTACATTTACTTACTCTCAGGGTCACCTGCCAGAGCATGTGAGTTAACGAGCGTTTCGCTCTTATTTAAGTATATGGCCGAAAGAGTCAGCATTCAGGAATTGTGAAACGAACCCTGTCGTCCAGGATCGGATGCCACAAAGGGCGCAGATTCACCACGAGATGGGGAAAGACACAGGGCGTAACTCAGAGGCGTCTATTGTCTATTGAGGTCTAAGCGTAGTACTGTGGAAAACCAATAGAATCCGTTTGTGGCCAAGAAGACATAGCAGTATTAAATCTGGCGGAACTAAGATCGGTCATAAGGGAAACATTTATGAAAACTATTTAATCCTGTAGTAGTGCAGGAAGTCAAGCCACAGTAATTTTAATTTGCTATCCTTGGGTTATCATTGGAACACGTAGTGTCCGTCTGCTGCGTTCAACAGTACTCAACGAACGGTGTGCTGCGAAACACTTGAATCGGCACCAGCATTGTACTCTGCTATCAAAAAATGATTCAAATGGCTCTGAGCATTATGGGACTTAAATTCTGAGGTCATCAGTCCCCTAGAACTTAGAACTATGTAAACCTAACTAACCTAAGGACATCACACACATCTTTGCCCGAGGCAGGATTCGAACATGCGACCGTAGCGGTCGCGCGGTTCCAGACTGAAGCGCCTAGAACCGCTTGGCCACACCGGCCGGCAATGATCAAGGAATTCAGTGCCTAATAAGAAAGTAACTCGAAATTACTGACAAAGTTTAGTGATGCAGAATAGTTAACAAAACTGATTATATTTTATGCATTCCGCTTATTTTTGTGTATTCTTGTGTCTCGCGATTACGGCGTTTCTTATTCTGTTTGCTGCGATTTGAAAACCATGTTGAGAATAACTACTAGGAAATTTATTATGGAACATTAATAAGTTGTATGTATTGTTCGACAAAACCTGACGACAGATAACATTATTGTGAGTGATGTTAGTTATTGATGCCGCGTTACTTTTGCTAGTGGCTAACCAATATAGGTTTTCACCAATTCTAAAGTGTTTATCTCCACTTGTGTAGTTACTGTTGTCGCCAAAATACTTTTCAGTGTTTTTTACGTAACAGCAGTTTCAAACAGACGTAGGTATTTTCATAAATTTTGCTCAAGCATGAGCTAAAACTAAACTAAACTCCTGCCGAACAGGCCGTGAAGGCCCAACGGTACTGACCGGCTGCCGTGTCATCCTCAACTCATAGGGATCACTGACTGCGGATATGGAGGTCCATGTGGCCAGCACACGGCTCTCCCGGCCGTATGTCAGTTTCCGAAACCGGAGCTCCTACTTCTCAATCAAGAAGCTCCTCAGTTTGCCTCATAAGGCCCGAGTGCACCCCGCTTGCCAAGAGTGCTCGGCAGACCGGATGGTCACCCATCCAAGTGCTAGCCCTGCCCGACAGCGCTTAACTTCGGTGATCTGACGGCAACCGGTGTTACCACTGCGGCAAGGCAGTTGGCTCCAGCATGAGCTGGCGATCATAAATAATCATTTACTAACCAACATTCGAGTAATCTCAGTCAATTAATTATATAAGTAATTGGGTACAATAAATTATTTAACTGGAACACAAAATCTGTTACCGATCGTTGTTTTTCAGTATAAACATGTATTCTAAAACAGTCAGTTATAATGCTGGTGACATTCATTCGGTTAGCATTTATTCTTCGGAATCGATGTCTTTTCTGTGAAATACAGAACATTAGGATACACATGTCATTAACATATCGGCCGCGCGGGGTAGCCGCGAGGTCTAGGGCGCCTTGTCACAGTCCTCGCGGCTCCTCCCGTCGGAGGTTCGAGTCCTCCCTCGGACATGGGTGTGTGTGTTGTCCTTAGCGTAAGTTATTTTAAGTTAGGTTAAGTAGTTTGTAAGCTTAGGGACCGATGACCTCAGGAGTTTGGTCCCGTAAGACCTTATCACAAGTTTCCAAATTTCATTAGCATACCGTCACGATGCTCCGTCGCTGTCCTCTGTGCTGTTTTCTGGAAGTAAATTTGCTTTTTCTGTTGGTATCGTAAATGCCAAAACAAAGACTTTTCCGGCTATAAAGCGGTTCCGAATAGTGATAGTCCTGTACTTATTCATTCTAGGGAGCGGCAGGGCCGTAACAGAGAAAGAGGAACTTAATGCGGCATGAAGAAGGCATGCATTTACCTTTACTTTCTCAATCGTTCTGACACCACGTAGGTGGACGGGAACCCAAAAATACAGGTGGTTGAATAGAAGATTTTAATCCAAGCTAACGATAAAGAATTATTGCTAAAAGTCATGAGTAGTTGAAAGAAACTGAAATGGAACTAGGTAGTACTGTATAGGAGGGAGAGCCACCTGTCGTCACAGGGATGGTTAGGCTTGCCATGTTACTGGTATGTGGTTCGATCTGGTACGGCCGTCACCTGGCAAGTGAGTTCAAGATGGGAAAGTTGTGCGACTACAGCATGAGGCACACTATCTGAGAGGTTGTGAAGGTATTGGATATTTCACGTACCACCATGGGAATAACTGAACATACTTACACTGGTAAGATAAATTGAAGACTACCGCTGCCTGTATTATTCCATTAGTCAGAAGACTGACAACAAGAAAGTATCCTGGAAGAGAGTTGCTAGAGAAAGAGAGAAAGGCGCTTCTTCTCTCTATAACTTTAACCTGTGAGTGCATAACAATTTATGTCCTTGGCATGAATGCCCTGAAAATAGTACGTTTTGTATAAAATTTTTGTTTTCATAAATGAACAGTAATGCGATCTGATCAATTTCAATCAAGTAGGAGGTAGTGGACTAACATTCACAGAGCATCAGAAACAGTAAAGGGAATTTCAACGTAAGTCAAATCAAGATACATTTGCAAGATCTTCTGACTGTTCTAACACAACCTATCAGTGTAAATATAGCCTTCCTTTTGTTGTAAAACAGAATAGTAAGGGCTGAAAATCGTGTACATCAGTTAGCTGCAAACTGCATACAAACTAAGGTAACAAGGCTGTTGAAAACAGTTTCTAGAGATGTTTGGTTGTTGAAGGTAGCTCAGTCTAATAAATTGTAAATAGGTTGCACGTGACCGTCGCACATTAATGAACGTAGATGGACTTGGTAGTACGACTGAGAGAGAAGAAATACTAATGGTGTTCTGCAATAAATTTCAGATAGTAATACCGAATACTCTGTTTAAGAATCACAAGAAGAGGAAGTATACTTGCAAAAGGCTGGGAGGTATGGGAAAATTTCAGTTATATCACATCATGGGCAAGGCAGAGATTCCCAAATTAGATATTGGATTGTAAAGTGTACCCAGAAGCAGATACAGATTAAGATCACAATTTAGTAATGATGAAGAGTAGGCTGAAGTTTAAGATACTAGTCAAGAAGTGGGATAGGGACGTACTAAGGAAAGAAGACATACGGTTGAAGTTCTCTGAGGCTACAGAAACTGCTCAGCAGGCAGTACAGCTGAAGAGGCATGGACATCTCTAATAAGGGCAATCACAGAAGTTGGGAAGAAACATAGGAAGATAACTGCGAAGAAACCATGCCTCAGTTGATCGACGAAAGAAGAAAGTACAAAAAAGTTCACGGAAATTCAGGAATACAGAAACACAAGACACGTAGGAATGAAATAAACAGGAATTTCAAGGAAGCTAAGGCGAAATGGCTGCAAGAAAAATGTGAAGAAACCTGAAAATAAATGATTTTCGGAAGAATTGACTCAACATACAGAAAATTCAAAACAAACTTTGATGAAATTGAAACCAAGGACAGTGACATCAGGAGTGCAGTGGGAATTCCACTGTTAAATGCAGAAGAGACGGCGGAGAGGTGCAAAGAGTACATTGAATGCCTCATGAGGGACTTGTCACATGACGTGATAGCAGAAAAAATAAGAGTCGACGTGGAAGAGATTGGGGATCTAGTGCTAGAATCGGAATTTTGGTAGGCTTAAGATGGAATAAGGTAGAAGCTGGTCGTAGGTTGTGTTCCAAAAATGAACAGCAAAGAGACAGAAGTGATGACACTTTCAGCAGGACCTGACTATCATTTTGCAAGACAATGCTCAAGCACGTACTTTGCTAGCTGTTACTGATTTGTTTCACTGATGGGGCTGCTAAGTGCTATACCATCTGCTGCACTCTCCTGACGTAAGCCCTCGTAAGTTCAATTCGATTTCTAAACCGACGGAAACACTTCACGGCATTCGCTTTTGAACTGCTACAAATTCGTCGGGCAATAGACCGCGCCGCTCGAACTGTCAACAGAACTGGCACTGCTAAGAGTATCCTACGACTTCAACATCGCTGGCAACGGGTTATACACAATGCTGGTGACTACTTTGAAGGCCAGTAAAACTTTGAAACACATTTTTTTGTACGAGCTGTAAATAAATAGTTGCCACTATTGAAGTTCGAACCCTCATACATCTACATCCACGTGGATTCTCTGCAAACCACATTTAAGTGCCTGGCAGAGGGTTCGTCGAGCCATTTTCATAATAACTCTCTATTAATCCAATCTCGCACAGCGCGCGAAAAAAACCAACACCTATATCCTTCCGTGCGAGCTCAGATTTCCTTTATTTTATTATGATGGTCGATTCTGCTTATCTAGGTCGATGGCAACAAAATATTTTCGCATTCGGTGGAGAAAGTTGGTGACCGAAATTTGGTGAGAATATTCCACTGCAACGAAAAACGCCTTTGTTTTAATGATGTCCACCCCAAATCCTGTATCATCTCAGTGACTCTCTGTCCCCTATTTCGCGATAATACAAAACGTGCTGCCCTTCTTTGAACTTTCTCGATGTACCCCGTCAATCCGTGCATCAGTATTCTAAAAGAGGACGGACAAGTCTAGTGTACGCAGCCTCTTTAGTAGCTCTGTCAACAAAACACACTCTTTAGTTAGCCTTCCCCACAATATTTTCTGTGTGTTCTTTCCAACTGGAGCTTTTTGTAATTGTAATTCCTGGGTATTTAGTTGATTTTACGGCCTTTATATTTGACTGATTTATCGTGTAACCGAAGTTTAACAAATTCCTTTTAGCACTGATGTGAGTGACCTCACAGTTTTCGTTATTTAGGGCCAACTGCCAATTTTTGCACCATATAGATATCTTTTCTAAATCGTTTTGCTATTATTTTTGGTCTTCTGATGGCTTTACTAGTCGATAAACGACAACATCATCTGAAAACAACCTTAGATGGCTGTTCAGATTGTCTCCTAAATCGTTTATATAGATAAGGAACAGCAAAGGGCCTATAACACTACCTTGGGGAACGCCAGAAATCACTTTTGTATTATTATAAGATCTGGTAGATAACAGCTATATAAAATCAGTGAGGTAAAATTTAAAATTCCGCGTAATGTGCGTATATCCACTGCATATCTAACAGGCATATTTGGCGCAAGCAGCTCCTGGAAGCTACTAACAAATCTCATCATTCTTGCCTTTTTAATTGACATAATTTTTATTTTTTATTTCAGTGGTTGGTTATTGAGTGTTGTTCAAAATGTTTTTGAGCTATGGTTGCTCTCCCCAGAAAGTTGTATGGATTTCAGTGTTCAACAATGGGTAACTTAATGCTGTATGCAGCGTTGTTCACAAGTCGTGCAGTCTGACTTGCTAAAACCATATCGTACTGGGAAGGTATTTACTAGTAAATACTTCAGCCTGCTGCAATCACAAGTCATTTTTACCGTTAAATGAAGTCTGCACTTTTACAGAAAACACATTAACTTGGAATTTCCTCTAGATCCTACTATTATTCTAGTGTCTAATGGACTTCATCGAGTAATTCATGGAAAAATGCTTTGCTCAAGTCATCGACATGAAAAGGAAAGTGAACATTTCAGCTTAGACGTACTGCTGACTTTCAGGTATAAAAAATACGACGATGACCAGTAAACATGCGACTCCTAGAAGACGTCATGTAACAAGGATGTGCTTGACATGAAGCGTACTTACTGTATGCTTGGATACGCAACTGACTAACATTTCAGAGCAATCGTACAAAGTAGGTAGGAGTAAGGCCATCTACGTTGTGTATAACGAAACATTGCGCAGTAGTTTTCTCATTCAGAAATCGCATTTCATTATGGTTCGTTTGTAAGAAGATCACGTTATTCCTCATGTAAGAAGAAGAAACATGTACCAACACGTTTCGAAATTCGACAGCGGCAGGATCGTAGCCTTTCGAGACTGCATTGTATCGCTCAACAGGACTGCTGTGTGAATGTAGATTGGATGCATCCACGAAGATCATACTCAACGCCACCGAGGATCTCAATGGCCTCACGGGAACAGCGGTCGAGAGGATGGTAAAGACACGTCACGTAACCTGAGTCAGGACGTGTGCTTTTCTGCGACAAGGCACATAGCCACACGGAAGATGCGACAACATGTGGATCACCATGTACTGGTTGCGTGGCGACCATTGCCGCGGCTTCCCTAGCTACAGCAGCAGAGAGGTGTGCACCTCACAGTGATGCACCAAACAACACTTGATGCACTGGAGCGGCACGATGTCGTCTTTTCAGATGAGTTCCAGCTCTACGTACAGCATCATGATGGACGTATCTGTGCGTGCAGGTGCCCTGCAGAACGAGCGTAACCACATTGAATTCGTCATCGTCATAACCATTATAATTATCCGGGCTGTTATGCCGTGGTCGGTTGATGAATTCTGTGGTGATTCCCAACGTTTCGTCTCCGACTGCGGGAGACATCTTCAAGGGGGTCCGTAGCTTGATGGAAGGTCCAACACACACACTGGCTCGCTACTGCGTTGGGAATCACCACAGAATTCATCAACCGACCACGGCATAACAGCCCGGATAATTATAATGGACATGATATTTCCGGCCGTGAAAGTTTACATTTTAGTATCGTCATAACCGCCAGCACCGGGAGTAATGATATGGAGTGTCAATGGGTACACAACACGATCACTTACGGCTTGCACAGCCGGCAATGCGGAAAACGGTCGTTGTACAAAGTGTTAATACCGGTGGCTCTGCTCTATCTACAAGCTTTACGTGACGTTATGTTTCAACAAGAAAAGTAAAACCGCTGAGCCGTGCTGCGGGTCGCGTTGCTGCTGTCTGTAGGTTTCCGCCCTCTGTCGGAGGCCAGGCCGTATCCTCTAGTTGACATGGTTGCAGTTGTTTATCTTCTTCTCGTCTTGACTAGCACCACTCGTTTCGCAAGCGTTGCCTGTCCGCTAGTGGCAGCAGCGGCGGTTATCGATATGTAGTAACCGTTACCCTATCTTTGCAGAGACCTCGTCGTTTTTCCGTGTCGTGTGAGTGTGGCTCTTCGGTTGGGGACTGAGGAGGAGCCAGGTCCGCGCAGTGCAAGAACACGCCGGGACCGCTGGCGGCGTGCACGGACTGCGGATGGAAGAGCTGTGGTCACGAGGGTGCACGACCTCGTCGAAAACCAGATCCTGCAGGCTTCTAGATGAGTGCATTTCAACCCAAGTAGAGAAAACTCCACCATTGTGATATCTCGCGATTCTCCAGTGACCTGGGTTCGTGTTGCTGCTTGTAGTGTCGCTGTGGCGAAGAGCAGTGGGTGAAGTGCTTGGGGAAAGCTTTCCTCGACTTCTAATTACTATTTACTGCGTTCAGCTTGTTACAATTTGTTAAGCTCAACCAGCGGTATTTTCCCTGCCCGGTGGCCGCTAACGCCCCAGTTACCTGCCCTGGGGGTTATCGTATGTAACGGGAGTGTACGTTTTCTCGCCTTGCCGCTGCTGTCTGGTAAGGGATGGAGTTTTGACAGCTTTCTTGATTGTAGGCTGTTTGTGATTCTTCTACTCTGGTGGTAGTTCCGGGCGCTCTAAGCACAGTATTCTAGGGGCGTAGTGCAGTCTGCCGGTTCCGGATTTGGAGAGTTGTTCCATTCTTGCATTTGGTTTATTGGACGTCAAGTAGCTTCAACAAGATTATCATTAGTCATTCATTAAACTGCCACTAGTCTGAGTTACCATCTTGTGAAGTGAATACAACCCTTGGCTGCCCATCTCATCGCTCGAGAAAGTGTTTGTTGCCGGACCTTCTCAGAGGTCGATTCCTGGAGCACCGTCTGTGACTGGTCCATCTGTTGTATTATTGTTTTATTTATTACCATACCCCGTAATGGCTACATTAAATGTTATGCTTGTCTAGTTAATAGTTCCGGTCGCCTTCTGGTATAAATCTAGCAGTGTAAGGGTTGTGTTACAACGTTACCGTCAGCTTATTTCACCCGCTCGGTGGTCAGTTACTTGTTTCTTTTAATTAACCTTTGCGTGTATTTGCTGTTTTATAGCAGGTTTTTAAATTTTTTATATAATTGCCGTTCCTGGCGTTTCAGGCCTTCAGCCATGATTGTGGTCATTTGCTTAAAAAATTCGATATTTGTTTTTAGCAGTAAGCCTTAAAACCTTATTTACTGTCATTCCTGGCGTCTGATACCTTCTGCTGTGTTTGTGGCCACTTACTTTAATATTTCAATACCTGTAAGCTGTAATTGCAGCGAGTTCTTAAACATTCTTAATTTATTGCCATTCTTGGCGTGTAAGGCCTTCAGCCGTGATCATAGTGGCTTTTTTTTAACATTATCTGTATCTGTATTTTATGGTGATTTGCTAAATTGTGACGCACTGAAAACACTATTATGTACACAGTTGATTGTTCCTTCATTAATAACGTATGGTATTGTTGAGTCTGGAATTACTGTTTCAAAAATAAATGTGTGTAACTGTAAAAGGCAACCAGTAGTAACTGATTACGGCCCCGTCCACAATCGTAATCGAATCCTGCCTCCCCTCGACTACCATGTTTCAACCGCATTTTACCCCCGCTCTCATGACCTATCAAGATATAAAGAGAATGCGACAATTTCCCCGCCCGTCACGCTCTGCACATGCTCTGATGAGCCAGAACATTGCGACAACCGGCGTACTATCGATATTAGCCCGTCCAGGCGATAGCAACGTCATCCGGCTAGGAATGACTGCTATTGACACACGAGCACAGTGCATGGAGTACCAGTAAGCGTGCTGTCCATGTGTAGAATGTGGAAGGCGCGTGATCTATGTGAGTGTAATCGAGGGCACATTATGGTGACCTGGAGGCTCTGCAAGAGCATTTCAGAAACCGCATAACTTGTCGGATGTTCGAGGAGTGCCTTCAAAACGTGGCAAACCAAGGTAAAACCACGTCCAGATGTCGTGGGGTTGGGCGGCTACACCTCTAACATATGTCGGACGTTATAGGCTGGGCAGACTGGTAGAACAGGACAGGCGGCGAACTGTGACGGAGCTAATATAAGACTTTAGTGCTGGTCAAAGGGCAAGTGTGTCTGGACACACAGTGCATCGAACACTCCTAACGATGGGTCTATGCAGCCAACGACCCATGCATGTGCGGATGTTAGCACCACGACATCAGCAACTACGACTGAAATGGGCACGTGACCATCAGCGCTGGACGTTGGCACAGTGGCAGAGCGTTACATGGTTTGATCAATCCTGATACCTTCTTCGTCAAGTCGATGGGAGGTGCGAATCCGTCATCTTCCATGGCAACAGCTCCTTGACACCTATACTGCGGAACGGAGACAAGCTGGTGGCGTCTCCATTATGCTCTGGGGACCATTCACGTAGGCATCCATGGGTCCAGTGGAGATCAAGCAAGGCACCATGACGGCCAAGGAGTATCACAAATAGTTGGATTGGGTTTGGATTGTTTCGGGGAAGAGACCAAACAGCGAGGTCATCGGTCTCATCGGGTTAGGGAAGGATGGGGACGGAAGTCGGCCGTGCCCTTTCAAAGGAACCATCCCAGCATTTGCCTGGAGCGATTTAGGGAAATCACGGGAAACCTAAATCAGGGTGGCCGGACGCGGGATTGAACCGTCGTCCTCCCGAATGCGAGTCCAGTATGCTACCACTGCGCCACCTCGCTCGGTCACAAATAGTTGCAGATCATGTACACCTGTTCATGATCATCATGTTTCCCGACAGCAGTGACATTTTTCAACAAGATAATGCGCCAAGGCAAAAGGCTAGGAGTGTAATGGAGTGGTTCGAAGAAGACAGTGCGAGTTCCAATTGATGTGCTGCCCCTCCCCCCCTCACCCCAACTCATCAGATCTGGACCCGATCGAACACATCTGGGATGTGTCTGAAGAGGGCGTCACAGCTCACCGCCCCACTCCCCGGAATTCACGTGAAATAAGTCACTTGTGTGTGCAGATGTGGTACCAACTCCCTCCAGCGACCTACCAAGGCCTCATTGCTTCCATGCTACGATACGTCGCCGTTGTTATCCGTGCTAAAGGTGGACATACCAGCTGTTAGTTAGGTGGTCATATTGTTCTGGCTGATCAGTGTATTTCACCCACTAAAAACAACCTATCATTGGTTGCCGAGACACTGGCACGCCACATCTGTCACTCTGATTGATAAACTATAGCATACAACTGAAGCAGCGTGAAATCATGTGCAAGGGTCAGTCAAAAAGAAGTATCACCCATTTTTTTATTTGTCAAGAATTTCAAATGCAACTACATAGATTTAAAACCATAACACTGACGATTAATACACAACTTTTCAATATAATCTGCGCCGTTTCTACAGTTTTTGTTCGTCTTTTAACAAGGCCGTGTATTCCGGTGTGGTCACACACACAGTCCTGCATCGTAAGCCGTAGACGTAACGACGTTTTCACGACTTTTCTCATCTTCGAAGTAGAACTCCACAATGATCTTCTGTTAGCGACCTGTAAAGATGTAAGTCTGATGGTGCAAAAGCCAAAGCTGTTTGAGGGATGAGGCAAGACTTCCCATCCAATTTTCACAATGACCGGTTGGGTAACGACTGGTCTGTGGTCTTGCATTGTCATGCAAAAGACGAACTCGATGAAGACGTTCTTTAAGCTATGGAGATGCTTCCACCAATAGTTAATAAATATTACTGGTCCGTAGGTTTCCGCAGTCGTTGTCAATTTGCACGCATTTTTCTGATTTTATGAAAACGTCGTTATGTAAAACAACAGAGAATAATTTTATGGAAGCTATTGTGTGGCTTAATAGTATCCCTGGCTATCATCAGACGTGAGTGTTCATAAAATCTACAGACAGGTTCCTCTAGTCTATACAAACAGCTTGTACTCACATTTATTTTGTCATCAGAGTAGCTATGTGCTGCATATACTGTATACCTTACAAATTAAGTCTGCTGTTCTCCATCCTGTAGAGTAGGCTAAGAACTCTTAATCAGAGTTAAACGCAGAAACGATGGAGCTGTTAATTCATGCCCTCCACGTGGTTTCAAATCACAGCACAACCTTCAGTTCTAGGTACAGCGTTGTAAATCGCGAACTGTGTATTCACTTCTCTTCGTTTGAAAAATTAATATAGGAAGAAGGATGATAACAACTGAAACGTCCTCTTTTGAACAATTATACATGACTGTGCTTAAACTGTCACACAATATTTTTAGCGCAACGCAATCTGACTTTCAATAATCCCTACAAAAGAATGGCCCTGACTAACATTAACCTATACCTTTCACAAATCACTTACCTCACAAAAATCTTCGTTACTCGAACTACTGCAATATAGCGAGCGCCACTACTGCCAGCTAAATAAAAGATTCTAACTACTGAAGGCACTAACTACTGATAGACATAGTTAGCAAATGAAAGATTTTGATAGAGAACAAATGATGTATTTACCTTAATAGTCATAATATATATAGCAGTTCATGACATCCAGTCTTACAAATTTCAAAACTCTGCCATCTCTCTCCCCACATCCACCACTGCTGGCGGCTCACCTCCAACTGCACAGCACTACGCGCTGTTAACATCCAACTGCCCAACACTACAATGGCAGACAACAATGCAAACTAACCACAGACTGCACACAGCACAGCCAGTGATTTACATACAGAGCGTTACGTAGCGTTACCAATAACAAAACATAAACAGCCTACTTACATAGCCCCCATGCTTCCCACAAAAAATTTTACAAATTTATTTGGGCAGTGGCCAATAATGATTTGATAAAATTTTTCATAATTACAATAACAAAGATAGCAAATGCACACACTCATTGATACAATGTTGGTCAAAAGCTAAAATTTTCTCACAGTCCATAAAGACAGTCCTAATCGTTCATCACAGTAAAATAGCAGTGTTTTTCTCAAAGTCTGAGCAGTAAAAGAGAATGCACACGGAAGTAGTGGATTTCCATGCAGTCTTGAAGAAGTAGTGTTGTCCTTCCAACGGATAGACAGTGCTGACTCTTGACATGCAGACAGGTAATGGGCCACAACAAAGCAAACCCACAGCAGAGTCAGTCGAAGTTTTGAAGAATACTGGTAGGTAGGTCATCAAAGAGCAGACCAACTGTAGTCCTGGTAGAGATTACGGTATTGGTGGGCCACCAGAGGTGCAGACCCAGTGCAGTACTTGTAGAAATAATGGTATTGGTGGGCCATCAAAGATGCAGACCCACCGTAGTCCTCGTAGAGACGGCCAGCAGCCATCTGTTGCGACTGTGCAGGTGCACAATTACCATCGAGGAGTCTTGCGCAGAATATAGCAAGTCCATAAGCCACCACTTGTGCACTCACAAAGTTTTTTTTAGTTTGTTTTAATTGTCCTTAGAACCAGCAATGCTGTTAGCCAGTCTCTTGCTGAATTATTAACACACGTGCAAACACTATCAGTCCCTACTTCTCACATACTGTCCATATACTATGACCAACAGAAACGTGTGCAGTGAAATGATACTTAATTTGAAGAACTGGTGTCCATACAATTATAAATTTACAACATAAGAATACAATTACAAAGGTACAAAATACATCATTAAAGAACAAAACAGTACAGATAACATTTGTAGTAACACAGGCTTTACAGAAGAATAGAAATAAACATATACATCAGTGTTACAGGAATAATGACATAACCTAAATATATAAAATAATGAGAATAGTTTTCGAAACATTAATTTCACACATGAGCATTGAAACAGAACAGAATTAATAATGTCTAAACATCTCTAGAAAGTAAATAACATATAATTAGAAAAATTCTAGAACATAACTCTTATTAGCTAAACACATAAAGACAGGAAAAACACAAATTCACATAGCATAACAACACAGAAGTACAGGACAAGGTTTGTTTTCAGTGTGATATTTGGTACTGCAGTCCAACCCAAAACTTCATTCTGTATATCTTTCCTCCTTTTCAACATTTCTTTCCACCAAAAAAATTCGATCCAAGCATGCTTTCTGTGTTTATATGTTCACACATTTCTTACCTCATTATTTATTTACCATTATCTTACCTCATCATTTATTTCCAAGAAAATCCTACCTAAACCTGTTGTCCCTAAACCCTACTTTTTTGGTTCATATCCTCTTTCAAAATATTTTCTTGGCCAAACCATTTTCTTATAGCTTCTCAATGCATTTCTTCCAATTCATCACAACTTATATGGCCTACCCCATCTTAAGCTAACTTAAATCTACTGAGCTCAGATGCTAAACTAAGGGACGAGGCAACGCAGCAGCACAAAACAATTAACACAAACATCAATGACAAAAAATTCAAATTGGCAAAGCAATTACAATATTACAACTAATATAAGGCACTGTGCAGAAAACAAGAAAAATAAATCCGTAGTAAAACTAGCTTAGAGCTACGCACTGTTAACATCCAACTGCCCAACACTACAATGGCAGACAACAATGCAAACTAGCCACAGACTGCACACAGCACAGCCAGTGATTTACATACAGAGCGCTACGTAACGTTACCAATAAGAAAACATAAACAGCCTACTTACACAACCCAACAAATACTCCAATTCCACAGATATTTTATGAAGATGTAAATGCTTATATATCTGTTCTTGTTTTGGTTGTATCTATATACAAGCACCCCCTCCCCTCTTTTTTGTAGGCATTGGATAACATGGAAACGATTCTCATTTTTCCTGCAAACAAATCGCATTGCACAGTGAAAATATCAACTTTCTAAGTGTCTGCTATATTTTTCTGCTATAATAAAGGCTTCCATACTAATAATATACGAGGGTTGGAATTTTAATCAAATGGTTCAAATGGCTCTGACCACTATGGGACTTAACATCTGAGGTCATCAGTCCCCTAGAACTTAGAACTACTTTAACTAACCTAAGAACAACTTGTATGAATATCAAGAGCTCAGATGGAAACCCAGTTCTAAGCAAAGAAGGGAAAGCAGAAAGGTGGAAGGAGTATATAGAGGATCTATACAAGGGCGATGTACTTGAGGACAATATTATGGAAATGGAAGAGGATGTAGATGAAGATGAAATGGGAGATATGATACTGCGTGAAGAGTTTGACAGAGCACTGAAAGACCTGAGTCGAAACAAGGCCCCCGGAGTAGACAATATTCCATTGGAACTACTGACGGCAGTGGGAGAGCCAGTCCTGACAAAACTCTACCATCTGGTGAGCAAGATGTATGAAACAGGCGAAATACCCTCAAACTTCAAGAAGAATATAATAATTCCAATCCCAAAGAAAGCAGGTGTTGACAGATGTGAAAATTACCGAACTATCAGCTTAATAAGTCACAGCTGCAAAATACTAACACGAATTCTTTACAGACGAATGGAAAAACTAGTAGAAGCCAACCTCGGGGAAGATCAGTTTGGATTCCGTAGAAACACTGGAACACGTGAGGCAATACTGACCTTACGACTTATCTTAGAAGAAAGATTAAGGAAAGGCAAACCTACGTTTCTAGCAATTGTAGACTTAGAGAAAGCTTTTGACAATGTTGACTGGAATACTCTCTTTCAAATTCTAAAGGTGGCAGGGGTAAAATACAGGGAGCGAAAGGCTATTTACAATTTGTACAGAAACCAGATGGCAGTTATAAGAGTCGAGGGACATGAAAGGGAAGCAGTGGTTGGGAAGGGAGTAAGACAGGGTTGTAGCCTCTCCCCGATGTTGTTCAATCTGTATATTGAGCAAGCAGTAAAGGAAACAAAAGAAAAATTCGGAGTAGGTATTAAAATTCATGGAGAAGAAATAAAAACTTTGAGGTTCGCCGATGACATTGTAATTCTGTCAGAGACAGCAAAGGACTTGGAAGAGCAGTTGAATGGAATGGACAGTGTCTTGAAAGGAGGATATAAGATGAACATCAACAAAAGCAAAACAAGGATAATGGAATGTAGTCTAATTAAGTCGGATAATGCTGAGGGAATTAGATTAGGAAATGAGGCACTTAAAGTAGTAAAGGAGTTTTGCTATTTGGGGAGCAAAATAACTGATGACGGTCGAAGTAGAGAGGATATAAAATGTAGACTGGCAATGGCAAGGAAAGCGTTTCTGAAGAAGAGGAATTTGTTAACATCCAGTATTGATTTAAGTGTCAGGAAGTCATTTCTGAAAGTATTCGTATGGAGTGTAGCCATGTATGGAAGTGAAACATGGACGATAAATAGTTTGGACAAGAAGAGAATAGAAGCTTTCGAAATGTGGTGCTACAGAAGAATGCTGAGGATTAGATGGGTAGATCACATAACTAATGAGGAAGTATTGAATAGAATTGGGGAGAAGAGAAGTTTGTGGCACAACTTAACCAGAAGAAGGGATCGGTTGGTAGGTCATGTTCTGAGGCATCAAGGGATCACCAATTTAGTATTGGAGGGCAGCGTGGAGTTTAAAAATCGTAGAGGGAGACCAAGAGATGAATACACTAAGCAGATTCAGAAGGATGTAGGTTGCAGTAGGTACTGGGAGATGAAAAAGCTTGCACAGGATAGAGTAGCATGGAGAGCTGCATCAAACCAGTCTCAGGACTGAAGACCACAACAACAACAAGGACATCACACACATCCATGCCCGAGGCAGGATTCGAACCTGCGACCGTAGCGGTGGCGCGGTGCCAGAGTGAAGCTCCTAGAACCGCTCGGCTACAACGGCCGGCGAACTTTAATCGTGGCAACTATTTATTTACAGCTCGTAAAAAATAGATACGTGTTTCAAAGTTTTACTGACCTTCAAAGTAGTCACCAGCGTTGTGTATAACGCGTTGCCAGCCATGTGGAAGTCGTAGTATACTCTTAGCAGAGGCAGTTGTGTTGACAGTTCGAGCGGTGCGGTCTATTTCCCGACGAATTTGTAGCAGTTCTGAAGCGAACGCCGAAATGTTTCCTTCAGTTTAGAAATCGAGTTGAACTCACTAGGGCTTAAATAAGGGAAGTGCATTAGGTGGTATAGCACTTAGCAGCCCCATCAGTCAAACAAATCATTAACAACTTGCACTGTACGTGCTTAAGCATTGTCCTGAAAAATGATGGTCAGGTCCTGCAGAAGGTGTCATCACTTCTGGCTCTATGCTGTTCATTTTTGGAACACAACCTACCACCAGCTTAGAGACAGAAGTGATGACACTTTCTGCAGGACCTGACCATCATTTTGCAGGACAATGCTCAAGCACGTACAGTGCAAGCTTTTACTGTTTTGTTTGACTGATGGGGCTGCTAAGTGCTATACCACCTACTGCACTCCCCTGACTTAAGCCCTCATGAGTTCAACTCGATTTCTAAACTGAAGGAAACACTTCACTGGCAACGGGTTATACACAATGCTGGTTACTACTTTGAAGGTCAGTAAAACTTTGAAACACGTATCTTTTTTGTACGAACTGTAAATAAATAGTTGCCACTATTAATGTTCCAACCCTCGTAAATGTGAAAGTGACTCTTTCTATTACCTGTTCACAACTAAACCGCTGAACAGATTTTGATGAAATTTGATATGTAGATAACTTGAACCTTGAGGAAGAATATAGACCACTTTAGAAGGCGATAAAAAAAGGATATCTGAGAGAGTGAAGGAGGAAATGGAACATACTTTTTTACATCACTGAACATGAACTTTGTTAAAAAGTTATTAAATTTGCTGTACAATGTGCACGATGTACGGTGTATAGCTACCTCAGTAGCACAATGCATAGGTGCTTGCTCCTGACCACAGTCCTCCACATGCACCACTCGGCAGTTGCGTCGTGCGTTGGGACACTTGGGAGGGGAGGGAATGGACCGCACAACACAAGCTATGCTTACCCAGTATGCAGACACATGAGGGCAACTAATGTTATTGCACGTAGAAATATTATGAAATTTACGCTGCATCTGACATCAAATTACATTGACGGAAAAAACCACAACAACAAAAAGGATTTGTGCAAAACAAACGAAAGTTGGTAAGTGTGTTTCTCCTGAAAAATGATGTCTATTCAAATTTCGCCCCAGTCGCACAATAATGGCAATAGTAGCGCCACTTTGGGGATGCAGATCAGATTTGCTTTAAATACACTCTGTAACGGTCGTGAGCGTTAGTTACCTTTGACATAGGATATGGTGAGTTGATTTCAATCGAGAATGTCTTTAAGACGACAAAGAAGCCATTATCGGCACCTAACTGAGTTAGAACGAGGTCCTATAATACAGTTACGAGAAGCTGGATGTTCTTTCTGCGATAGTGCAGAAGGACTTAGCAGGAATGTACCCAATGTTCATGATTGCTGGGCAGCGATGGTCACGAGAATGTACGCTCGCAAGAGGAGCGGGCTGTGGACAGCCACGAGGCACTTCCGACAGGGAAGACCATTGTGTTCGGTGTATGGCTCTTGAACATCGTACTGCATCTGCAGCAGGTGTCACCACAGAGACACAGAGACACAATCGGTTACTCCAAGGACATCTCCGTTCTAGACGCCCCGTAGCGTGCGTTCCACTGACCCCAAACCACCGCCATTTGCGACTTCAGTGATGTCAAGACCAGTGATGGCCGTGCATTGGTTAGTAGGAGGCCAGTTGAGGACATGCAACCAATCTGTCTGCATACTGGACACACAGTACATACACCTGGAGTTAAAGTCTGGGGTCCGATTTTGTATGACAGTAGGAGCACTCTCGTGGATGTCCCACGCACCCTGACCGCAAATTTGTGCGCCAATCTGGTGATTCGATCTGTTGTACTGCCATTCATGAACTGCATTCCATGGGGGTGTTTTCCAACAGGATAACGCTCGCCCTCGTACCGCTGTTGTAATCTAACGTGCTATACCCCAGTGTGGGCATCCTGTCTTGGCCTGCTCGATCACCAGATCTCTCTCGAATCGAGCACATATGGGATATCATCGGATGACAACTGAGGAGTGTGATGTACTATGGGCGTAATTGGATTTACGCCCTTTTTCCGTCAAAGTGCTAAATCGATACCTCCATATTTGAATTAGCCACCCTGAAAATTTCAGCTCGTATCTTTGGTGTAGGCTAAGCAATCATCTTACGAAGGCAGTGTATGACAGGCAGTTGTCACCTTGTTTACTGCGTATAGGTTATTGTGTCGACTCTGAGCTGCTTTGTGTGTTCACTTGTGTGATACAATGGGTGAAGTGAGTGGTAATGAGTCAGAAAATGACTTTACAGACAAAAAGAAGAAAATAAACAGTGGGGAGTATTATAGAAACAAGAAAGGAATAGTCGTGGGCGCAAAAAAATTTAAGCCTGTAGATCGATGTCGTCCAAAAAAGTGTAGTGCAATAGTCACAGACGAGATCCAAGAAACAATATTCAATCTCTTTTATCGTTGTAGTGCTAAATCTCAACAGGATGCATTTCTCTCAGGATATGTGGAGAGAAAGGATGTTAAACAAATGAAGAAGATGCGCAAAACTATGAACAGAGAAAATGTATGGGTGTATTCATTTTCTGACCAAGGTTGTAAAGTGGCTGTCTGCAGAAATTTGCTCCTTCGTGTGCTGATCATTTCCGAAAAGCGTCTAAGAACTGTGCAGAAGAAGATTTTGCAAGTACATTCAAGACCTGTTGCGCTTTCTGTCTGATACAGTAAAAGGCTGGTACGAAGAACTTCTAGATAGAGTAAGCAGTGAAGAAGCTGCTGATCCTGAACAGGAACATAAACTATTATGGCCATGAACGTATTTTTTTGTTAATGTACAGTTTAACTGGATAATAAAATAATAAAATCAATTTTCAACTCAATTTTCATGATATTTTCTAGAGTTATCATGGTTTGATAGGAAAAGGGCGTAAACCATTCATCATATTTTGGATAATATATCACAAATCGAAGAAATATCTTCAGTTGTAAGGAATGATCCTGTATGTTAAAAGTATGGTCTAAGACAGAATTATTACATCATTGAAATATAACTGCTTTTCAGTAATATATAAAAATGCAAATCTTCAACTCACTTTTAATGGAAATGCACTTTTCGGACTCACGCCCATATTCCATCAAACTCCTCAGTTTCAACAATCCCTGTATTCAACGAACATGTGCAACAGGCATGGAACTCCATCTCACAAACTAACATCCGGCTCCTGTACAACACAGTGCATACACGTTTGCATGCATGCATTCAACATTCTAGCGATTACACTAGCTATTAATGTACCTGCATTTCCCATTTGCAATGATTTGTCCAGCGCTTACATTAACCGGTGATCTTCCATTGTTAATCACTTGAATATGTTACTTAGACAAACGTATTCTCGAAATTTCGTCACTCCACATTAATTATTTTCTTGTGTTCCGATTTTTTTCCGTCTTGTTTCTTTCAGCGTCCAATCCACAAAAGCTATACGTTCTTCCAGAAGAAGACCATAACCTTTATTTACAGAATTGTGTTCAGTTAAGACTGTGCAATAAATAACTGAAAAGAAAAAAACATTTTTGTGGATTTCATTATTTTAACTAAGATTCGACCTACAGCAAAATAATAGGAACACATTCATTAGTCCCTATTACCGGCACTACGCACATTGTTACGGCACTAAACACCCAGATGCTTATAAGTTACTTGCTTGCTTACTCATCATAACAAAACTACTGAAATGTGAGCGCAGCTGCGGGTAACAGCTAGTATGCAGATGAATGCTTACTATTTACCTTTTTATCAAAGCTGACAGTGTCTGTCATTCGACACTGTTTCTCCCTTGCTTTTCTGTGTGTTACAAGAAAAGAGCTCCGGGCTTAATTTGCAGCCGCCTTCTCATTTGTCAGTCTTCCCAACGTTACTGGACAGAAATGCAGCTCTTCTGAAATACTACCGATGATTCTACTGACTGATATCAAAGGTCTACCATTGTCTCTCTCCCTTTCAAAGTACCCAAGCGCGTAATCTGTATGTAAATTGCGTGCTTGACCTTTCAACATAGCTCCTTCTACGAAACATGTCTTTCCTCCGTTACCGAATCCATCTTCACGATAAACGCCAAGAACTCATCTATAGAATCTGTGGAATACATGCTTACAGACCTTTAGAACAAATCGCGCCTCGACACAGAATGAAAACCGTAACGAACTACCGAGCGAGGCGGCGCAGTGGTTAGACACTGGACTCGCATTCGGGAGGACGACGGTTCAATGCCGCGTCCAGCCATCCTGATTTAGGTTTTCCGTGATTTCCCTAAACCGCTCCAGGCAAATGCCGGGATGGTTCCTTTCAAAGGGCACGGCCGACTTCCTTCCCCGTCCTTCGCTAATCCGATGAGACCGATGACCTCGCTGTCTGGTCTCCTTCCCCCAAAACCAACCAACCAACCGTAACGAACTATAAGTGCGGTCACACTGAGGCATTGACACAGAAACGTAAACAAAATCATGTTACATGACTTGCTGTGCTATGCAACGCGCAGGACATGATCCCCACGAAGGTGTGTGAGCCGGTTGATGGCATATTAGGATGGAGTGCCATCTTCCCGCCTGGATATGTGTACGGGTGTGGTAGCGACTTGAATCGTACGGCGAATCGTTAGCAAAACATCCCTGTTTATAATAATACAGGGTTATTATAATTAAACTGATGGTCTTCCGATTGTTACAGTTCAGGCTGTGTACATCTTAGGAAGCTGAAACTTCGCAGGTATGTTCATTAATTGGTGCCCTCTCGGAATATGCAGAAAAATAATAGTTCTACCTTCTACCATTGGCTGAAAATGTGGGTCTGTAAGCAGTTAAAATGTGAAGTGTTTCCTCTTATGACGTCAGTGCGCTTTGCAACACGTGTTGATTTCTTTTTTGAAGTGACTGTTGGTGTAAAGCCTTAAGGAGATGGAAGTTTTCCGTGCAACACGCAATGTTTATTGAGAAAAATGGCCGCGTCGTTGCTGGTAAAGTTGTTTTATCAGAATGGCAGCAATATCAGCGCTGCATTGCGGGAATATCGCCGACGAAGAGGCCCCACGTTAATAAATAGGCTAAAGAATACGGTCGAACAATTTGTAAAAACAGATGAGTTAAGAGGTGCTCCAAGGAAAGGGAGGCGACTCATTCCCTGGTAGCAGTTGATGAAGTTGCTGCAGTTATAGCCGACCGTGCCAGCGCATGATTCAGATGCTGCAGCCAATGATAGAACAGTCTCCGCCAATTGTCTCTCCCCTGGTCAACACTTCAAAACTGCATCAAGTGAAGCCCCAAGTTAGCTTTCAATGCCATGACTTTGCCCTCCGTTTCTGACACTTATGGAAATGGATGACATGTGGCCAGAAAATATTCTTATGGGAGACGAGGCAGATTTTATTCAGCACCGTGCCGTGAATGCACGGAACTGCCGCATAGGGGTGCTACTGCGCCGCATGTTGTACAGGAACTTCCAGCTTATGTGACTGTGTGGTGCGGTTTCAGTCTCCTCCGAGGCAATTACACCTCGTGAGTATGTGACATCTGCACGTTATAAGGATGTGATTCCAGCTTTGCAAAAAGGCAGCTGTGTCCACACCACTACTTTCATGCAAGCTGGGGCGACACCATATGTCGGTTGCCACGTGAATTATTTGCTTCCAGAAACCTTCAGTAATGAACGCATCATCTCTAGGAAATTTGAAGATGTGTGGTCTTCCAAATCTCCAGACCCAAATCCATGCGACTTCTGTTTTGCGGATACCTGAAAGATCATGTCTGTCAAGGATGTATCCGGAATCTTTCTCGGCTGAAGTACACCATACAGTGACATGTCGCTCTGATTATATAGGATGTGCTCTGAGCAACTGTCACCAATGTATGTCACTGAGGCAGCATGTTGCTGATCAGACCATACTGAACACACGTTGTGACTAGCGATCACATCCTAATAAACGTACCAGAACCATCGTTATCATGTGTTTGATTATTCTGACTACTTAAGCGCCATATTTTAATCTGGTGGCAGAAAGTGGAACTATTATTTTTTCAGCACACTGCATGAGTGCACGGATTACTGAACTTACATACGAACTTTCTGTTCTGTCTAAAGGAGGGAATTCTGCAATAACTCCATCCCAGATTCCTGTGGAGGACATTATTGCTAATATAGAGGCAGGAATTCGTCAGTTACCATCATATTCTGCTGATGAAATTAGAATGGAAACCTCCAGGATATTACGCAAAGCTAAGCCACCCAGCAGCAATCTGTCTCAAGGGGAAAGGAAGGCATTGCGGGAGATCAATGCAGACAAGAATGTTATTATAGTTGCCGCTGACAAGGGAAATGTTACTGTTTTAATGAATACTGAGGATTATCACAAGAAGATCAGTGATCACCTGGAATCCAGCACATACAAGAAGTTGAAAAAGGATCCCACAACGAATGTGCTGAATGCCACCAATCGTCTGATAAAACAGTCTTCCATTCCTACAGAAGTTAAAAAGTATCTTTGTAAAACGGAGGCTTATCCTCCGAGATTATATGGATTACCAAAGATACATAAACCTGATGTTCCTTTGAGACCAATAGTCAGCGCAATTGGAGCTCCTACCCAAGAACTAGCCAGACACCTTGCCTCTTTGTTACAACCTTACATAGGCAAAACTGAGAGTCATATTAAAATCTCTCTACACTTCATTGAGAAATTGAGGGAAATTACTGTCGGTCCTAATGACATACTTGTCAGTTTTGATATAGTGTCTTTGTTCACGATGGTTCCAGTTGATGAAGCTCTCTCCCATATAGCCGATATGTTCCCTACTGATATAGTAGCCTTGTTCCAACACTGTCTATCCTCAATCTATTTTCAGTACAATGGTGAATTTTATGAACAGATCGATGGGGTAGCCATGGGAAGCCCCCTAAGTCCCGCAATTGCGAATTTATTCATGGAATATTTTGAACATCAAGCACTGCAGTCGGCCAAAAAAAGCCCCTCGAAGTGGTATCGGTATGTGGATGATACCTTTGTAATATGGAATCATGAGGAAGAAGACTTGAATGATTTCCTGGTACACTTAAATAGCAGCAACCCAAATATTAAATTTACTATGGAGAAGGAGAAGAATGGACAACTTAACTTCTTGGATGTATCAGTTATCAAACGGGCGGATGGGACCTTAGGCCATAAGGTCTACAGGAAAGGTACACATACTGATCGCTATCTCCATAAGAACTCAAACCACCACCCTAGGCAAAAGAGGGGGGTCATAAAAACACTAGTGGATAGGGCCAATAATATTTGTGAACCAGGCTACTTACAAGAAGAACTAAATCATTTACGAATGGCCTTTGCGAAAAATGGTTATACGAAAAACGAGATTAACCGAGCACTTCACCCAAATAGAAAAATGCCTAAAAATAGGAGACAGCAACAACCATCAGCTGGAAAAGTATTTCTTCCGTTCATCCATAATATCACGGATCGAATTGGAAAAGTACTAGCCAAGTTTCAGGTAGAGACCATTTTTAGACCTACTAAGAAAATTAGTGAATGCCTAAGATCAACAAAAGATGCTCGTCACCCCCTAGCCACCCCAGGGGTATATAAAATTCCGTGTAGTTGTGGCAGTGTTTACATAGGAACTACAAAAAGAAGCATCAATACACGGTCGACGGAGCACAAAAGAAACTGTCGCTTGGGACATATCGACAAATCGGCAGTAGCGGAACATGTTTTTAAGGATGGAGATCACGAAATAAAATTTGGTGAAACAAGCGTGCTAGCGAGGACGTCGCACTATTATACACGTATGTATAGAGAGGCAATTGAAATCCACAAACATCAATACAATTTTAATCGTAAAGAAGAAGGATTAAAATTGGATAAGATATGGCGGTCGACGTTGCATCAATCACGTGACAATCGATTGCCTGCAATCGAGAGAACAGACGATAGCCAGAGATAGCTGCACATCGACGCCACGTGACGTGTGGTGGCGCCCCCTACGATCTCTATATAAGCGGCGGCCCCAGCTCCTAGCAGCCAGTCGTCGACTCACCTCGGAAGATGTTCTCCGTAGTTGAGAACGAAACGTCAGGGAGAAGAAGTTCTACAGATCGACCACGGCAACTTAGCCCGGAAGTGTTTACTGATAATTACCTACGAAGGTTCAGCCAAAACGTTCTGCAGCACTCAGAACTCCGCCCAGCGCAATATACGTCTCAATTAAAATGCTGCAGCTGTACTTGGAGAGAAGGTTGTTGGTCTTAGTGACGTAAGTGGTCGGGGACACACAGCTTGTAAGCATCTGCGTTTTGCCGACACCGCAGGCAACGTGTGCGCGAAGCTACAGATGTGGACAAACACAAGTTGTGATACTTTGGGGCGCTATTGCCTCTAACGAGGTTTTACAGCCTGAGGCATTGCATCTCCTGCAGGTCGTTCCACATGCCTTATTTCAGCAGGACAAAGCCTAGCCGCATGCGGCAAGGAATGTGCAACCCTTCCTCGAAGAACGACGGGTATCACTGCTTACCTGGCCAGCCCGTTCGCCTGACATGTCGCCCATCGAACATCTCTGGGATATGGTCGGTCGCCATCTTGTTCGTTCAGGTCCTGCCGCAGACACAGTTGATGCTGTGTGGACGCGCCTACAAACCGCATGGTAGAGTACTTCCCACCAGCACATCAGGCGCTCTTTGAGTCCACGCCATGACCTCTTAACAGTTCTGATTGGAGCGCATTGTGCCGCTACTCCGTACTAAATTTCCAGAGACACAGTGCATATACAGGTTTGTAAATCTGATGATTTGTGCAGTGTCATGTCCCTAATCCGTGGAATAAATTTCATTGTGATCATATCTCTTGATCTTGGAGTTTCTCTTTCTCCAATCAGTATTGCAGTAATATTCACAGCATTCGATTTGCGGAAAACTCATGCGTTTCAAAATGGTTCAAATGGCTCTAAGCACTATGGGACTTAATATCTGAGGTCATCAGTCCCCTAGACCTAACTAACCTAAGAACATCACACACATCCATGCTCGAGACAGGATTCGAACCTGCCACCGTAGCAGACGCGTGGTTCCAGACTGCAGCGCTTAGAACCGCTCGTCCACAGCGGCCGGCTACTCTTTTGCTTGCGGAAACGAAATACTGGGGAGTATTCCAGCTGATAAATTATTGCATCTGCAACCCGTAACTATTGTCCCTACCACTTTTGCAGACTAAGAAGGGAACGAGTCAATGGCTTCGCAACTCGCTCCCTCCTCCCCCCCCCCCCCACCCTCACCCTCCGATCCCCTACCCGCCAGGCTCCTCAGCACTTAAAATTGTGGTTCGGTTGTCCGTTCAAGATAACACTACAGCCATAAGGAAATACTTCTTAAGATTTACCGTCTCCTCACTTCACACTGCATAATGCTAACTCAGTCACTTTCAATTATATGACTAATTAGGAGCCTCACAGGATTGGTCGAGCGGTCTAAGGCGCTGCAGTCATGGACTGTGCGGCTGGTGCCAGCCGAGGTTCGAGTCCTCCCTTGGGCATGGGTGAGTGTGTTTGTCCTTAGGATAATTTAGGTTAAGTAGTGTGTAAGCTTAAGGACTGATGACCTTACCAGTTAAATTCCATAAGATTTCACACACATTTGATTTGAACTAACTAGGAAAAAAAAAATTTCCCTCAGTCTGCAGTTAAATGCTATTCATTTTATTACACTATGATCGACTTCGAGGCTTTTACCCTCATCCTCAGATGTAACTGTTACAGATACACCAACTGTCCCTCAATAATGTGTCTATCGCTGTCAAACCAGGGATATACAATGTCACCCCAACTGAATCTTAAATCCTTAACAGATGAGGAATTACTAGTTATGTTACATGAAACTATACATCACCTAACTTTTAAAAAATTCACGAGGTGTGAGAAGGATTCGCGAACTGAGGGTTCCCAACAAACTTAATAATGTATAATGTATCCATTCCAGTAATCGAGGGCAGTAACGACTTTTTGCTGTTATCTTCACTGATAATGGCAAGATATCGCTCCCAGGGGTTCCAAAACTTTCGAGAATGTTAAATTTCAAGTTTTAGGTCCAAGTTCCACTATTGTAAATCAGCAGACACCCTATAGGTTTTGATGAGTGCGTTTTTGAATATCAAAATATGTGTGACATAAATGGCCGTAGCTTTTGATTATATTCACTTCGAGGCTTACAATTTTTGTACCGCCTAGGGCCTGTAGACCTCTGTATGCAACATAAATTTCAAATTGATATGTCCACCAGCTAGTGAAAAAAACTAGTCAAAGGAAGATGGAAATACAGACCTTCAGACATCAAAGAAAAAAAATTTTTTTCGTATGATGTAATTACAAATTGACAGTTTTAGGATTTTCTCTTTGGTTGTACCGTGAAATCTTACTTTGCCAAATTTCATGATTCTAGGCCAACGGGAAGTAGCCTATAGGGTTTGATGAGAGAGTTTGCGACATGTGACATAAATGACAGTGTCTTTTGGTTACATTGACTTAGAAGCTTCAGTTTTTTATACCTCCAATGGACCATAGATTTCAATAGTAGCAAAAATTTCAAATCGGTACGTCTATTCGTTCCTGTGAAAAAGGGTTTTCGACAGGCGGGCAGGCAGACAGACAGACGATCAACAAACCGATACTGTAAGGGTTCCCTTTCTGCCGATTGCGGCGCGGAACCGTAAAAAACTAGGTGTGTGTGTGTGTGTGTGTGTGTGTGTGTGAGAGAGAGAGGTTGTGGGGGAAGGGGCGGCTCGTTACAGTGCCACCGGCCTTCGTCCTTGTATACAGATACTGATGTCATAATATTTCATAATATATAGAATGCATAATTAAATAAGTCACCAGCTCTTGTCAGCATTTCTGTGTACGTTCCTTTACGTGTCACGCATTGTCTCGTTGGTTGAAGAAATCTCTCCTAAATGACGCTGTTCCTGTCTGTTAAGAGCGTTTCTGAATAACGAAGAGCAGTTTCAGAACTCCGCAGGTGAGTTATCACGCTTAGTTTATCTTCATGTTGCGGTCTGTGCCTATACTCGCCGATCCCAAAAGGGAAGTGGCAAACCATCTGCTGGTGCTTACCGGAACCAGAAGAATTTCAGCGCTGCACAATAAAAAATTGCACTTATGAAAAGGACCTAGTGGCGATTAACGAAGTCGCGGAACCTGCTCCGTCTACAGTACTCGTACGATCTCCTACCAAGCACATAGCTCCAAGATCTGCAAATACGAGGGTTGGAACTTTAATAGAGACAACTATTTATTTACAGCTCGTACAAAATAGATACGTGTTTCAAATTTTTACTGACCTTCAAAGTAGTCTCCAGCACTGTGTATAACCCGCTGCCAGCGATATGGAAGTCGTAGGATACTCTTAGCAGTGCCAGTTGTGTTGACAGTTCGAGCGGCGCGGTCTGTTTCCCGATGAATTTGCAGCAGTTCTGAAGGGAACGCCGTGAAGTGTTTCCTTCAGTTTAGAAATCGAGTTGAACTCACGAGGGCTTAAGTCATGGGAGTGCAGTAGGTGGTATAGCACTTAGCAGCCCCATCAGTCGAACAAATCAACAATAGCTTGCACAGTACGTGCTTGACCTTTGTCCTGCAAAATGATGGTCAGGTCCTGCAGAAAGTGTCATCACTTCTGTCTCTATGCTGTTCATTTTAAGAACAGAACCTACGACAAGCTTAGAAACAGAAGTGATGACACTTTCTGCAAGACCTGACCATCATTTTGCAGGACAATGCTCAAGCACGTACAGTGCAAGCTGTTACTGATTTGTTTGACTGATGCAGCTGCTAAGTGCTATACCGCGTATCGCACTCCCCTGACTTAAGCCCTCGTGAGTTCAACTCGATTTCTAAACTGAAGGAAACACTTCACGGCATTCTCTTCAGAACTGCTAAAAATTCGACGGGCAATAGACCGCGCCGCTCGAAGTGCCAACACAACTGGCACTGCTAAGAGTATCCTACGACTTCCACATAGCTGGCAACGGGTTATACAGAATGCTGGTGACTACTTTGAAGGTCAGTAAAACTTTGAATCACGTTTCTACTTCGTTCGAGCTGTAAATCAATAGTTGCCACTATTAAAGTTCCAACCCTCGTATTTTGCTTTCGTTTTCTATCAAGCTAAGTATAATTCATTCCTATTTAGTGCTACTGCTAAACGCAGTCGCATACGAAAACCACTGAATAATTAAGTTTAGTATAATCTCACTATTTAATTATTCGTATACTAGGTATAGCTGTAAGAAAACCTACAGAAAATTGCAAGATGACTAGAAGCATGAAAGAGACGTAGTGAGCACTGTTTTTCAGTTGTGGTAGTGACCTCTTTCCTCACCTAGTGGGTAAGGCATACAAGACTTACATGGGAGAAACAACGGCGTATTTCTTAAAAGATGTAATGCTGAACATTCGTAACGAAACTTGGTTTTAACACAAATGGAGCGTCAGCATATTCTGCAATTCCCGTTCGAGAATACCTCGACGCAACGTTCGCGGGAAGGTGAATAAGTCGAGATCCCGGGATTCAACGACTTCAGGCTTTTACTTGTAAGCGTGCATGACGACTTTTGTTTGCAACACTCCTGCGCACAAGCAGGAAGAACTCGTTGTGCGGACCGGTTGTAGCGACGCAGTGGTAACTTACACTGAGGTGACAAAGCTCATGGGATCCCTACTAATATTGTGTCGGACCTCCTTTTACCGGGTCTATGCAGAAACTCGGCGTCACATGGACTCAACAAGTCGTTGGAAGCCTCCTGCAGAAATATTTAGTCATGCTGCTTCTATAGCCGTTCATAATTGCGTGTTGTCTGCACAAACTCGTTAATGTCCCACAAATATTCGATGGGATTCATGTATGGCGATCTGGGTGGCCAAATCATTCACTCGAATTGTCCAGAATGCTCTTCAAACCAATCACGAACAGTTGTGGTCCGGTGACAAGGCACATTGTCATCCATATTGGATGACAATCATATCATTGTTTGGGAACGTGAAGTCCATGATAGGCTGCAGATGGTTCCCAGTAGGCGAACATAACTGTTTCTAGTCAATGTTCCGTGCAGATGGACCAGAGGACCCAGTCCATTGTATGTAAATACAGTCCACATCTCCTTGCACAGTGCCTTTTTGACAACTTGGGTCCATGGCTTCGTGGGGTCTGCGCCGCATTCGAATCCTACTGTCAGCTCTTATCAGCTGAAATCTGGAGTCATCTGACCAGGTCACAGTCTCTAGTCGTCTAGGGTCCATCCAGTATGGTCACGAGCCCAGGAGAGGCTCTGCGGGTGATGACGTACTGTTGTCTGCTCCCATACTCCATTACATTAACACCAAATGTCGCTGCCCTGTCGTAACGGATACGTTCTTCGTACGACCCTTATTTATTTCTGCATTTATTTCAAGTATTGTTGCTTGTCTGTTATCAGTGACAACACTACGCAAACGCCGCTGCCCTCGATTTTTAAGTGAAGGCCATCGTCCATTGCCTTGTTCGCGGTGAAGGGGAATGCCTGAAATTCGGTATTCTCGGCACTCTCTTGACACTGCAGACCTCGGATTATTGAATTCCCTAACAATTCTCGAAATGGAATGCCTCATGCGTCTAGCTCCAACTACCATTCCGCGTCCAGAGTCTGTTAATTCCGGTCGTGCGGCAATAATCACGTCTAGAATCTTTTTGCATGAATCACCTCAGTACAAATGACAACTCCGCCAATGCACTGCACTTTTATATCTTGTGTACGAGATACTACGTGCATATTGCTTTCCCATGACTTGTCACCTCAGTGTACTGCAACCATAACCAGATTTAGTTTTTACATGGCTTCACTACAACGCTCAAGGATAGTGCATAGATGGTTCCTTTGAAAAGGAGACAGCCGATTTCCTCCTCCGGCCCTCCCCCGATGGGGGCCTGGACCCGACTCTAATGACTTCGTCTTCGGTTTAGTGGTAACATTCCATCCTTTCCTTGCATTGGTTATGAGTCCAGCAGAAATGACTTATCCTCCTCCCCTTACTTTTCACTGAATGTGTCAGGACATTAAAGTAAACATGCATAGTAAACTGCAAGTGCCTTTTCCAACTGCTTTTGTAGTTAACTACCTAAGGGACATCAATATTAGATGTACTCGTGAGTAGCTTTTCTTTTCCTTGTAACATGTAAACGAATATTTTCTCAAAATATGCTCAACTACAAAATATTCTCTTAAGTCACCTCTGGAACCTCTAGAAATACACACGCCAAAAAAACGTTTCGCATCACCTCAGTTCCGGAACCTGTACAGAAACTTGGAATAGAGATCAACGAAACATCATTTCCGCCCTTTTTATTACTCATGAAATCCACACATTGCATGTTGTCCCACCATACAGCGAGACCTTCAGAGGTGGTGCTCCAGATTGTTGTACACGCCAGTACCTCCAATACCCAGTAGAACGTCCTCTTGCATTAATGCATACCTGTGTTAGTCGTGTCATACTATCCACAAGTTCATCAAGGCACTGTTGGTCCAGATTGTCCCACTCCTCAACGGCGATTCGGCGTAGATCCCTCAGAGTGCTTGATAGGTCACGTCGTCCATAAACAGCCCTTTTCAGTCTATCCCAGGCATGTACGATAGGGTTCATGTCTGGAGAACTTGCTGATCACTCTAGTCGAGCGATGTCGTTATCCTGAAGGAAGCCATTCACAAGATGTGCACGATGGTGGCGCGAATTGTCGTCCATGAAGACGAATGCCTCGCCAATATGCTGCCGATATGGATGCACTATCGGTCGGAGGATGACATTCACTTATCGTACAGCAGTTACGGCGCCTTCCATGACCACCAGCGGCGCATGTCGGCCCCACATAATGCCATCCCAAACAGCAGGGAAGCTCCACCTTGCTGTACTCAGTGGACAGTGCGTCTAAGGCGTTCAGCATGGCCGGGTTGCCTCCAAATATGTCTCCGACGATTGTCTGGTTGAAGGCATATGCGACACTCGTCAGTGAAGAGAACGTGATGCAATTCTGAGCGGTCCATTCGGCCTGTTGTTGAGCCCATCTGTACCGCGCTGCATGGTGTCGTAGTTGCAAAGATGGATCTCGCCATGGACGTCGGGAGTGAAGTTGCGCATCATGCAGCCTATTGCGCACAGTTTGAGTCGTAACATGACGTCCTGTGGCTCCACGAAAAGCATTATCAACATGATGGCGTTGCTGTCAGGGTTCGTCCGAGCCATAATTCGTAGGTAGCGGTCATCCACTGCAGTAGTAGCCCTTGGGCGGCCCGAGCGAGGCATGTCATCGACAGTTCCTATCTCTCTGTATCTCCTCCATGTCCGAACAACATCGCCTTGGTTCACTCCGAGACGCCTGGATTCTCCCGTTGTTGAGAGCCCTTTCTGGTACAAAGTAACAATGCGAACGCGATCGAACCGCTGTATTGACCGTCTAGGCATGGTTGAACTACAGACAACACGAGCCGTGCACCTTTTTCCTAGTGGAATGACTGGAACTGGTCGGCTGTCGGATTCTCTCCGTCTAATAGGCGCTGCTCAAGCATGGTTGTTTACATCTTTGGGCTGGTTTAGTGACATTTCTGAATAGTCAAACGGAATGTGTCTGTGATACAATATCCGCAGTCAACATCTATCTTTAGAATTTCTGGGAACGGGGCTGATGCAGAACTTTTTTTGATGTTTATATGTAATAGGAATTGTGGACCGCTCTCCAGAGACAAACTCATTTACATTGGTTTCGTTATTCAGTGTCATATAGCTTTGTGTCAAAAAATAGTGTATAAGTCAATCTCTGTCCTCATCTGTTCTCGTATGAGGAGAAGGGAATATCACTGTATGCCTGCATTCGGCCTCTCAACTCTCCCACCTTATTCTGATAAACCCTGCACCGGAAGTACACAAGACACGATCGAATGTCAATGATTTGGGTTGCAGTTCTCTGTGACGTGTAGAACGGCCACCAGACTTCAATAACTTGAAACTTCTTTATTTAAATGAGTGTGTCTGTACTTAAATTGCAGAATGACTGAGAAGATGAAACTTCTACGTTATTTCATTCTGAAACAGCTGAGTAAAACTGAACGTTCTGAGCCTACTTTCCCTTTACTTTTTCTTATCATGTCAACACTGATCCACAATATTCTAGCGCAACGCAATCTGACAGCTCAAAAAAATTACAACCTGACTTCAAATAATTTATTCAAAAGAATGGCCCTGACTAAAAAGAAATCTTAACAATAACCTATAGATTTCATTAAGCACTTACCTCACAAAAATCTTCATTACGCGAACTATTGCAATACAGCGTCAGTACTGCCAGCTAAATGAAAGATTCTAACTACTAAAGCCACTAACTACTAATAGGCATGTAGTTATCAAAGGAAAGATTTTACTGCAAATGTATTTTTTTACCTTGATAATGTGACATCCAGTTCAAATGCGAATATAAATCGTCATTGACATCTAGTACAAAGGTATATATTCATGAATAATATTCAATCTCCAAGTTGAACATGTACAGATTGTTAGCCTACTCTAATACTTAAGACCTCTACCCTCCACCAATACTAACTTCTCACATGTAACATCCATCACTGCTGGCTCTTCACCTCCAACTGCCCAACAGTACTTCCATCACTGCTGGTAACTAACTTCCAACTGCCCAACACTACTGGCGATTAACTTCCAACAACGAGTCCGACCAGCCACAGAGTCTCTTACAAAGAAAGCGCAGTCAGAGATCCAACGCAAAGCGCTAACCAGCTCTGCCAACACAGACGCAGCCCACTTACAAACTTTCATCGTTCTTACAAAGGACTCCTTGAACTTGAAGTCACAAAGGGCCAATGATGTTTATGGCACTCTACGCCCCACACATTGTCTACCACGCAAACACAATATCAGCTGCCAATAGAAACCTGGAGCGGGTCTGAAGATATCCAATGGTGAGCACAGCATGGGGCTACGGAGCGTAGTTGAACTGCTTAGTCGTCGAGTAACTTACAACGCTGCTATAGTGATACAGTGCTATAGATGTTGATATAAAGCAGAGCAATAGCAACGATAAACAAAGCAAACACTGCATTATATGCATTGAAATTGACACTTCGTCAGAAAGGAACTCAAGGACTTTCGCCGAAAGAGAAAGAAGTGGAAGATGAAATATTAGCGTTTCTGCAAGGTGAGTCAGTGGAATGTGTAGTGTCGTATACGCTCGAGTATGCGGTCAATCTACCAAGGAGTACAATGATGATACGCGCTTGTCAAGTGAAAGTGATATTTCAACAGCTGTCGAGCCATGTAGTTCATCATCCTCGTCGGACAGGTAAAACGTCCCCTTAGAAAAATTATACATGGCTGTGCTTATACTGACACACAATATTTTTTTAGCGCAACGCAATCTGACTTTCAGAAATCCCTGCAAAAGAATGGCCCTGACTAACATTAACCTATGCGTTTCACAAATCGCTTACCTCACAAAAATCTTGGTTACTCCAACTACTGCAATACAGCGAGCACCACTACTGCCAGCTAAATAAAAGATTCAAACTACGGAAGGCACTAACTACTGATAGGCATAGTTAGCAAATGAAAGATTTTAATAGAGACCAAACAATGTATTTACCTTAATAGTCATAATATATATAGCAGTTCATGACAAATTTCAAAACTCCGCCATCTCTCTCCCCACATCCACCACTGCTGGCGGCTCACCTCCAACTGCGCAACGCTACGCGCTGTTCACATCCAGCTGCCGCTGCCCAACACTACAATGGCAGACAACAATGCAAACTAGACACAGACTGCACACAGCACAGCCAGTGATTTTTATACAAAGGTGGCGTTACCAATAAAAAAACCTAAACAGCCTACTTGCACAGGGAGCCACAAATTCTGTCTCGAGCGAAACTTAATAAAGGGCAATTGTTGCCTAAGGAGCGGGTTCTAAAAATACATACATATATGGAAGATCATACGCAGCATAGTAAAAAAACAGTTACAAACAGACCTCGAATAAGTCAGCAGCAATTTGACCGTGTAGTGCATAAGAAAAACCACAGATATCCAACAGAGGACAAGGCTTACTTGTGACGAACATTGGAGTTTGCGCCTTTCAAGGATGCTCAATATAATTTGCAAGATGTGTATGATAGTGACCTACTATGTTATGCACATCAAATTGCACGCGACCTAGATTTAAGCGATTTCAAGAGAAGCAATGGATGTTGCAGAACTTCAAACAATGCTACAGAAGTGGAAGACGTAAGATAATAAAGTTCAAACAAAACGCCACCTTGACGATGCACAGCAAACTGCGGAATCAGCCCGCAAATTTGTAGATGAGATAAACAAGCTTATCCCATCGTTCAGTAAGGCATTTGGCCGTGCGGGATTAGCCGAGCGGTGTAAGGCGCTGCAGCCATGGACTGTGCGGCTGGTCCCCGCGGAGGTTCGAGTCCTCCCTCGGGCATGGGTGTGTGTGTTTGTCCTTAGGATAATTTAGTTAAGTAGTGTGTAAGAGTAGGGACTGATGACCTTAGCAGTTAGGTCCCATAAGATTTCACACACATTTGAACATTTGAGAAAGGCATTTGTTTTCAACTCCAACCAGTTGTAATTTGAAGAGGCGATGCATATGAAAGCAACCTTGGAAATTAGATTTACTAAGGGAGTTGTATCAATATTAACTAACATCAGTGTCCTAACGCTTTCCGCACAATTACGCCGACTGTTTATCTGGATGGTGAATTGGCTGGAAAGTCATTTATTGTTTTGTGAGAAGTTGGAGGTGCTCTGCCCCCTACGATAAGCTCCATGACAGACCCTGTGGTTGCATGCCATCACATTCCGCCATTTCTCATCACCAATATGTTTCTATATGCATTCTTTAAGAGTGGATACCTAATTGAACCACCTGCACAGTTATATAACTCCCAAGGAGTTCGCTTTCGATCTTGATGGCGCGAACCTTTGTGACCACTGTGGCACACTATTTTTCATTCGATGTCCACGGTCAGTTTAATGATTTGTTTCGCACATTTCTTGGACGCTGACGATGTTCATTTTGTGACATACGTCCCATAAAGATTGATCTCTGCACCGCTCAGACACTCATTTTCTGTCGCCCTGCTGATGCGCACGGTGAGTTGTTAGCAGCTAATATTTTTCCTGTCATAACTGTTAACACGGCACGTCGGCTGAATCTTCTGTCTGGTCTTAGTAGAACAACATATAATAAATGAAAAGCGCTAGTTTGCTTTTGTTCTACAGTATTACTTTTATTGTATTAACCGGCTTTCGGCTTACAAGGCCATCTTCAGGCATTTACTAGGCATTATTAGCAAAGGAGTTACAATGTTTGTAAACAACAATGGAAGTGAAGTTACACATCTAGACTGAAGCAGAAACGTACAGTAAATAACATCTTTGATAGTGTGGTGGCAATGCAATGTAAAAATTAAAAATATTAACAGCAAATAAATAAAAACGGAGTAAACAGGAAAAAAATTTAACACAAAACAGGAGCAGCAAGCCTACATAACAATTTATATTAATAAATAAAACTAAAAAAATAAAATAAAATCAATACTTGACAAGGCCACCTCAGGAGGCATAAAACATGGAGAGTGATACACAAACCAATTAAAAGAAGAAAGAAATTATCAATGTAATTACAGAATATATAAGGAACTTAAGCAATATCAATAAGATAAACAGAAATGAAGAAATGCAGGAAAACAGAGAAGTGTGAGGGAAAATACAGTAAATGCAATCTTTTAGAGTGTGATGGTACTGCATTTTAAAAGGTAAAAAAGCTGAACAATACACAAATACGAAAGGAGCAAACAGGAAAAACATTAACACTGTACTCAAAACTGTGCCTATGTAGCAGTTTGCATTAAACAAGTGAACCAAGTAAAATAAAAACAATACTTGATGAGACAACTACAACAGGTATTAAACATGGGAAGTAGTACAAGTACCTGTTAAAAGAAAGCCTTAACAACTGGAACTACAGTTTATATAGATTACATAGACAATTTTAATAAAATAATAGAACTCAATGAACACAACACTTTCAAACGAGTCTTACTAAAGATTGAACTTGCGATCTCACACACAAGGGGTTCCTTTTGAGTCTTGTCTGGGATAGTTCAGTCTCTGAGATCATTGCCCACGAAATCAAGGAGCCAGACTCAAATCCCAATGCAATACGCAGTCTTTATCTGTTGGGAGACTCACAGGTTTTAATTGTCTCACAGACGACACAGACGTATACTAGAAGGTGACAGTTAGAAACCTACTGTGGGTACCTCTAGATGATCGGGGCTTGGTACAAAGTCAATGTAAATAATTACAGTATGATTCACGCAAACAGAGAAAAAGATCCGATATCGTTTGACTACGCGATCAGCGATAAGTTACTGAAACCAGTCTCAATCTTGAAGTTTCTAGGAATTTCTATCCCCAGCGATTAAAGGTGGAACAACAACATACGAGGGTGAGTCAAATGAAAACCTTAAATTTGTAATAACAAATCGAAATTTCGCGCTGTTGGCAAGCATACTATAAACAGCGTGCAGAATGGCCTGTAGGCGGCAGCATAGTGCACATGCACACATACCGTCGCAGTATCAGTATAAAGATGGCCGCCCCACTTACGACTTGCACCTGGTAAGAACAGCGTTCTGTTATTCGGTTATTGCGTAGTAAAGGTGTGAAACCTATTGAAATTCATCGACGAATGAAGGTTCAGTACTGTGATGCATGTCTGTCACAGCAGCAAGTCTACGAATGGAGTAGGAAGTTCTCAAATAGTGTGACTTCAGTGGAAGATGTTCCACGTCCAGGTCAGGCACAACGAGTTGTGACTCCACAGAACATTGCAGCAGTTGAAGCCATAGTGAAGGAAAACCGCCGAGTGACACTGAATGACATTGCAGCATGTTTACAGATTAGTCATGGGTCAGCACACCACATTGTGCATGATGTGCTCCAGTTTCACAAAGTGTCTGCAAGTTGGCTGCCACGGCAGCTGACTCCTGAAATTAGAGAACGACGTGTTGGTGCTTGTGAAGAACTTCTTCGGCGCTTTCAATGAGAAGGTGATGGTTTCTTTGCAAGAATCGTTACTGGGGACGAAACCTGGGTTCACATCCACCAACCACTTCCTCATCCACCATACTCACCAGACCTTGCTCCAAGTGATTTCCATATGTTGGGACCACTCAAAGACCCAATGGGAGGAAAGAAGTTCCGTTCTGATGAAGAGGTACGCCACGCAGTGCATGAGTGGTTGCGTGGACTACCAAAATAATTTTTTCGAAAGGAATTTACGCACTTTGTAAGCGCTGGAGGACTTGCATTGAGCGTGGGGGGAGTTTATGTCGAAAAGTGATACAGCTTTATACCACTTCTGCACAATAAATAATATTTAAAAAAAATATTTAAGGTTTTCATTTGGCTCGCCCTCGTAAATTCAGCTGCAGTGAGGGCAGGTACTAAATCACATTTGTTCTGTCGTGGCTTTGTATAGTCAGCATGATAAAACTCAACAAACTGCAGTGGTAGGCGCTACAAGAGCGATAAAGCATTTTGGAAACCTTACTTTCAAAATACCGGAGTTCCCGTTCCGAAGTGAATCAAGAAACAGGCAACTTCCTGCAACATACATCTCGTGTAAAGACCACGACGCTAATAATACAGGGCGCTGAAGACCTTGCTGTCGTGCGCCGAAAAAAACCCTCTACTACTACTAATAATAATACAGAATATGGCCCCATACGGAGCGGTAGCAATAAACTATCCTCCCGTGAACCGTCAAAGAATGTTAACTGAGAGTGCTACAATATGTAGGTCCGCCACAAAACGCACAATAGCTTGATGAGTACATATGTACACGCCTGACTATTAAATTTGCTAGAGCAGAAAAAACAGAAAATATCGAAATTTTCCTTATTTTATGAATGAGATACTCTATTTAATAGTCATCTTTCAAGTTACTTACTTTTATGCAAGTAAGCAACTGCAAAGACATCCTTTATTCAGGTTCTTGGCTGCTACGCATACTACAGTCTTTGGCTGGCAAAGTGGAGGCATATCTTTCGCTGATACTTTGGAAGTATAATTGGCCCACCAACGGGATGCAAGTGAGGCAGAGGTGGGTGAAAGTGTGCCATGCTGAACGCGAGACAAAGGCATTCAGTTTCTGGCATTCTGCTGAGGACTTTCTGATTCCTGCATTTCGGCGCTTTCTGTTCTGGATCTTCACGGTTGTTGAAGTGGCCTGTGGACGCTGCCATGTGGACGCTGTATTCTGATTTATGTTCCAATGGCCTTTCCCATGAATTAAACTACAAGGATTACGGTGAATCAGCGGTAGTGCTCATACAGCTTGATGAAAATCTTGTTTTTAATGCATTTAGTACTTACTTGTGTAATCTGATCATTCCATTTGAGATCATTTCGAATAGTCAGACCCAGATACTTGACAGATGTTACCGCTTCCAAAGACTGGGCATTTATTTTGTACTCGTACATTAATAGGGATTTTTGCCTTGTTATACGCAGTAGGTTACACTTACTAATATTGAGAGATAACTGCCAGTCATTACACCACGCATTTGTTTTCTGCAAATCCTCATTGATTTGTTCACAACTTTCGTGTGATACTACTTTCCTGTAGACTACAGCATCATCGGCAAACAGCCCAATACCGCTGTCAATATCATCAACCAGATTGTTTATGTAAATCGTAAAAAGCAGCGGACCTATTACGCTGCTCTGGGGCACATCTGAAGTTACGCTTCTTTCTGTTGAAGTCACCCCATTCAGGACGACATACTGCTCTCTGTCTGTTAGAAAACTTTTTATACACCTGCATATGTCATCATATAGACCGTAAGCGCGCACTTTTTGTAGCAAGCGACAGTGCTGAACTAAGTCGAATGCCTTTCGAAAGTCGATAAATATGGCCTCAACATAGGAGCCGGTATCTAGAGCCTGTATGTTGTTCAAGCCTACCGGTAATAATAGCCGAGCTTTGAACTGCTTCGATGTTTGCCTCTAATTCAATTTGCTACGGATCCCATACACTGGAGTAATACTCAAGAATGTGTTGTATTGGTGTCTTCTATGCGGTCTCCTTTATAGATATACCGCAGTTTTCTAAAATTCTACATCTACATCCATACTTCGCAAGCCACCTGACGGTGTGTGGCGGAGGGTACCTTGAGTACCTCTATCGGTTCTCCCTTCTATTCCAGTCTCGTACTGTTCGTGGAAAGAAGGATTATCGGTATGCTTCTGTGTGGGCTCTAATCTCTCTGATTTTATCCTCATGGTCTCTTCACGAGATATACGTAGGAGGGAGCAATGCACTGCTTGACTCCTCGGTAAAGGTATGTTCTCGAAGCTTCATCAAAAGCCCGTACCGAGCTACTGAGCGTCTCTCCTGCAGAGTCTTCCACTGGAGTTTATCATCTCCGTAACGCTTTCGCGATTACTAAATGATCCTGTAACGAAGCGCGCTGCTCTCCGTTGGATCTTCTCTATCTCTTCTATCAACCCTATCTGGTACGGATCCCACACTGCTGAGCAGTATTCAAGCAGTGGGCGAACAATCGTACTGTAACATACTTCCTTTGTTTTCGGATTGCATTTCCTTAGGATTCTTCCAATGAATCTCAGTCTGGCATCTGCTTTACCGACGATCAACATTATATGATCATTCCATTTTAAATCACTCCTAATGCGTACTCCCAGATAATTTATGGAATTAACTGCTTCCAGTTGCTGACCTGCTATATTGCAGCTAAATGGTATGGGACCTTTCTTTGCTCCCATTAAACCGATGTCGACCACTCGCCTTCTCTACTACAGTCCTTAAATGGTCATTCGACAAGAAGGGGCAAGATTTTGGAAGGAAACTAATGATATATCGCGGCGTATCTACATGTGATGTCGACGTGCAACTACAGTCCGATTAAAATTACTTGATGGTTGACGGCAGTCACTTACCGCCACTTTGTCGCCACATCGTCTGTGCGCTGCCACTCCGTTATAGGTGACACACAAACGCGACGGGTAGTTTCACAAATGCTGTTAATGTGTAACGCGGAGCAAGTGGCCGTCGCTAGGTATGACGGAAATGCGAGAAGCTCTGTCGACGGCTCATTGTAGTGATCAATTACTGAAATGCGGCGGTCAAACGCGTTTTGTAGCCGTGAATATCAACTCATCTCCTGAGCTCACCTCAAACTCGTGATGTGCAATGTGTCCGAGCAAACGTCTGTGGACAGTCTGCGGTAGAACTAAAATCACGATTGCTTTGTTCACGGTGATTAAACATAGCCTTTATGATCAAACACAAGACAGAAAAAATTCAGTTTCAGCGTTAAAATTAAACGATTATTACTGTCTATCACTGAGTGCATGAGCTGCCGCGTTACCAACCGCTGAGCTGCGTGTTGGCACTTGGATGTAGATTTTGGGTGACACAGGCACATTCCGAATGAGAGAAGAATGGTAGGAAGAAAAATAAGAGCAAACAAAAACGTGAATATGATGATGAAAATGTCGTGGTGAAGTATTAGAAAAATATATCATTTAAACTGAACAAAAATAATAACCAAACTCTTTTGTTTAGATTTAGAAATAAAAAGAAATGTGCAGCATCTAATGAGATTCGAACCTACGACCTCATACCTGTCAGAATTACGTACTAACCATTGCGCTAAGCAATAACATTGGGTTAAGTGGATGACACACTACTGTCAGTGAAAGGGGATGCCACGGAAGTAACAGACATTCCGAATTGCTTCAGTAAACTACATGAGAAAATTGCATTTACAGTGGAACACGATCAAAACAAAAGGATTAACTAAACGGACCTAAATATTACCAGAAACAACAACACATGTTGTCCGCAGCTCGTGGTCGTGCGGTAGCGTTCTCGCTTCCCGCGCCCGGGTTCCCGGGTTCGATTCCCGGCGGGGTCAGGGATTTTCTCTGCCTCGTGATGACTGGGTGTTGTGTGCTGTCCTTAGGTTAGTTAGGTTTAAGTAGTTCTAAGTATTAGGGGACTGATGACCTCCGATGTTAAGTCCCATAGTGCTCAGAGCCATTTAGAGCCAACAACTCATGCACATTCAAAATTGACAGGAAAAGTACATTGACCGTTACCACAGTCCCTGAAACCTCATTTCGCCGAGACGTCCATAACAGGCAGCATACAGACCATTGCTGCATAGGGCAACTAAAATACCTGTGACCCAACATGGAACATGAAATAAATACAGTGAAACAGATTGCAGTTGCTAATGGTTATACTGTTTCCATGGTTGACACAGTCCAAAACAAAGCGAAGGAAGACCCAAACACAAAGTGCCCCACATAAGAAAAAGACAAACACAAATGTATATCTACATCTACATTTATACTCCGCAAGCCACCCAACGGTGTGTGGCGGAGGGCACTTTACGTGCCACTGTCATTACCTGCCTTTCCTCTTCCAGTCGCGTATGGTTCGCGGGAAGAACGACTGTCTGAAAGCCTCCGTGCGCGCTCTAATCTCTCTAATTTTACATTCGTGATCTCCTCGGGAGGTATAAGTAGGGGGAAGCAATATATTCGATACCTCATCCAGAAACGCACCCTCTCGAAACCTGGCGAGCAAGCTACACCGCGATGCAGAGCGCCTCTCTTGCAGAGTCTGCCACTTGAGTTTATTAAACATCTCCGTAACGCTATCACGGTTACCAAATAACCCTGTGACGAAACGCGCCGCTCTTCTTTGGATCTTCTCTATCTCCTCCGTCAACCCGATCTGGTAAGGATCCCGCACTGATGAGCAATACTCAAGTATAGGTCGAACGAGTGTTTTGTAAGCCACCTCCTTTGTTGATGGACTACATTTTCTAAGCACTCTCCCAATGAATCTCAACCTGGTACCCGCCTTACCAACAATTAATTTTATATGATCATTCCACTTCAAATCGTTCCACACGCATACTCCCAGATATTTTACAGAAGTAACTGCTACCAGTGTTTGTTCCGCTATCATATAATCATATAATAAAGGATCCTTCTTTCTATGTATTCGCAATACATTACATTTGTCTATGTTAAGGGACAGTTGCCACTCCCTGCACCAAGTGCCTATCCGCTGCAGATCTTCCTGCATTTCGCTACAATTTTCTAATGACATCATTGGCAATAAATCGCTAAAGATAGCAAATATTCTCAAACATAACAAGTAATAGTTGGGTTTTCTACATCAAATAAACTACAAAAAACGAATACATAATTAAAAGTGTAATCATGACCCACACTCAGACTCTGTAATATACAAAGTAACTTTCCAGGAATGCTCCATGTTCTACCTAGGACAAACAAGCCGAAATTTTAACAGCAGGTACACATACAACGGACACACAACATCAGTAGTAGAAGATGCGAAAAACGCACTAAAGAGACAGACAGCCTACATTACACTTGTCCGTCCTCTGCTGGAACATTGCTGCGCGGTATGGGATCCTTACCAGGTAGGATTGACGAAGGACATCGAAAAAGTGCAAAGAAGGGCAGCTCGTTTCGTGTTATCGCGCAATAAGGGTAAGAGTCTCACTGATATGATACGCGAGTTGGGGTGGCAGTCACTGAAACAAAAGCGGTTTTCTTTGCGGCGAGATGTATTTACGAAATTTCAATCACCAACTCTCTCTTCCGAATGCGAAAATATTTTGTTGACACCCACCTACGTAGGGAGAAATGATCATCATAATAAAATAAGAGAAATCAGAGTTCGAACGGAAAGATTTAGGTGTTCCTTTTTCCCACGCGCCATTCTAGAGTGGAATGGTAGAGAAGTAATATGAAAATGGTTCGATGAACACTCTGCCACTCTGGCAGTTACGTGTGAATTGCAGAGTAACCATGTAGATGTAGATGTAGCGACACACACACACACACACACACACACACACACACACACACACACACACACAGTAGAGGACACCCATTTCGAAAAGTAGAGCAAAATGTCAAAGTACTCCACCAACTAAATAAAGAGAATGAACTGGATTCGCTAGAACAACTGGAGATATATACACATTACGGAAAATAGGAAGACAAAATGGTACACGTAAAACGAGAAAGTGAGTCGATGAATTTCTTCAGCTGCTTCGACAATATACTTAAATAAAATTAGTAGCACATAAAAATAAACACCATTATAAAATACATGTATGGGAACAGGAGACCGCCGGCCGGGGTGGCTGAGCCGTTCTAGGTGCTACAGTCTCGAACTGCGCGACCGCTACGGTCGCAGGTTCGAATCCTGCTTCGGGCATGGATGAGTGTGATGTCCTTATGTTAGTTAGGTTTAAGTAGTCTTAAGTTCTAGGGGACTGATGACCTTAGAAGTTAAGTCCCATAGTGCTCAGAGCCATTTGAACCATTTTTGAACAAGAGACCGACCAGCGAGGTGCATTGTTTATTCCATGGAAGAGTAACTGATTTTGAGAGTTAGATTTTTATTCTTTATTTTCTGTAGAATTGTTACTTCCGACTATAAGCCTACTACACTGAAGAGCCAAAAAAAATCTGGTACACCTGCCTAATATCGTGTAGGGCCCATGCGAACATGCAGAAGCGCCGCAACAAGACGTGGCATGGACTCGACTAATGCCTGAAGTAGTGCTGGAGGGAACTGACACCACGAATCCTGCAGGACTGTCCATAAATCGGTAAGCGTACGAGAGAATGGAGATCTCTTCTGGACAGCACGTTGCAAGGCATCCCAAATATGCTCAATAATGTGGCCAGCGGAAGTGATTAAACTCAAAAGAGTGTTCCTGGAGCTACTCTGTAGCAATTCTGGATATGTGGGGTGTCACACTGTCCTGCTGGAATTGCCCAAATCTGTCGGAATGGACAATGGACATGAATGCCGGTGACCAGACGGGATGCTTACGTACGTGTCACCTGTCAGAGTCGTATCTAGACGTATAAGGGGTCCCATATTAATCCAGCTGCACACGCCCCACACCATTAAAGAGCTTCCACCAACTTGAACAGTCCCCTGCTGATATTTAGGGTCCATGGATTCATGAGGTTGTCTCCATACTCATACGTCCGTCCGCTCGATACAATTTGAAACGAGACTCGTCCGGCCAAGCGAAATGCTCCAGGCATCAACAGTCCAATGTTGGTGTCGACGGGCCCAGGCGAGGCGTAAAGCATTGTGTCGTGCAGTCATCAAGGGTATACGTGTAGGTCTTCGGCTCCCAAAGGCCATACCTATTATGTTTCGTTGAATGGTTCGCACGCTGATACTTGTTGATGGTCCAGCAATGAAATCTGCAGCAATTTGAGGAAAGGTTGCACTTCTGTCGTCATTGGTGCCGTTCTCGCATGATCTTGCTCCGACCGCAACGATGTCGGAGATTTGATGTTATACCGGATTCCTGATATTCACAGTACACTTCTGAAATGGTCTTACGGGAAAATCCCCACCTCATCGCTACCACGAAGATGCTGTATCCCATCGCTCGTGCGCCGACGTTCAAACTCACTTAAATCTTGATAACCTGCCATTGTAGCAGTAATATCCGATATAACAACTGCGCCAGACACTTGTTGCCGACCGCAGCGCCGTATTCTGCCTGTTTACATATCTCTGTATTTGAATACGCATGTCCATACCAGTTTCTTTGGCGCTTCAGTGTAAATAAATGTCTCAGAATACACGAGGGTTTGATTTCTGATCTACAGATGTAAGTAAATTGTAATTCATATTGTTAAGGTAAATAATTTCTGTACAAAACCATATCTGTGGAGGACCTGTAGCATTACCTCTGTCAACTACATCTAAAAACACCCTTGTAACTATTTGTTTATGTAAGTAATTCTCGATGTGTACTGTGCGCTGAAAGTTGTAATGACGCTTAACATGTGTGAGACTCTGCACAAATGGACCATAAGAACAATCTAAGTACAAGTTTTTCCCAATTTCGTCACTAATTACACGGAAAAATCGTGAACTAGCAAAAAATTGCGCCTTTTTTATTTACTGCTGTGAACGAAACAAAGCAGAACCTCACACAGCGAAAACATTAGAATGGCACAGCACAAAGAAATACACACTTGAAAATGGGAATCGTTTTCCGAAAGGCGTCGAATAAAACAAATAAAAGAAAAACGTGAATTGTAGTAGAAAGTTGATTATAAGCAAACTCATCGTTTTCACAATCGAAGGCGTTAAAAAAAACATTTACAGTGGACAAAATCAGATTAAGTGGTAATATTTATGACGGTGGTGTCCTGGTCTTACGATGAATTACAGCCTTAAAAAAATCGGCTTCACTCAATTCCGTGCGAAGCTTAACTAATGTAAGCCGGCCTCTATGATTATGGTTATGGCATATGCGACGCTAAACCGCTTCCTGTGCGGAAGGATCCAGTAGTGTTTGGTTAGCGCTGTCTATGAAACGTGTGTATTTCACTAGCGTTCTTGTGCGTGTTTGTTGTTTTTGGTGTGGTTACCGTTTGTGAATAAATACGAAATAAAATTACCAGATTCATGATTCGGGATCCAGACACATCAATAAATAACGTCGGACAAGGAATTGGAAGTGAGCTGACTAATCGTTGTGACAGTTTGACGACGGCGGACGGTTCGGGAGTGACGTTGAGCGCTCTGTCTGGAGGAAGCCAGTTCCAGCGTGTGAAGTGTCAACTGTCCAGTAATTCTAAGCGGAGTAGAGTCGGAGAGACGTCCTGAGATCACTCCTGTGGCACATGCATCATCGTAATCGTTGTGGGATGGCGCATCGGGGCCTCCAGCGTCTGTCCGGAATTCAATGTACTCTTTCCCCAACGCTACGTGTACTGTAACAACGTATATTACCCGGGAAAGTGGTCGCTCGCTCACGCCACAGAGTTTCGCGGAATGTTGCCGATCTCAACAGGATGACAGCCAACTATCTGACGACGGGCTTCGGGAAAATCGCTGCAGGAAAAAGACGGGCGCTTTTGCGGGAATCCACAACGCAATTACGCCTCGAGGAGCCGGAAGTCCTGGTATTGCAGCAGCCAGGTCAACCACTGTCGGTCTGTGACTCCACAACACACGTGCTGACGAATAGCGCGTGAACTTGCGTTGCTCAGAGATTATGCGCCCGACAGATCATCAAGTTTTTCCAGCCTCTGATAGTTCAAGTGCTCTGAATTCCCTAGAAACTGATTGTCATTAGTTGCTACAACTCATTATTGGCCTATGTCTAAAGAGATCAAATGTCGTCTTGTTAGAACATTTGAAGACCTCGGCCGTAAACAATTGTAAGCAACAGTCGATGAGGAACAGTTACTGCAGGCAAAACAGGGTACGTGATGTACTTTACTCATATTAGTTTATAGTTCCACAATAAACCGAGAAATGGTAGCCCTATCTCTAATTTCAAATTCTCGCTAATGGCAGTGAGTGTAAACAGCAGTAAGTGCTAGAAACATAGCTGCCGGCACAAGTAAAAAGTGCGGCGATCGTGCCAGGAAAATGCTTTTCAGAGGCGATTTATACGAATTTCAGGATGATGTGGATCACTAAAACTCAGATAAAGATCCTGAACATGTTCGCTAAAACAAATAGGCCACAAAAGTAGTTGCTGATTAGGTTAATGTGAATATTTATTCGAATAAGTACACAATGTTTGTGGCTTATCATAATTTACGTGAATTTACTTGACAGGATGACTGAACAACTGTTAGGATTATTCTTAACATTGTTCACGCGCTGTAGTAAGGTCCAAGCTGATATTAATTTTTTATTTTGCTGAATCATTGATAAATTGTTGGGGTTGTTGTACTCCATTGTTGTAAAAGCAGTTATTGCAAATCCTAATACAAAATACTGAAACAATCCGGATCTTTTAAATCTGTATTTTTAGAGGTTGCGCAGTATTATTTCGTTAATTCACCTACCAATTAAACAGCGTTAAGTAAATCCTAACCATCATTAAATGCAATCAGTTGCAAGTAAACAATGTTAAGTTCAAAATGGTTCAAATGGCTCTGAGCACTATGGGACTTAACATCTATGGTCATCAGTCCCCTAGAACTTAGAACTACTTAAACCTAACTAACCTAAGGACATCACACAACACCCAGCCATCACGAGGCAGAGAAAATCCCTGACCCCGCCGGGAATCGAACCCGGGAACCCGGGCGTGGGAAGCGAGAACGCTACCGCACGACGACGAGATGCGGGCCAATGTTAAGTACCCCCTGACGAATTATTAAGAATAAAATTTGGGGTACAATTTACCAGTTCAAAGATTTGTCGTTACTGTACTTATATTTAAAAACTAAGACTTACCTGAATTAAAAAAATTGTTCTGCGTGTGCTTGAATATGTTATTTGTGAGATTTTATTGAAACTTTACTGTGAAATTTCTCAAAACTACGAACTTTTCCCTCCCATTGTTTATAGATGAGGTCATCATTAATGAAAGACGTGTTTGCTGCTATGTGTCTCAGTAAACATACAGCAAACAGTAACCACTTGGGAGAGGAGAAATATTGCTCCGCAAGGTGAACAGACATTAGAAAAGCAGGTCAACCAACATTTGGCTAAACCCAGAATAAAAGCATGCTGATATACAATTCAAAGTTCGATTATTTACTTATAATATGTAAATCACTAGCAAGTAGATGTTAAATCCAAGCATATAATATTACGTAAACTATGCACAATTCTCTGCATACTGAACTCTCACTGAGGGCAACTCATTATTCACGAGGCATTAACAGCAAATTTCTACAAGTTACTGTACACCCCAACCATCACGTTCCACAGTGCATCAAGAAACACTTCTATATCCTCAGCAGCTCGGTGAGCAAGTAATTGCACCAGGGAATCCAAAAGCCTTTCTTCCTTAACCATCCAAAAATATCGTTAAAACTGTTTAATCAGGGGACAGTGTTCACCTAACTTGTCTTTCCTCACATTCATTTCATAAAAGAAGGTATAATTTGAGGAAATTGGAGCTATATTCTGACACTGACTTACAAGAGATAAAAGAATCTAATTTTCACTTATCGCAATCCGATATCAGATACGTACTGCTAACAGTGTTCCAATAGCTGAAAGTGGCTGCGGTCTCCTGCTCGTCTACGTGTCATCTTTGAGATTTGTACATGAACAGAACTCTGCAAGAAATCCTAAAAATTGTTGGTCTTACGTAAAGCCAGTAAACGGATCGAAATCAGACGCTCACTGCCCGTGCAGACACCTTAACACAAGGTGTTAGAGAGACAGTCAAAATACTGAATTCGGCCTTCTGAAACTGCTACAACGCGCAAGATCGGAGTATGGTCCCTCCGTGCAATAGTAAGCTCAAAAGCGAAAGGCCGCCTGGACCTTCTAAAGGGTACCACCTGTCACAAACTTGAATTTGAAGTCAAAATTGCACATCAAACGAAAACCACTTATTTTAGCAGTGGTATAGATTATTTATGGTACCGATGGTAAAAAGGAGTCGAACCACGTATTTTTCCTGATACTCTTTCGTTTTCCGTACTCTCCGCAATGAAATTGCAACGGTATTTGAGTATCGACACTCCTCTTACGAAGACTTTTCAGCACCACAGTCAACACAGTCCCTCCTTCACTCGTCCGTCAGAACTCCATATTTGCGGCAAAAAGTCAAACAACTCTCTACTTCTACAACTTTATTTGCTCCACCAATTGGTACTATCAGAGAATCTGCGGAAGAAGCGTCAGGAACACCAGACATTACACTCGCTATCGACAGAAAGCGTCTGGGTTTCCCAATCAATTCACAAATAATTGGGGCGGGAATGTAATGTAGACGAACTAAAGGAACGACGGAAAACGGATAAAAATGGCGATCACAAACAATTGATCGTAACACCTGCCACGAGACTCGCATGATCGATTTACAATCGCACGTTCGATATGTATCGTTTGCCCCCGCGACTTCGATAGGCAATAACAAATGTTCTGTCTTTTTCGATATTGTCTATAAAATTTTGTACTCATGCAACAAGTTGTTTCATTAGATTATTGTATTACTGCAGTAACTTGTTTCATTACATTATTTTTACGAGACACAACACTCGATTCATTATTACTTAAACTGATCATAATAAATACCAGGGTGCTTAGCTTTCTTGACTGAGGTACTCAGGGTACCCTCCACCACACACCGTCAGGTGGCTCGCGGAGTATGGATGTAGATGTAGATGTAGGCAATCATTCTTGGAAACGGCAAAAAGAAATTTTTAAATACTTATATTCAACAGTTCATGGGCAGCAATGATATATTCTAACATTCCATTAATCAGGTCCGGGTTTCTCATTTTAACGACTGGAATATAGTTTTAGCTTTTAACTTGACGATTTACTGTGTTAACTTTCATTCAAACACCTGTAAAAATAAGTATTGTTACACAATCCAGACGTTAACAAATATCAATCTGCATTCGTAAAAACTTTCTACAGTTTCATCTTTGAGTTACTCACCTACATGGCGCGTGCACAAATCCAAAGACAATCTTACACCAAAGATACATATTTGGATATTTAAACCGAAACAAATGTTCTCTGACATTTTCGATATTGTCTATAAAATTTTGAACTCATGCAACAATTTGTTTCATTAGATTATTGTATTACTGCAGTAACTTGTTTCATTACATTATTTTTTACGAGACACAACATTCGATTCATTATTACTTAAACTGATCATAATAAATACCAGGGTGCTTAGCTTTCTTGACTGAACATATTCTTGCAAATAAGCATACTGAATGTTCCCTTAAATATAAAAAACGATAAAGATATGTTAGTAACGGATAAATACAATAAAAATACCAACCTCCTCTGCAAAAACCACGCAAATATCACCCCACCTGGTATCGGACGATTCATAGATAGGGACTGGCATCGATCGATTCAATTGGAAAAAGAAACAGTCTTTCTTGGATCTTTACAGTCCAATGGGCCATTTTTAAAACTCTCCACAGATTATGTGAATAAATCTTGCTCCCCGTTCTAGCAGGAGAACAGTGGATTGTCGGACTCGAATTTGAACATGATGTAGGAGAGAAGGAGATGTTCAACGAGGGGAACATTAAAACAAAGGCGTTTTTCGTTACGGCGGAATCTTCTCACGAAATTCCATCATCATCTAATTTCTCCTCTGAATGCGAAAATATTTTGTTGACGTCGACCTACATAGGGAGAAACGATCATCGTAACAAAATAAGGGAAATGAGAAGACGCACGGAAAGATATAGGTGTTCTTTTTTCCGCGCGCTGCCGGCCGAAGTGGCCGTGCGGTTAAAGGCGCTGCAGTCTGGAACCGCAAGACCGCTACGGTCGCAGGTTAGAATCCTGCCTCGGGCATGGATGTTTGTGATGTCCTTAGGTTAGTTAGGCTTAACTAGTTCTAAGTTCTATGGGACTAATGACCTCAGCAGTTGAGTCCCATAGTGCTCAGAGCCATTTGAACCATTTTTCCGCGCGCTGTTTGAGATTGGAATGATACAGAATTACCGTGAAGGTGGTTCGATGAACCATCTGCTAGGCACTTAAGTGTGATTTTCAGAGTACTCTTGTAGAT